>NC_092375.1:1587574-1887574 GCF_030028105.1 Mobula birostris | reverse complement strand
CTAAAGGCCAGGGAGCAGTGGTCACTGTCCCCCAGATGCTCACCCACTGAGAGATCTGTGACCTGATCCGGTTCATTCACTGAGAGATCTGTGACATTGTTGAAGTTATCAAACGCATCAAAGCAAAAGCCCTTAACTCACGTCTGTTTGAGCAGCTTTGCGAGGAAATGGATGCAGAGCACAAACGCCTTCTCTTACACACTGAAGTCAGGTGGCTATCAAGGGGGAGAGCCCTGGCCAGCGTTCTTGAGTTAAGAGAGCAGCTACAGAGATTTCTTTCAAGAAAAAAGTCACCACTGGCAGCACACTTTAGTGACGAGGAGTGGATAGCAAAACTGGCTGATCTGTGTGACATCTTCTACCTGCTCAATGAATTCAGTTTGTCACTTCAGGGGAGAATAACAATTGTCTTCAAGTTGGCAGATAAAGTGTCTGCTTTCACAGCCAAACTGGAACTGTGGGGACGGCGAGTGGACAGGGGCATATTTGACATGTTCCCAACATTAGCTGGGATTTTGGGAGACACTGAGGCTCACAGCTGGTGCGCGATCACCTGTCTTCGCTGTCGACAGAATTCGAGCATTACTTCCCAACCACAAATGACCCAAGACGTGCAAAGGAATGGGTCCGTGACCCATTTGTGAATGTTCCCGGTGAATCATCCGTGTCAGCGCCTCGAGCTTGCAAATGACGGCGGGCTGAAAAGTATGTTTAACATAACATCTCTGCCGGCATTCTGGATCAAAGTCAAGGCTGAATATCCTGAGATAGCCACGAAAGCACTGAAAACATTGCTTCCATTTCCAACATCATATCTTTGCAAAGCGGAGTTTTCTGCAATGAATGCAACAAAAACTAAACCGTGGAATAGACTGGACATAAGGAACCCCCTCCTGACTTATAATTGACTTATCACTATATTCATGCAAGGAAAATATACGCTGTGTGTTTAATATTGAATTCGTTAGATAAAGATAAACCCTTTTAGGAAAGAAGTTGAGTGTATTAGCCACTGATAAGTGACTTACAGTTGACTTATCACCTATATTCCAGTTGTGATTAACACCCTTCACACAGGTCGGCCGGTCTGTGAGAATATTGTCAATATTAAACCGGTCTGTGGTGTAAAAAAGGTTGAGGACCCCTGTTGTAAGTTACAGCAAAACATTGACAGGTTGCAGAGCTGGGCTGAGAAGTGGCAGATAGAGTTCGTCACAGAAACTTGTGAAGTGATTCACTCTGAAAAGTTGAACTTGAGAACAGAATACAGGGTTAATGGTAGGACCCTTCACAGGGAAGGAACAGTGGGGGGTGAGGTCCACCTCCATAGATTCCTGAACACTGACGTGCAAGTTGATAAGGTGGTTAAGGAGACAGGTGGTTGCTAGCCTTCTTTAGTTGAGTTCAAGGTAATGTTGCAGCTCTACACAATCTGTTAGACCACACTTAGAGTATTGTGTTCAGTTCTGGTCACCTCATTGTAGGAAGCATGTGGACACTTTAGAGGGGGTTCAGAGGAAATTTACCAGGATGCTGTCAGGATTAGAGAACTTATGAGGAAAGGTTGTGTGAACTTGGGCTTTTTTCTTTGAGGTGACAGTGAATGAGAGGCAATTTACAGAGGTGTATCAGATTATGAGAGGTATTGATCAAGTGGACCACCAGAGGTTTTTTTCCAGAGTGGCAAAGGCCAATACCAAAGGACATTCAATGAACATGAAAGTTGTAAGGAGAGGAATGTTTTACACAGTGTGTTGGATGCCTGGAATGCACTGCCAGGCTATTGGTAAATACTGATGAATAGGGTCATTAAAATGGCAGATAGGCGTAAGAAAGATGTAAGAGTTATGGGCTGTGTCAGAGGGAAGGGTTAGATTGATCTTGGAGAGGGCTTATATAGGTTGGCAGGATATTGTGGACTGAAAGGTCTGTACTGTGCTTTGTTCTCAGCAAATAACGCTGGTTTTCAGTTCACGGGCACCAAGGTGGTTGACCCTACTTTGTTAACATTATAATCCATTTGCCATGTTCTGACCTATTGCACAGATGGTCTGTATCCCTGAAACCCATTCACACGCCCCCCACCCTTTTGTTCTCATGATTCTGCCTAGTTTCATATCATCTGAGAACTTGGCAGTGTGATGTTCTCTCCTATCAGATAAGGGTTGTGGACAGATGGGTGCCATGCACTGATCCCTGTGGTACCTTCTGTTCGTGGTCTGGCTCAATTTGCTTTCCATCTGATCACCAATTGCTAATTCCCATCCGTACAGTCTCCCAACTCCATCTGCTGTAATCTTGTTGGTCAACTTGGAGCTTGGTGACCCTGTGTTTCCCTACACAGATGCTGCTGAGTTCCTCCAGCTGATAGTTTGTTATGGATTAAGCTGCTGGGTCAGACGATATTTAGCATTTTCTTCAAGTGCAAATGCAGCTCATCCACTCATTCCCCTTTCACCCGTTGTACAGGTCAGATTCTTCAAGAACTCCAAAGTGTCAGCAGTTCCCTGGTTTACTTCTCCTTCTGTAAATAGGATGGGGAAAACGGGAACAATCCCAGAACCTCTGTGAAATGAGGACCAGAGCACCGACTGTTATAAAACCTCTATATTATAATCAGGTCTTTTGGTTTGACATTTATCAACTTTTACACTTAATTTTGATGAATTGATGTTTCCTACATTTCGTCATTCAGATTTGGAATCAGAATCAGCTTCATTATCTCTGACATTTGTGGTGAAGCTTGTTGTTTTTTGGCAGCGTTACAGTGCAACATATAAAACAATACAAGTTCCAGTAACCTGTAAAATACTATGTTACTGTACCTCCTCCCTGACGGTAGCAATGAGAAGGGGGCATGTTCCAGATGGTGATAGTCCTTCATGATGGATGCTGCCTTTGAAAGACTGCCCTCCATGATGGTGGGGATTGTGCCTGTGATGGAGCTGGCTGAGTTTACAATACTCTGCAGCTTTTTCTGATCCTGTGTAGTAGAAACATAGAAAACCTACAGCACAATACGGGCCCTTCGGCCCACAAAGCTGTGCTAAACATGTACTTACTTCAGAAATTACCAAGGGTTACCCATAGCCCTCTATTTTTCTGAGCACCATGTACCTGCCCAGGAGTCTCTTAAAAGACCCTATCGTATCCCTCTACACCGGTATATAGTGGGACCTCTATACTGTACAGTGATGCAACCAGTTAGAATGCTGTCCACAGTACATCTGTAGAGATTTACTAGAGTCTTTAGTCACATACCGGGCCTATCAGTGGCGTCAACAGAGCTGTACGAAGAGGTGTTTCCTCGCAGGTCGGCAGCAGTTATTAAAAAAGAGAGCTTCACGGGCATTTGTCCACTGTACGGGGCCTATCAGCAGTGTCAACAGAGCTCTATGAACGAAATAAAAGTACAGCAGGGATAAGCAGAGTGGCCATTGTCGGAGTAGGCAGTGGCGAGAGTAGAAACAACAGTGCTTTGGCTCAGAAGAGACTTCGGCTCGGAAGAGGCGTCAGCTTTGTGTAAAGTGTCTTTTAAGGTTTCCTTTTTTGTTTTTTTCCCCTCTCTTACTGTACCATTTAAATGACTGGTGTGCTCTTTGTGCCGGATGTTGGAGTCCTGGGAGACCCAGAGTCTCCCTGGGAACTACATCTACATGAAGTGCTTCCGGCTGCAGCTCCTTGAAGACCGTGTTAGGGATCTGGAGCAGCAGCTGGATGACCTTCGGCTTGTACAGGAGAGTGAGGAGATAATCGATCAGAGTTACAGGGAGATAGTCACCCTGAAGGTGCAGGAGGTGAGTAGCTGGGTGACTGTCAGGAGAAATGGAAATAGGCAGTTAGAGCAGAGCACCCCTGTGGCCATTGCCCTCAAAAACAAGTATACCACTTCGGATATTTTTGTGGTGATGACCTCCCGGTAGAATGCCACGGCGACCGGGTCACAGGCACTGAGCATGGGGTCCGTGGTGCAGAAGGGTAAAAGAAAGAAGAAGTAGTGATAGGGGGACTTGATAGTGAGGGGAACAGACAGGAGATTCTGTGGACGTGAACTGGACACCCGGATGGTATGTTGCCTCCCAGGTGCCGGGGTTAGGGATCTCAGATCATGTCCACAACGTTTTGGAGAGGGAGGGGGAGCAGCCAGATGTCTGGTACATATCGGTACCCATGACATAGGAAGGAAAAGCAATGAGGTCCTGAAAAGAGAATTTGGAGAGCTAGGTAGGAAGCTGAGAAGCAGGACCTCCCGGGTAGTAATTTCTGGATTGCTGCCTGTGCCACGTGCCAGTGAGGGTGGAAACAGGATGATTTGGCAGATTAATGCGTGGCTGAGAAGCTGGTGCAGGGGGCAGGGCTTCAGGTTCTTGGATCATTGGGATCTCTTCTGGGGGGCGGGGGGGGGGTGGTATGACCTGTTCAAAAGTGATGGGTTGCACCTGAATCTGAGAGGGACCAATATTCTCACAGGCAGGTTTGTTAGAGCTGTTGGGGAGGGTTTAAACTAAATTGGCAGGGGTGATGGGACTCAGGATAGGACGGATGGTAAAAAAGCAAAGATAGCATGCAGTCAGACTGTCAGGAAGGGCAGGCAGCTGATGGGACTTAGTTATAACCAACAGGCTGAGTATCAAATCATTAGGGATGTAGAGTCAGAGGGGACAGTAAATACGGTATAACCATATAACAATTACAGCACGGAAACAGGCCATCTTGGCCCTTCTAGTCCGTGCCGAACTCTTACTCTCACCTAGTCCCACCGACCTGCACTCAGCCCATAACCCTCCATTCCTTTCCTGTCCATATAGCTGTCCAGCTTAACTTTAAATGACAACATTGAACCTGCCTCAACCACTTCTGCTGGAAGCTCATTCCACACAGCGACCACTCTCTGAGTAAAGAAGTTCCCCCTCATGATACCCCTAAACTTTTGCCCTTTAACTCTCAGCTCATGTCCTCTTGTTTGAATCTCCCCCACTCTCAATGGAAAAAGCCTATCCACATCAACTCTATCTATCCCCCTCATAATTTTAAATACCTCTATGAAGTCACCCCTCAACCTTCTACGCTCCAAAGAATGAAGACCCAACTTGTTCAACCTTTCTCTGTAACTTAGGTGATGAAACCCAGGTAACATTCTAGTAAATCTTCTCTGTACTGTCTCAATTTTGTTGACATCTTTCCTATAATTCAGTGACCGGAACTGTACACAATACTCCAAATTTGGCCTTATCAATGCCTTGCACAATTTCAACATTACATCCCAACTCCAATACTCAATGCTCTGATTTATAAAGGCCAGCATACCAAAAGCTTTCTTCACCACCCTATCCACATGAGATTCCACCTTCAGGGAACTATGCACCATTATTCCTAGACCCCTCTGTTCTACTCAAGGTGTTGTATGCATTGCTTGTAGAATAAGAAATAAAGTGGATGATCTTGTTTCAATATTACAGATTGTCGGGTATGATGTTGTGGCCATCACTGAATCATGACTGAAGGATGGTTGTCGTTGGGAGCTGAATGTTCAAGGTTACACATTGTATCGGAGGGATAGGAAGGTAGGCAGAGGGGGTAGTGTGGCTCTACTGGTAGAGGATGGCATCAAATCATTAGAAAGATGTGACATAGGATTGGAAGATATTGAATTCTTGTGGGCTGAGTTAAAAAAAAGCTGCAAGGGTAAAACGACCCTGATGGCAGTTACATACAGGCCTCCCAACAGTGACTGGGATGTGGACCACAGATTACAACAGGAAATAGAAAGGGGCAATGTTATGGTAGTTATGGGAGACTTTAATATGCAGGTCGATTGGGAAAATCAGTTTAGTAATGGATCTCAAGGGACTGAGTTTGTTGAATGCCTAAGAGGTGGCTTTTCAGAGCAGTTTGTCATTGAGCCTACTAGGGGTTAGTATTACAAGAGAGAAGGTGCTCAATAGCTAAAAGACCTAAAGGTACATGAATGGCCTAATTCAGCTCCCCTATCTTATGGTCTTATTTTTGGGCAGTCTGCACTCATGTTCTTTGTCCAGTTTCTTTATCAGTTTCCTGGTTGTTCTCTGGCAAGATGTAATCTGCTCCCAATCCTCAAGTCAGCTGCTATTTCTGGAAACTTCATAAGCCTCTTCTTTGAATGGAATACTAGTTTTAATTTCTTCTGTCGGCCATGCTGTTGTTTTCTGCCTTGGGGATTCTGTTTCTCTTGCACCATGCGTTATTTTGCTGTGTGCTAAAAATTGCCCATTCGTCCTTTTATCCTTCCCCCAGTTGACCCCATGTAGTGGTTCTGAAGCTGGTGTGGGGAACGACGTGAAGGGATGTGGTGGAGAGTGAAGCAGTGAGTACCATAGGAGTGAGGAGAGGGAGGGATCAGGCTGAGTTACCTCATCTCATCTTTCATTCAGTTTCAGTGTTCAAAGTCCTGGACTGACAAAAGTCCAGGGCCTAGTTCTCATTGCCCCTGGACCAGCTATCTGTCAGACCTTCCAGTGACACAGTACTGGGGCCTGGTGTTCATTACCCTGGGCCAGATATTTGTTGTACCCTTCAGTGACACAGTACCAGGGCCCAGTGCTCATTGTCCCGGGACAACTATCTGTCCGACTCTCTAGTGACACAGTATCGGGGCCCGGTGTTCATTGCCCTTGGGCCAAATATCAATTGGGCTCTCCAGTGACACAGTACTAGGGCCCGGTGATCATTCCCCCTGGTCATTCCCCATGGCAAAGTTATTCCCCATGGTAGGAGAATCTAGGACAAGAGGACACGACTTCAGGATTGAAGAATGTCCATTTAGAACAGAGATGCGGAGAAATTACTTTAGTCAGAGGGTGGTAAATCTATGGAATTTGTTGCCACAAGTGGCTGTGGAGGCCAAGTCATTGGGTATATTTAAGGTAGAGGTAGATAGGTTCTTGATTAGCCAGGGCATCAAAGGGTTTGGGGAGAAGGCAGGGGAATGGGGGTGACTGGAAGAATTGGATTAGTCCATGATTGAATGGCGCAGCAGACTCGATGGGCTGAATGGCATACTTCTGCTCCTATATATTATGGTGTTATGGTCCAACTGAAGGTAGCGTAACCCAACAGAAACTGACATCACAACAACTGGTGGTCAATGCTTACACAAAGAGTTCAATTAGAGGTGGGATGAGATCAATATTCAGAGGATGTTTTGGGGAAACAAAATGGAGCTATCAATGATGGGGTGATTAAGACCAGCAAGGTTCGTGACCAAACGTGGAGATGAGCCATTGCAGGAGCTTAAGGCAGTGGAGGATTTGAAGGGAGGGATGACGGACATGAACGTACTGTTGGCTCTGAATTCCCAAGGAAATTAGCTGCCTCTCCTGCCGTCACCACGCTGGGAGCTGCCCTTAACTTGGGTGGCAGATGGCTGTTCTTAGCTCTGTCAGTGTCGCATGCATTCCTGTCAAACCATCTTCCTGAGAGAAGAGATTGTGCTGTCTCAGTCAGTCTGTTAGATTCGCGACTCATTTAACACCTGCAGAAGCTTTCATGTTCTTCAGGGATTGTGGCATATGCCAAAATCAGATCTGAGTGGTTGCATGTCAATAGTTCTGTGTGCCGGCAAGCAGAGGAGGGGTGTGGTAATTTACACACAGGAAGTGGTGAGGTGTGGGTAATGTACACACAGGAAGTGGTGAGGTGTGGGTAATGTACACACAGGAAGTGGTGAGGTGTTGATACTGTACAGACAGGAAGTGGTGAGGTGTGGGTAATGTACAGACAGGAAGTGGTGAGGTGTGGGTAATGTACAGACAGAAAGTGGTGAGGTGTGGGTAATGTACACACAGGAAGTGGTGAGGTGTGGGTAATGTACACAGGAAGTGGTGAGGTGTGGATACTGTACAGACAGGAAGTGGTGAGGTGTGGGTAATGTACAGACAGGAAGTGGTGAGGTGTGGGTAATGTACACACAGGAAGTGGTGAGGTGTGGGTAATGTACACAGGAAGTGGTGAGGTGTGGATACTGTACAGACAGGAAGTGGTGAGGTGTGGGTAATGTACAGACAAGAAGTGGTGAGGTGTGGGTAATGTACACACAGGAAGTGGTGAAGTGTGGGTAATGTACTCACAGGAATTGGTGAGGTGTGGGTAATGTACAGACAGGAAGTGGTGAGGTGTGGGTAATGTACACACAGGAAGTGGTGAGGTGTGGGTAATGTACACAGGAAGTGGTGAGGTGTGGATACTGTACAGACAGGAAGTTGTGAGGTGTGGGTAATGTACACACAGCAAGTTGTGAGGTGTGGATACTGTACAGACAGGAAGTGGTGAGGTGTGGGTAATGTACAGACAGGAAGTGGTGAGGTGTGGGTAATGTACAGACAGGAAGTGGTGAGGTGTGGGTAATGTACACACAGGAAGTAGTGAGGTGTGGATACTGTACACACAGGAAGTGGTGAGGTGTGGGTAATGTACACACAGGAATTGGTGAGGTGTGGGTAATGTACACACAGGAAGTGGTGAGGTGTGGGTAATGTACAGACAGGAAGTGGTGAGGTGTGAGTAATGTACACAGGAAGTGGTGAGGTGTGCATACTGTACAGACAGGAAGTGGTGAGGTGTGGGTAATGTACAGACAGGAAGTGGTGAGGTGTGGGTAATGTACACACAGGAAGTGGTGAGGTGTGGGTAATGTACTCACAGGAAGTGGTGAGGTGTGGATACTGTACAGACAGGAAGTTGTGAGGTGTGGGTAATGTACACACACAGCAAGTTGTGAGGTGTGGATACTGTACAGACAGGAAGTGGTGAGGTGTGGGTAATGTACTCACAGGAAGTGGTGAGGTGTGGGTAATGTACAGACAGGAAGTGGTGAGGTGTGGGTAATGTACACACAGGAAGTGGTGAGGTGTGGATACTGTACACACAGGAAGTGGTGAGGTGTGGGTAATGTACACACAGGAATTGGTGAGGTGTGGGTAATGTACACACAGGAAGTGGTGAGGTGTGGGTAATGTACAGACAGGAAGTGGTGAGGTGTGGGTAATGTACAGACAAGAAGTGGTGAGATGTGGGTAATGTACACACAGGAAGTGGTGAGGTGTGGGTAATGTACACACAGGAAGTGGTGAGGTGTGGGTAATGTACACAGGAAGTGGTGAGGTGTGGGTAATGTACACACAGGAAGTGGTGAGGTGTGGGTAATGTACACACAGGAATTGGTGAGGTGTGGGTAAGGTACACACAGGAAGTGGTGAGGTGTGGGTAATGTACACACAGGAAGTGGTGAGGTGTGGGTAATGTACACACAGGAAGTGGTGAGGTGTGGGTAATGTACAGACAAGAAGTGGTGAGATGTGGGTAATGTACACACAGGAAGTGGTGAGGTGTGGGTAATGTACACACAGGCAGTGGTGAGGTGTGGGTAATGTACACGGGAAGTGGTGAGGTGTGGGTAATGTACACACAGGAAGTGGTGAGGTGTGGGTAATGTACACACAGGAAGTGGTGAGGTGTGGGTAATGTACACACAGGAAGTGGTGAAGTGTGGGTAATGTACACACAGGAAGTGGTGAGGTGTGGGTAATGTACACACAGGAAGTGGTGAGGTGTAGAAGCCATGATAATTACATGCCTGAGATATTCTCATCTTGTGTACTCACAGTTGGGAAATGACTATGATCATCTGTGTTTTCTTTGCCCTGCTATTCTTGATTCCAACAAGTAAATTCCACCTCACTATCCACAGCCTCCATATCAGCACTGTCTACATTATCACCATAACAGCATTTGGATAAGTAATGGATAGAAAGGTTTTTACAGAGATGTGGGCCGAACATGCGGCACCAAGGTCAGTAAGGAAGAGTTGGACCAAAGGGCCTGTTCTCATGTTGCGTTTCTCAGTGTCAGCTGCAATGCCTTTCTTTATTGACAATGCTACCCACCACCTTCTGCTTCTGTCCTGTTCACTTGCAACATGGAATAAGCTATAATACTGAGTACCCAGCCCTGGTCGCAGGGTGCTGTGGCACTGTAGTGGCTCATTGATCATCTTCACATTGCTGTCTGTGCTGTCAAATCATCTTTGTCACTGAGTTCAGCAAGCATTCACACACACTACACTCAGCTCTGTTTCCTTATACCAGTTTTCATGGCTGGCCTCTGTGTTGCATACGGCTATTTTCAGTTCCTCACCCAGCCAAGAACACACACGGACACCATCATACACAAGTACGCACACAGACATGGTCACACATGCAGGTATGCAGGTATACACATGGACACAGACACAGAAATGCACACAGGTACAGACACTGACAGGTGACACAGTCACACACACACAGGTACAAACACTGACAGGTGACACGATCTCACACACACAGGTACAGACGCTGACAGGTGATATGGTCTCACACACACAGGTACAGACGCTGACAGGTGACACAGTCACACACACACACACAGAGGTACAGACACTGACAGGTGACATGGTCTCACACACAGGTACAGACACTGACAGGTGACACGGTCTCACACACAGGTACAGACACTGACAGGTGACACAGTCACACACACACACACACACAGGTACAGACGCTGACAGGTGACATGGTCACATGCACACACAGGTACAGACGCTGACCGGTGACATGGTCTCACACACAGGTACAGACACTGACAGGTGACACAGTCACACAGACAGGTACAGACATTGACTGGTGACACAGTCACACACACAGGTACAGACACTGACAGGTGACACTGTCTCACACACACACACAGTCACACACACACACACACACAGGTACAGACGCTGACAGGTGACATGGTCTCACACACAGGTACAGACGCTGACAGTTGACACGGACTCACACACACACACAGATACAGACATGACAGGTGACACGGTCTCACACACGCACAGGGACAGATGCTGACAGGTGACACGGTCTCACACACAGGTACAGACGCTGACAAATGACACGGTCTCACTCACAGGTACAGACACTGACAGGTGACACGGTCTGACACAGGTACAGACGCTGACAGGTGACACAGTCACACACACACACAGGTACAGACACTGACAGGTGACACGGTCTCACACAGGTACAGACACTGACAGGTGACACGGTCTCACACAGGTACAGACGCTGACAGGTGACACAGTCACACACACACACACAGGTGCAGATGCTGACAGGTGACACAGTCACACGCACAGGTACAGACACTGACAGGTGACATGGTCACACACAGGTACAGACACTGACAGGTGACACTGTCACACACACACACAGGTACAGACACTGACAGGTGACATGGTCTCACACACAGGTACAGACGCTGACAGGTGACACTGTCACACACACACACAGGTACAGACACTGACAGGTGACATGGTCTCACACACAAGTACAGACACTGACAGGTGACACTGTCACACACACAGTCACACACACACACACACACGCACACACAGGTACAGACGCTGACAGGTGACATGGTCTCACACACAGGTACAGACACTGACAGTTGACACGGACTCACACACACACACACACAGATACAGACACTGACAGGTGACACGGTCTCACACACGCACAGGGACAAACGCTGACAGGTGACACGGTCTCACACACAGGTACAGATGCTGACAAGTGACACGGTCTCACTCACAGGTACAGACACTGACAGGTGACATGGTCTGACACACAGGTACAGACGCTGACAGGTGACACAGTCACACACACACAGAGGTACAGACACTGACAGGTGACACGGTCACACACACACAGGTACAGACGCTGACATGTGACACAGTCACACACACACAGGTACAGACGCTGACAGGTGACACGGTCACACACACACAGGTACAGACGCTGACAGGTGATATGGTCTCAGACATACACAGGTACAGACGCTGACAGGTGACACAGTCACACACACACAGGTACAGACGCTGACAGGTGACACGGCCTCACACACACGTACAGACGCTGACAAGTGACACGGTCTCACTCACAGGTACAGACACTGACAGGTGACACGGTCTCACACACAGCTACAGACACTGAAAGGTGACACAGTCACACACACAGGTACAGACGCTGACAGGTGACACAGTCACACACACAGGTACAGACGCTGACAGGTGACACGGTCTCACACACAGAGGTACAGATGCTGACAGGTGACACAGTCACACACACACACAGGTACAGACACTGACAGGTGACATGGTCTCACACACAGGTACAGACACCGACAGGTGACATGGTCTCACACACACACACAGGTACAGATGCTGAGAGGTAACATGGTCTCACACACACAGGTACAGACACTGACAGGTGACACAGTAACACACGCACACAGGTACAGACGATTACACGTGACACAGTCACACACAAACACAGCTACAGACGGTGACAGATGACACAGTCTCACACACACACACACACACACGCAGGTACAGACGCTGACAGGTGACACGGTCACACACACACACAGGTACAGACGCTGACAGGTGACACGGTCACACACAGGTACACACACTGACAGGTGACACGGTCACACACACAGGTACAGACGCTGACAGGTGACACGGTCACACACTCACACAGGTACAGACGCTGACAGGTGACACGGTCGCACACACAGGTACAGACACTGACAGGTGACAGTCACACACACACACATACAGGTACAGACACTGACAGGTGACACGGTCACACACACACAGGTACAGACGCTGACAGGTGACACAGTAACACACACACAGGTGCAGACACTGATAGGTGACACGGTCACACACGCACAGGTACAAACACTGACAGGTGACACGGTCACACACACACAGGTACAGACGCTGACAGGTGACACGGTAACACACACAGGTACAGACGCTGACAGGTGACACAGTCACACACACAGGGACAGACGCTGACAGGTGACACGGTCTCACACACAGGTACAGATGCTGACAAGTGACACGGTCTCACAGGTACAGACACTGACAGGTGACATGGTCTGACACACAGGTACAGACGCTGACAGGTGACACAGTCACACACACACAGAGGTACAGACACTGACAGGTGACACGGTCACACACACACAGGTACAGACGCTGACATGTGACACAGTCACACACACACAGGTACAGACGCTGACAGGTGACACGGTCACACACTCACACAAGTACAGACGCTGACAGGTGACACGGTCACACACACACAGGTACAGACGCTGACAGGTGATATGGTCTCAGACATACACAGGTACAGACGCTGACAGGTGACACAGTCACACACACACAGGTACAGACGCTGACAGGTGACACGGCCTCACACACACGTACAGACGCTGACAAGTGACACGGTCTCACTCACAGGTACAGACACTGACAGGTGACACGGTCTCACACACAGCTACAGACACTGAAAGGTGACACAGTCGCACACACAGGTACAGACGCTGACAGGTGACACAGTCACACACACAGGTACAGACGCTGACAGGTGACACGGTCTCACACACAGAGGTACAGATGCTGACAGGTGACACAGTCACACACACACACAGGTACAGACACTGACAGGTGACATGGTCTCACACACAGGTACAGACACCGACAGGTGACATGGTCTCACACACACACACAGGTACAGATGCTGAGAGGTAACATGGTCTCACACACACAGGTACAGACACTGACAGGTGACACAGTAACACACGCACACAGGTACAGACGATTACACGTGACACAGTCACACACAAACACAGGTACAGACGGTGACAGATGACACAGTCTCACACACACACACACACACACACACGCAGGTACAGACGCTGACAGGTGACACGGTCACACACACACACACACACAGGTACAGACGCTGACAGGTGACACGGTCACACACAGGTACACACACTGACAGGTGACACGGTCACACACACAGGTACAGACGCTGACAGGTGACACGGTCACACACTCACACAGGTACAGACGCTGACAGGTGACACGGTCGCACACACAGGTACAGACACTGACAGGTGACAGTCACACACACACACATACAGGTACAGACACTGACAGGTGACACAGTCACACACACACAGGTGCAGACACTGACAGGTGACACGGTCACACACGCACAGGTACAAACACTGACAGGTGACACGGTCACACACACACAGGTACAGACGCTGACAGGTGACACGGTAACACACACAGGTACAGACGCTGACAGGTGACACGGTCACACACACACAGGTACAGACGCTGACAGGTGATATGGTCTCAGACATACACAGGTACAGACGCTGACAGGTGACACAGTCACACACACACAGGTACAGACGCTGACAGGTGACACGGCCTCACACACAGGTACAGACGCTGACAAGTGACACAGTCTCACTCACAGGTACAGACACTGACAGGTGACACGGTCTCACACACAGCTACAGACACTGACAGGTGACACAGTCACACACACAGGTACAGACGCTGACAGGTGACACAGTCACACACACAGGTACAGACGCTGACAGGTGACACGGTCTCACACACAGAGGTACAGACACTGACAGGTGACACGGTCTCACACACAGGTACAGACGCTGACAGGTGACACAGTCACACACACAGGTACAGACACTGACAGGTGACACGGTCTCACACACGCACAGGGACAGACGCTGACAGGTGACATGGTCTCACACACAGGTACAGACGCTGAGAAGTGACACGGTCTCACACACAGGTACAGACACTGACAGGTGACATGGTCACACACAGGTACAGACACTGATAGGTGACATGGTCACACACACAGGTACAGACGCTGACAGGTGACACTGTCACACACACACACAGGTACAGACACTGACAGGTGACATGGTCTCACACACAGGTACAGACGCTGACAGGTGACACTGTCACACACACACACAGGTACAGACACTGACAGGTGACATGGTCTCACACACAAGTACAGACACTGACAGGTGACACTGTCTCACACACACACAGTCACACACACACACACGCACACACAGGTACAGACGCTGACAGGTGACATGGTCTCACACACAGGTACAGACACTGACAGTTGACACGGACTCACACACACACACACACAGATACAGACACTGACAGGTGACACGGTCTCACACACGCACAGGGACAGACGCTGACAGGTGACACGGTCTCACACACAGGTACAGATGCTGACAAGTGACACGGTCTCACTCACAGGTACAGACACTGACAGGTGACATGGTCTGACACACAGGTACAGACGCTGACAGGTGACACAGTCACACACACACAGAGGTACAGACACTGACAGGTGACACGGTCACACACACACAGGTACAGACGCTGACATGTGACACAGTCACACACACACAGGTACAGATGCTGACAGGTGACACGGTCACACACTCACACAAGTACAGACGCTGACAGGTGACACGGTCACACACACACAGGTACAGACGCTGACAGGTGATATGGTCTCAGACATACACAGGTACAGACGCTGACAGGTGACACAGTCACACACACACAGGTACAGACGCTGACAGGTGACACGGCCTCACACACAGGTACAGACGCTGACAAGTGACACAGTCTCACTCACAGGTACAGACACTGACAGGTGACACGGTCTCACACACAGCTACAGACACTGACAGGTGACACAGTCACACACACAGGTACAGACGCTGACAGGTGACACAGTCACACACACACGTACAGACGCTGACAAGTGACACGGTCTCACTCACAGGTACAGACACTGACAGGTGACACGGTCTCACACACAGCTACAGACACTGAAAGGTGACACAGTCACACACACAGGTACAGACGCTGACAGGTGACACAGTCACACACACAGGTACAGGCGCTGACAGGTGACACGGTCTCACACACACAGGTACAGATGCTGACAGGTGACACAGTCACACACACACACAGGTACAGACACTGACAGGTGACATGGTCTCACACACAGGTACAGACACCGACAGGTGACATGGTCTCACACACACACACAGGTACAGATGCTGAGAGGTAACATGGTCTCACACACACAGGTACAGACACTGACAGGTGACACAGTAACACACGCACACAGGTACAGACGATTACACGTGACACAGTCACACACAAACACAGCTACAGACGGTGACAGAAGACACAGTCTCACACACACACACACACACACACACACAGGTACAGACGCTGACAGGTGACATGGTCACATGCACACACAGGTACAGACGCTGACCGGTGACATGGTCTCACACACAGGTACAGACACTGACAGGTGACACAGTCACACAGACAGGTACAGACATTGACTGGTGACACAGTCACACACACAGGTACAGACACTGACAGGTGACACTGTCTCACACACACACACAGTCACACACACACACACACACAGGTACAGACGCTGACAGGTGACATGGTCTCACACACAGGTACAGACGCTGACAGTTGACACGGACTCACACACACACACAGATACAGACATGACAGGTGACACGGTCTCACACACGCACAGGGACAGATGCTGACAGGTGACACGGTCTCACACACAGGTACAGACGCTGACAAATGACACGGTCTCACTCACAGGTACAGACACTGACAGGTGACACGGTCTGACACAGGTACAGACGCTGACAGGTGACACAGTCACACACACACACAGGTACAGACACTGACAGGTGACACGGTCTCACACAGGTACAGACACTGACAGGTGACACGGTCTCACACAGGTACAGATGCTGACAGGTGACACAGTCACACACACACACACAGGTGCAGATGCTGACAGGTGACACAGTCACACGCACAGGTACAGACACTGACAGGTGACATGGTCACACACAGGTACAGACACTGACAGGTGACATGGTCACACACACAGGTACAGACGCTGACAGGTGACACTGTCACACACACACACAGGTACAGACACTGACAGGTGACATGGTCTCACACACAGGTACAGACGCTGACAGGTGACACTGTCACACACACACACAGGTACAGACACTGACAGGTGACATGGTCTCACACACAAGTACAGACACTGACAGGTGACACTGTCTCACACACACACAGTCACACACACACACACACACGCACACACAGGTACAGACGCTGACAGGTGACATGGTCTCACACACAGGTACAGACACTGACAGTTGACACGGACTCACACACACACACACACAGATACAGACACTGACAGGTGACACGGTCTCACACACGCACAGGGACAGACGCTGACAGGTGACACGGTCTCACACACAGGTACAGATGCTGACAAGTGACACGGTCTCACTCACAGGTACAGACCCTGACAGGTGACATGGTCTGACACACAGGTACAGACGCTGACAGGTGACACAGTCACACACACACAGAGGTACAGACACTGACAGGTGACACGGTCACACACACACAGGTACAGACGCTGACATGTGACACAGTCACACACACACAGGTACAGACGCTGACAGGTGACACGGTCACACACTCACACAAGTACAGACGCTGACAGGTGACACGGTCACACACACACAGGTACAGACGCTGACAGGTGATATGGTCTCAGACATACACAGGTACCGACGCTGACAGGTGACACAGTCACACACACACAGGTACAGACGCTGACAGGTGACACGGCCTCACACACACGTACAGACGCTGACAAGTGACACGGTCTCACTCACAGGTACAGACACTGACAGGTGACACGGTCTCACACACAGCTACAGACACTGAAAGGTGACACAGTCACACACACAGGTACAGACGCTGACAGGTGACACAGTCACACACACAGGTACAGACGCTGACAGGTGACACGGTCTCACACACAGAGGTACAGATGCTGACAGGTGACACAGTCACACACACACACAGGTACAGACACTGACAGGTGACATGGTCTCACACACAGGTACAGACACCGACAGGTGACATGGTCTCACACACACACACAGGTACAGATGCTGAGAGGTAACATGGTCTCACACACACAGGTACAGACACTGACAGGTGACACAGTAACACACGCACACAGGTACAGACGATTACACGTGACACAGTCACACACAAACACAGGTACAGACGGTGACAGATGACACAGTCTCACACACACACACACACACACGCAGGTACAGACGCTGACAGGTGACACGGTCACACACACACACACACAGGTACAGACGCTGACAGGTGACACGGTCACACACAGGTACACACACTGACAGGTGACACGGTCACACACACAGGTACAGACGCTGACAGGTGACACGGTCACACACTCACACAGGTACAGACGCTGACAGGTGACACGGTCGCACACACAGGTACAGACACTGACAGGTGACAGTCACACACACACACATACAGGTACAGACACTGACAGGTGACACAGTCACACACACACAGGTGCAGACACTGATAGGTGACACGGTCACACACGCACAGGTACAAACACTGACAGGTGACACGGTCACACACACACAGGTACAGACGCTGACAGGTGACACGGTAACACACACACAGGTGCAGACACTGATAGGTGACACGGTCACACACGCACAGGTACAAACACTGACAGGTGACACGGTCACACACACACAGGTACAGACGCTGACAGGTGACACGGTAACACACACAGGTACAGACGCTGACAGGTGACACAGTCACACACACAGGGACAGACGCTGACAGGTGACACGGTCTCACACACAGGTACAGATGCTGACAAGTGACACGGTCTCACAGGTACAGACACTGACAGGTGACATGGTCTGACACACAGGTACAGACGCTGACAGGTGACACAGTCACACACACACAGAGGTACAGACACTGACAGGTGACACGGTCACACACACACAGGTACAGACGCTGACATGTGACACAGTCACACACACACAGGTACAGACGCTGACAGGTGACACGGTCACACACTCACACAAGTACAGACGCTGACAGGTGACACGGTCACACACACACAGGTACAGACGCTGACAGGTGATATGGTCTCAGACATACACAGGTACAGACGCTGACAGGTGACACAGTCACACACACACAGGTACAGACGCTGACAGGTGACACGGCCTCACACACACGTACAGACGCTGACAAGTGACACGGTCTCACTCACAGGTACAGACACTGACAGGTGACACGGTCTCACACACAGCTACAGACACTGAAAGGTGACACAGTCACACACACAGGTACAGACGCTGACAGGTGACACGGTCACACACACAGGTACAGATGCTGACAGGTGACACGGTCTCACACACAGAGGTACAGATGCTGACAGGTGACACAGTCACACACACACACAGGTACAGACACTCACAGGTGACATGGTCTCACACACAGGTACAGACACCGACAGGTGACATGGTCTCACACACACACACAGGTACAGATGCTGAGAGGTAACATGGTCTCACACACACAGGTACAGACACTGACAGGTGACACAGTAACACACGCACACAGGTACAGACGATTACACGTGACACAGTCACACACAAACACAGGTACAGACGGTGACAGATGACACAGTCTCACACACACACACACACACACACACACACGCAGGTACAGACGCTGACAGGTGACACGGTCACACACACACACACACACAGGTACAGACGCTGACAGGTGACACGGTCACACACAGGTACACACACTGACAGGTGACACGGTCACACACACAGGTACAGACGCTGACAGGTGACACGGTCACACACTCACACAGGTACAGACGCTGACAGGTGACACGGTCGCACACACAGGTACAGACACTGACAGGTGACAGTCACACACACACACATACAGGTACAGACACTGACAGGTGACACAGTCACACACACACAGGTGCAGACACTGACAGGTGACACGGTCACACACGCACAGGTACAAACACTGACAGGTGACACGGTCACACACACACAGGTACAGACGCTGACAGGTGACACGGTAACACACACAGGTACAGACGCTGACAGGTGACACGGTCACACACACACAGGTACAGACGCTGACAGGTGATATGGTCTCAGACATACACAGGTACAGATGCTGACAGGTGACACAGTCACACACACACAGGTACAGACGCTGACAGGTGACACGGCCTCACACACAGGTACAGACGCTGACAAGTGACACAGTCTCACTCACAGGTACAGACACTGACAGGTGACACGGTCTCACACACAGCTACAGACACTGACAGGTGACACAGTCACACACACAGGTACAGACGCTGACAGGTGACACAGTCACACACACAGGTACAGACGCTGACAGGTGACACGGTCTCACACACAGAGGTACAGATACTGACAGGTGACACGGTCTCACACACAGGTACAGACGCTGACAGGTGACACAGTCACACACACAGGTACAGACACTGACAGGTGACACGGTCTCACACACGCACAGGGACAGACGCTGACAGGTGACATGGTCTCACACACAGGTACAGACGCTGAGAAGTGACACGGTCTCACACACAGGTACAGACACTGACAGGTGACATGGTCACACACAGGTACAGACACTGACAGGTGACATGGTCACACACACAGGTACAGACGCTGACAGGTGACACTGTCACACACACACACAGGTACAGACACTGACAGGTGACATGGTCTCACACACAGGTACAGACGCTGACAGGTGACACTGTCACACACACACACAGGTACAGACACTGACAGGTGACATGGTCTCACACACAAGTACAGACACTGACAGGTGACACTGTCTCACACACACACAGTCACACACACACACACGCACACACAGGTACAGACGCTGACAGGTGACATGGTCTCACACACAGGTACAGACACTGACAGTTGACACGGACTCACACACACACACACACAGATACAGACACTGACAGGTGACACGGTCTCACACACGCACAGGGACAGACGCTGACAGGTGACACGGTCTCACACACAGGTACAGATGCTGACAAGTGACACGGTCTCACTCACAGGTACAGACACTGACAGGTGACATGGTCTGACACACAGGTACAGACGCTGACAGGTGACACAGTCACACACACACAGAGGTACAGACACTGACAGGTGACACGGTCACACACACACAGGTACAGACGCTGACATGTGACACAGTCACACACACACAGGTACAGACGCTGACAGGTGACACGGTCACACACTCACACAAGTACAGACGCTGACAGGTGACACGGTCACACACACACAGGTACAGACGCTGACAGGTGATATGGTCTCAGACATACACAGGTACAGACGCTGACAGGTGACACAGTCACACACACACAGGTACAGACGCTGACAGGTGACACGGCCTCACACACAGGTACAGACGCTGACAAGTGACACAGTCTCACTCACAGGTACAGACACTGACAGGTGACACGGTCTCACACACAGCTACAGACACTGACAGGTGACACAGTCACACACACAGGTACAGACGCTGACAGGTGACACAGTCACACACACACGTACAGACGCTGACAAGTGACACGGTCTCACTCACAGGTACAGACACTGACAGGTGACACGGTCTCACACACAGCTACAGACACTGAAAGGTGACACAGTCACACACACAGGTACAGACGCTGACAGGTGACACAGTCACACACACAGGTACAGGCGCTGACAGGTGACACGGTCTCACACACACAGGTACAGATGCTGACAGGTGACACAGTCACACACACACACAGGTACAGACACTGACAGGTGACATGGTCTCACACACACACACAGGTACAGATGCTGAGAGGTAACATGGTCTCACACACACAGGTACAGACACTGACAGGTGACACAGTAACACAGGCACACAGGTACAGACGATTACACGTGACACAGTCACACACAAACACAGGTACAGACGGTGACAGATGACACAGTCTCACACACACACACACACACACACACGCAGGTACAGACGCTGACAGGTGACACGGTCACACACACACACACACACACAGGTACAGACGCTGACAGGTGACACGGTCACACACAGGTACACACACTGACAGGTGACACGGTCACACACACAGGTACAGACGCTGACAGGTGACACGGTCACACACTCACACAGGTACAGACGCTGACAGGTGACACGGTCGCACACACAGGTACAGACACTGACAGGTGACAGTCACACACACACACATACAGGTACAGACACTGACAGGTGACACAGTCACACACACACAGGTGCAGACACTGATAGGTGACACGGTCACACACGCACAGGTACAAACACTGACAGGTGACACGGTCACACACACACAGGTACAGACGCTGACAGGTGACACGGTAACACACACAGGTACAGACGCTGACAGGTGACACGGTCACACACACAGAGGTACAGACGCTGACAGGTGATATGGTCTCAGACATACACAGGTACAGACGCTGACAGGTGACACAGTCACACACACAGGTACAGACGCTGACAGGTGACACGGTCACTCACACAGGTACAGGCATTGACAGGTGACACGGTCACACGCACACACACGTACAGACACTGACAGGTGACACTGTCAAACACACGCACAGGGACAGACGCTGACAGGTGACACGGTCTCACACAGGTACAGATGCTGACAAGTGACACGGTCTCACTCACAGGTACAGACACTGACAGGTGACATGGTCTGACACACAGGTACAGACGCTGACAGGTGACACGGTCACACACACACACACACACAGGTACAGACGCTGACAGGTGACACGGTCACACACAGGTACACACACTGACAGGTGACACGGTCACACACACAGGTACAGACGCTGACAGGTGACACGGTCACACACTCACACAGGTACAGACGCTGACAGGTGACACGGTCGCACACACAGGTACAGACACTGACAGGTGACACGGTCTCACACAGGTACAGACACTGACAGGTGACACGGTCTCACACAGGTACAGACGCTGACAGGTGACACAGTCACACACACACACACAGGTGCAGATGCTGACAGGTGACACAGTCACACGCACAGGTACAGACACTGACAGGTGACACAGTCACACACACAGGTACAGACACTGACAGGTGACACGGTCTGACACACAGGTACAGACACTTACAGGTGACACAGTCACACACACACAGGTACAGACGCCGACAGGTGACACTGTCACACAGACACACAGGTACAGACACTGACAGGTGACATGGTCTCACACACAAGTACAGACACTGACAGGTGACACTGTCTCACACACACACAGTCACACACACACACGCACACACAGGTACAGACGCTGACAGGTGACACGGTCGCACACACAGGTACAGACACTGACAGGTGGCACGGTCTCACACAGGTACAGACACTGACAGGTGACACGGTCTCACACAGGTACAGACGCTGACAGGTGACACAGTCACACACACACACACAGGTGCAGATGCTGACAGGTGACACAGTCACACGCACAGGTACAGACACTGACAGGTGACACAGTCACACACACAGGTACAGACACTGTCAGGTGACACGGTCTGACACACAAGTACAGACACTTACAGGTGACACAGTCACACACACACAGGTACAGACGCCGACAGGTGACACTGTCACACACACACACAGGTACAGACACTGACAGGTGACATGGTCTCACACACAAGTACAGACACTGACAGGTGACACTGTCTCACACACACACAGTCACACACACACACACGCACACACAGGTACAGACGCTGACAGGTGACATGGTCTCACACACAGGTACAGACACTGACAGTTGACACGGACTCACACACACACACACACACACAGATACAGACACTGACAGGTGACACGGTCTCACACACGCACAGGGACAGACGCTGACAGGTGACACGGTCTCACACACAGGTACAGATGCTGACAAGTGACACGGTCTCACTCACAGGTACAGACACTGACAGGTGACATGGTCTGACACACAGGTACAGACGCTGACAGGTGACACAGTCACACACACACACAGAGGTACAGACACTGACAGGTGACACGGTCACACACACACAGGTACAGACGCTGACATGTGACACAGTCACACACACACAGGTACAGACGCTGACAGGTGACACGGTCACACACTCACACAAGTACAGACGCTGACAGGTGACACGGTCACACACACACAGGTACAGACGCTGACAGGTGATATGGTCTCAGACATACACAGGTACAGACGCTGACAGGTGACACAGTCACACACACACAGGTACAGACGCTGACAGGTGACACGGCCTCACACACACGTACAGACGCTGACAAGTGACACGGTCTCACTCACAGGTACAGACACTGACAGGTGACACGGTCTCACATACAGCTACAGACACTGAAAGGTGACAGTCACACACACAGGTACAGACGCTGACAGGTGACACAGTCACACACACAGGTACAGACGCTGACAGGTGACACAGTCACACACACACACAGGTACAGACACTGACAGGTGACATGGTCTCACACACAGGTACAGACACCGACAGGTGACATGGTCTCACACACACACACAGGTACAGATGCTGAGAGGTAACATGGTCTCACACACACAGGTACAGACACTGACAGGTGACACAGTAACACACGCACACAGGTACAGACGATTACACGTGACACAGTCACACACAAACACAGGTACAGACGGTGACAGATGACACGGTGCCACACACACACACAAGTACAGACACTGACAGGTGACACAGTCACACACACACACAGGTACAGACACTGACAGGTGACACAGTCACACACACAGGTACAGATGCTGACAGGTGACATGGTCACACACACAGGTACAGACACTGACAGGTGACATGGTCTCACACACACAGGTACAGACACTGACAGGTGACATGGTCTGACACACAAGTACAGACACTGACAAGTGACACTGTCACACACACACACAGTCACACACACACACAAACACACAGGTACAGACGCTGACAGGTGACATGGTCTCACACACAGGTACAGACACTGACAGTTGACACGGACTCACACACACACAGATACAGACACTGAGAGGTGACACGGTCTCACACACGCACAGGGACAGACGCTGACAGGTGACATGGTCTCACACACAGGTACAGACGCTGAGAAGTGACACGGTCTCACTCACAGGTACAGACACTGACAGGTGACACGGTCTGACACACAGGTACAGACGCTGACAGGTGACACGGTCACACACACAGGTACAGACGCTGACAGGTGACACGGTCACACACACACACACAGGTACAGACGCTGACAGGTGACACGGTCACACACACAGGTACAGACGCTGACAGGTGACACGGTCACACACACACAGGTGCAGACGCTGACAGGTGATATGGTCTCAGACATACACAGGTACAGACGCTGACAGGTGACACAGTCACACACACACAGGTACAGACGCTGACAGGTGACACGGCCTCACACAGAGGTACAGACGCTGACAAGTGACACAGTCTCACTCACAGGTACAGACACTGACAGGTGACACGGTCTCACACACAGCTACAGACACTGACAGGTGACACAGTCACACACACAGGTACAGACGCTGACAGGTGACACAGTCACACACACAGGTACAGACGCTGACAGGTGACACGGTCTCACACACAGAGGTACAGACACTGACAGGTGACACGGTCTCACACACAGGTACAGACGCTGACAGGTGACACAGTCACACACACACACACAGGTACAGACACTGACAGGTGACACGGTCTCACACACGCACAGGAACAGACGCTGACAGGTGACATGGTCTCACACACAGGTACAGACGCTGAGAAGTGACACGGTCTCACACAGGTACAGACACTGACAGGTGACACGGTCTGACACACAGGTACAGACGCTGACAGGTGACACGGTCACACACACAGGTACAGACGCTGACAGGTGACACGGACACACACACACAGGTACAGACGCTGACAGGTGACACGGTCACACACACAGGTACAGACGCTGACAGGTGACACGGTCACACACACACAGGTACAGACGCTGACAGGTGATATGGTCTCAGACATACAGAGGTACAGACGCTGACAGGTGACATGGTCTCACACACAGGTACAGACACCGACAGGTGACATGGTCTCACACACACACACAGGTACAGATGCTGAGAGGTAACATGGTCTCACACACACAGGTACAGACACTGACAGGTGACACAGTAACACACGCACACAGGTACAGACGATTACACGTGACATAGTCACACACAAACACAGGTACAGACGGTGACAGATGACACAGTCTCACACACACACACACACACGCAGGTACAGACGCTGACAGGTGACACGGTCACACACACACACACACACAGGTACAGACGCTGACAGGTGACACGGTCACACACAGGTACACACACTGACAGGTGACACGGTCACACACACAGGTACAGACGCTGACAGGTGACACGGTCACACACTCACACAGGTACAGACGCTGACAGGTGACACGGTCGCACACACAGGTACAGACACTGACAGGTGACAGTCACACACACACACATACAGGTACAGACACTGACAGGTGACACAGTCACACACACACAGGTGCAGACACTGACAGGTGACACGGTCACACACGCACAGGTACAAACACTGACAGGTGACACGGTCACACACACACAGGTACAGACGCTGACAGGTGACACGGTAACGCACACAGGTACAGACGCTGACAGGTGACACGGTCACACACACACAGGTACAGACGCTGACAGGTGATATGGTCTCAGACATACACAGGTACAGACGCTGACAGGTGACACAGTCACACACACACAGGTACAGACGCTGACAGGTGACACGGCCTCACACACAGGTACAGACGCTGACAAGTGACACAGTCTCACTCACAGGTACAGACACTGACAGGTGACACGGTCTCACACACAGCTACAGACACTGACAGGTGACACAGTCACACACACAGGTACAGACGCTGACAGGTGACACAGTCACACACACAGGTACAGACGCTGACAGGTGACACGGTCTCACACACAGAGGTACAGACACTGACAGGTGACACGGTCTCACACACAGGTACAGACGCTGACAGGTGACACAGTCACACACACACACACAGGTACAGACACTGACAGGTGACACGGTCTCACACACGCACAGGGACAGACGCTGACAGGTGACATGGTCTCACACACAGGTACAGACGCTGAGAAGTGACACGGTCTCACTCACAGGTACAGACACTGACAGGTGACACGGACACACACACACAGGTACAGACGCTGACAGGTGACACGGTCACACACACAGGTACAGACGCTGACAGGTGACACGGTCACACACACACAGGTACAGACGCTGACAGGTGATATGGTCTCAGACATACACAGGTACAGACGCTGACAGGTGACACAGTCACACACCCACAGGTACAGACGCTGACAGGTGACACGGCCTCACACACAGGTACAGACGCTGACAAGTGACACAGTCTCACTTACAGGTACAGACACTGACAGGTGACACGGTCTCACACACAGCTACAGACACTGACAGGTGACACAGTCACACACACAGGTACAGACGCTGACAGGTGACACAGTCACACACACAGGTACAGACGCTGACAGGTGACACGGTCTCACACACAGAGGTACAGACACTGACAGGTGACACGGTCTCACACACAGGTACAGACGCTGACAGGTGACACAGTCACACACACACACACAGGTACAGACACTGACAGGTGACACGGTCACACACACAGGTACAGACGCTGACAGGTGACATGGTCTCACACGCAGGTACAGACACCGACAGGTGACACGGTCTCACACACACACACAGGTGCAGATGCTGAGAGGTAACATGGTCTCACACACACAGGTACAGACACTGACAGGTGACACAGTAACACACACACACAGGTACAGACGATTACAGGTGACACAGTCACACACAAACTCAGGTACAGACGCTGACAGATGACACGGTCTCACACACACACACACAGGTACAGACACTGACAGGTGACATGGTCTCACACACACACAGGTAGAGACGCTGACAGGTGACACACACACACACACACAGGTACAGACACTGACAGGTGACACACACACACACACACACAGGTACAGACACTGACAGGTGACATGGTCTCACACACACACAGGTACAGACACTGACAGGTGACACGGTCACACACACAGGTACAGATGCTGACAGGTGACATTAGCCGATGCACAAACTGACACGGGTAGTAGCAGATACACAAGTGGTCACGAGCACACAGTTGCACAAATGGGAATGGGCACACGCAGATGCACAAATGGACAGGTGCTAGTAGATGCATAAACAGACATGAGCACACTGGCAGCTACACACAGACATGGGCACACAGCTGGGTGCACACATGGACTCAAGCACGTACGCAGATCCACGCATGGACACCCGCACGCATGCAACTAAACACACGGACTCAGGTGCACACACACAGTTACACAGTCACGGGCACCCACTCGATACACACGGATACGGACACCCATTTGATACACACAGGGACACGGGCACCCATGCAGGTTCACACAAAACGCTGATGGACACTTGCAGCCATGGGAACAAAAAGGACACACAGACATACTTGTGGGCTCAAGTGCGCAGATGGACATCGCTACTTCTCATTTGCTGCAGCTGACTTTTTTAAAGATCGAACAGTAAACCACCGAGGCAGGCCCTGTGAGATGAGAGAAACAATGGAGAGAGGATACAAACAGTGCTGCGGTCGATGAGGACAAAAACATGCAAATACTGACAATCAGAAAGGGAAACAAATGCTGAAATATCGGTCGTCAGTACCATCTGCAGGGAGCCACCATCATTTTCCGGTCAGAGGCCTTTCTATTTGCGAAGTCTGCTTACATGAGCTTTCTAGATGGTTACTAATACACACCATCGTGTACCAGATCACATGCTGAGGTGCTGGGTCTGGACCTCATGTTGGGTTTCTGGGAATCAATGGGGCCCAGAATTAAAATGACTGGCAGCTGGAAGCTGGGGATCACTACTGCAGACTGAGGGGGCTCCCAAGCCGTGCGTTTTCTCCAGTGTGGAGGAAACCGTGGTGTGAGCTCTGAGTGCAGAGCACCAGATCAGAAGATGTGCGAGTGGATCTCTGCATCACCTGGAACAACCGGTTGGTGGGAAGGGAGGGTGAAAGCAAGATACCACAGCTCCGGAGGTTGTGTGAGAGGCGGGTGGAAGTGTGGATGAGACTACTGCAGAAGGGATAGTTCCTTGGGAAGCAGAAAGAGAAGAGAAGAGAAGCTGTGTGCAGCCATAGCGTTGAGTTTCAGGTGGTGTACTGACAGAAGACCAAGTGAAGAAAGGGAAAGCTTCTCCTTGTTCTAACTGAGAGAAGAGGAAATGAGAATTGAAATTCTGGAGAAGGGAATTAACATGGCTGTCTCTGTCAACAATGGTGGAGGAGTTTATAGGTAAGTAGTAAAGGAGACATCACAGACACATAGAGTTGGCAGATGTCACCATCAGATCTGATCAGAAGGTGAAAATGTCTTTAAAGGAACTAGGTAGGGAGGAGATGTGATGGAGATAGTATGAAAACAGGGGTCAATCATTGGTTTCTAACCCATGATGGAATGATATACTTTATGCTTTATTGTCGCCAAACAGTTGATACTAGAATGTACAATCATCATAGTGATATTTGATTCTGCGCTTCCCGCTCCCTGGATTACAAATCGATAATACTAAAAATTACTAAAAATACGATATAGATAATACTAAAAATACTAAAAATTTAAATTATAAATCATAAATAGAAAATAGAAAAATGGAAAGTAAGGTAGTACAAAAAAAAAACCGAGATGCAGGTCTGGATATTTGGAGGGTACGGCCCAGATCCGGGTCAGGATCCGTTCAGCAGTCTTATCACAGTTGGAAAGAAGCTGTTCCCAAATCTGGCCGTACGAGTCTTCAAGCTCCTGAGCCTTCTCCCGGAGGGAAGAGGGATGAAAACTGTGTTGGCTGGGTGGGTCGTGTCCTAGATTATCCTGGCAGCACTGCTCCGACAGCGTGCGATGTAAAGTGAGTCCAAGAATGGAAGATTGGTTTATGTGATGCGCTGCGCCGTGTTCACGATTTTCTGCAGCTTCTTCCAGTCTTGGACAGGACAACTTCCATACCAGGTTGTGATGCACCCTAGAAGAATGCTTTCTACGGTGCATCTATAAAAATTAGTGAGGGTTTTAGAGGACAGGTCAAATTTGTTTAGTTTTTTCAGGAAGTAAAGGCGCTGGTGAGCCTTCTTGGCAGTGGACTCTGCTTGGTTGGACCAAGTCACGTCATTTGTGATATTGACCCCGAGGAACTTAAAGCTTTTGACCTGTTTCACTTGCGCACCACCGATGTAAATTGGGTTGTGCGGTCCGCTACTCCTTCTGAAGTCAACAACCAATTCCTTTGTCTTGCTGACATTGAGGGATAGGTTATTGTCTTCGCACCATGCCACCAGTTTCTTAATTTCCTCTCTGTACTCAAACTCATCATTACCCGAAATACGACCCACAATTGTTGTGTCATCAGCAAACTTAATATTGAGTTTGATGGAAACTTGGCTACACAATCATGGATGTACAGTGAGTACAGCAGGGGGCTGAGTACACAGCCTTGTGGGGCACCGGTGCTCAGAGTGACTGTAGAGGAGAGCTTGTACCCTATTTTTACAGCCTGAGTCCTGTCTGTGAGGAAGTTGAAGATCCAGCTGCAGATCTGAGCACTAAGGCCCAGGTTCCGGAGCTTAGGAATCAGTTTATTTGGAATGATGGTATTAAAGGCAGAGCTGTAGTCAATGAAAAGGAGCCTTACATATGTGTATTTATTCTCCAGGTGCTCTAAGGAGGAATGTAGGGCGAGAGAGATGGCATCTGTCGTTGACCTGTTGCTCCGGTAGGCAGATTGCAAAGCGTCAAGGTTGACCGGTAGGCTGTGGTTGATGTGTGCCATAACCAATCACTCGAAGCACTTCATAGCAATTGATGTCAGAGCCACAGGATGATTCAGGCATGCCACCTTGCTCTTCTTCGGCACTGGGATTATCGTTGCCTTCTTAAAACACGAGGGGATCTTAGACTGAAGCAAGGAGCAGTTGAAGATGTCAGCAAACACTCCAGCTAGCTTGCTTGCACAGGCCCAGAGAACCCGTCTCGGGACGCCATCTGGGCCCGTCGCCTTCCTTGGATTTATCTTCAGGAGTGCCCTTCTAACGTCCTCCTCGGTGACGATGAATCTCGATGCCACCCGGTCCGGTTCATCCAGAGGGAGCGGGATGTTCCTGTTCTGTTCGAATCTTGCATAGAATACGTTAAGTTCATCAGGAAGAGAAGCGCCACAGTTATTGATATTCCCAGCCTTTTCTTTGCGCCCAGTGATCTCAAAAGGGACTTGACCTCAATTCATCCAAGGTTTCCGGTTAGGGAATACCTGGATCGTCCTGCGAGACAAACAGTCCTCCATGCATTTCCAAATAAAGTTCGTGACAGATGAGGCATACTCATCGAGGTTAGCTGCTGTGTCCTTGAATACTAACCAGTCCACCGATTCAAAGCAGTCATGGAGGACCTCATCCGTTTCCTCCATCCAACGCGACACTACTTTTGACACCGTGACCTCCCGCTTCAGTTTCTGTTTGTAAGCCGGGAGGAGGAGTACGGCCTGATGGTCCGATTTTCCGAAATGAGGTCGTGGAACAGAACGGTAGGCATCCTTGACTGCTGTGTAGCAGTGGTCAAGTATATTCGGGCCTCTAGTGGGGCAGGAGACATGTTGGTATAACTTTGGCAGTGCCTTTCTGAGGTTGGCCTGGTTAAAGTCCCCGGCTGTAATGAGCAAAGCCTCTGGATACCTGGTCTCAAGTTTACTGATGTTGGCATACAGTATGTTCAGAGCACATTCCACGTCTGCCTTGGGGGGAATGTAGACCACTGTCAGTATGATTGAGGTGAATTCCCCTGGCAGATAGTAGGGACGACACTTCACCGACAGGTGTTCCAAGTCCAGGCTGCAGGAGCTTGTCAGTGCCACTGTGTCCGAGCACCACTCAGTGTTGATCAGTGGGCAGACACCACCTCCCCTCGTCTTGCCCGAAAACGCCATGCGGTCCATCCGATGGATCGAAAATCCCTCTGGTCAGATGGCACAGTCGGGGGTGGCAGGGGAGAGCCAGGTCTCGGTGAAACAGAATACACAGCAGTTCTGCATCTCCCTGCAGTAGGTGAGTCTCCCTTTAAGATCATCCACCTTGTTCTCTATGGCTTACACATTAGCTAGTAGGATGGTGGGCATAGGGACCCTGAAGCCCCTCAGCTTCAATCTGACCAGCAGCCCAGCTCTTTTCCCACGCTTCCTCGGTAAGTAGTGCACCTTTCCAGGTTTCCATTGATGCAGTGTGTTGTTGTCAGCTCTTTGAGGTTGGTGGACGTGTCCCGCGGGGATCGATCGGCGGGTCACGTAGTTGGGCGCTCCAGGTCCGGCCAAGTGACGGGGGAGGCTCCGCTGCCACTTCCAGCTGCCGGGGGCCCGGGCTGTCGATTGGGTCGGGCCTGAAGCCGACACTTAATCCTGGAGGGCCGGGCTCCTGGCTGAAACAAGTCCGTAAGTTGAGCCATGGTTGCAGAGCCGCTCCAGTCGAGCCTCAGGCTCGATTTCCGAGGTCGGCAGCGGAGGCCTCACTGTCGGCAGCGGAGGCCTCACTTCCGGCAGCTGTGGATGTCCACCAACGGGGCTTTACGGTGGTCGCTGTGGGGAAGCGTCTGGGCACCTTGAGGTCTCCGCCGTCAGTTCTGTGTGGTCGTCTGCTCCGGAGAGGTGCTGGTCAGAATGGGCCGTGTCTCCAAGCACTCCGGCACGGTAGCAGACCACGGGTCAATCATTGGTTACAAACACATGATGAATCGAGATAGTGTAGAAATGTGGGTGAATCATTGGTTACAAGTCCGTGATAGATGGAGATTATGTGGGAAACGTGGGCCAATCATTGGTCATGAACACATGATGGATGGAGGTAGTGAGGAAACGTGAGTCAGTCATTGGCTACAAACCCATGATGGTTGGAGATAGTATGGGAAACGTGGGCCAATCATTGGTTACGAGCTCATAATGTATGGAGATAGTGTGGAAACATGAGTCAGTCATTGGCTACAAACCCATGATGGATGGAGATAGTATGGGAAACATGGGCCAATCATTGGTCATGAGCACATGACCTGAGATATAGAGGCATGAAAGTAAAATGGAGTAGCTATATGGGAGGAAAGGGGTAAATTGATCTTGGAGTAGATAAAATGGTCAGCACAACATTGTGGGCCAAAGCACCTGTACTTTGTTATGCTTTTCTTTGTTCCATATTGAAAATGGAAGGAAGGCAGGAAGAATGAGATAAAACCTTAGTGACATTGAAAGCAGAGACATTAAATCCCACATGTCACACCTCCAGCCTTCAAATTCTGCTCTTTTCTCATCAGCTACCTTCTTGTAAATCTATTTTAATCCTCTTTGCCGTCTCTGTCCTTTGTGTGTGACAAGAACTGTATGCAGAATAGAATACCATCCAAGGTTGATGCAACTTAATATTACCCATCCCATTTGTAATAAAGCCCAGTGTCTTGTTTGCTTTTCCTTCACTAGTTTTGTTCCAGACTTGCACAATCCTTAACTCCTCACTCCATTCTCATCTCAACTTTCAAAATGATTAGTGACCTCCTTACTTTTCTTGCTTAAGGGTAACTTTCCTTACTATCTGGGTTGCAATTTGTTTTCTTATTCGGCAAGTTTTATGTGATGTTCACAATCTAAAGTCATGATGTGCATTGTCAGAGCTGTTTTGTGATGCTGTAGCCTCCTGCAATATCTGCTATCACAGACCCTCTGAATTCACACTCTGAGCTGCTCTCACCGTTTACTTCAACTTGTGCTGTGCAAACATGTACCAGTTCTTTGGAACGAAGGAGGATGAGAGGTGACTTGATAGAGGTGTACAACATGATAAGAGGCATGGATAGTGTGGACAGCCAGAGACTTTTTTCCAGGACAGAAATGGCTAATATGAGAGGACATAATTTTTAAGATGATTGGAGGAAAGAATAGGGGGAATATTAGAGTATGTTATTTACACAGAGAGTGGTGGGTGCAGGGAACGTACTGCCATGGGATGTGGTGGAGGCTGATCTGTATATTCGGTATAGTTAGGCACATGGATGATTGGGAAATGGAGGCTGTCCGGGAGAGAACGATCTTAGAGTAGTTTAAAAGGTCAGCACAACTTCATGGGCTGAAGGGCCTGTACTGTGCTGTATTGTTCTACGTTCTGTTCCAGCTCATCACCCTGGTGTTGATGGTAACTCAGCCTGTGGAGAGTTTGGGAATGAAGAGTCACATCTGTCATCACATCAACTGTTTCCCACTACATTTTGTCTTGGAAGTTTTTCATGTTCAGTTGATGCCCCCATCCCTAATTTAATCATATTGGAGTACTGTGTCCAGTTTCCTGCTATAAGAAAGATGTCATTAAACTGGGAAGTGTGCAGAAAAAATTTACAAGGATGTTGCCCGGACTTGTGGCTGAGTTATAGGGAAAGGTTGGGCAAGCTAGGACTTTATTCTTTGGAGAAAAGGAGACTGAGGAGTGACCTTATAGAGATGGTAAATGAACTCAATTTTTTTATCCCGTGGTTGGGAAATCAAGAACTGGAACATATAGTTTAAGTTGAGAGGAGCGTTTTTTCTGATTTAGAAACTGCGTTTTTGAATACCGAATCTGAACTGTTAATGTAAACTGGGCACCCAGTGGCCAGCACAGAGATTGTGAGCTCCCAACTTAACAACCTGCTCTTTGGCCCGCCTCTTCATTCCATCTGCTACCCCTGACCCTCTCTTTCTCCTACGCCATTGCTCAGGCCACATTGAAACTGCCTTATTACACAGTCTGAATCATCTTAACAACTGTTGCCCTTATTCCTTCAAAGGACTTATTAAAGTTGATCAAGGCAGACTTTCCTGTTTGAAATCCCTGCTGACTCCTATTATACTTTGCTCCTGGGTAGTTCTGTTTTCTCTTCCTGTTTCAAAGGAGCCAGTCTGAGTCTGAAGGTAGCTACTCTGTTGTTTCCTGCACACATACTTTGTCCTTTCAGAACCTGAGATGGTTCAACAACTCAGTGGGGCCTCTGCAGAACTAAATGTCCTCGTTCACCCTCGTGAGGTGGATTGCTGCTCTGGTACTAAACGTTTGGGTGGATTGGGCTATTGACCCCCAGTTTGTCAGGTAACAGATGGAGGTGAAACAGAGTAACATCCTCCCCTGCCCCCAGGAGCTTCTGCAGCCTCTTGGCAGAGCTTAATACCAATTAGCCGAGGATTTCATTCTTCAGTGTGATAGGTTTATTTAGCAGGTTTTAATTTTCTTTTCATTGTGGTGTTATAATTTCTGATCTCATTAGATCTGCCTGATTTCTCTCCCTGGTAATAACAGAACAATGTATCTCTTTATTATTTCTAGAGTTGATTTTGTCTGTGGACTCCTCACTGACCCATTCCTATTTCTTCATTTTCCTCGTGCCTGTCCTTCCATGTGCCTATCCAAACTTCCCTTAAAAACCTCTAATGTGTTTGCCTCTACCACCACACCAGGAAGCAAATTCCAAGAATCCGCCACTCTGAGTAAAATATTTACCCATCACATCCCCCTTGACCCTGCTTCCTCTCACCTTCAAGGCATGCCCTCTGGTACTAGACGTTTCGAACCTAGGAAAGAGGTGATCTCTGTCTACACTATTTGTGCCTCTCATAGTCTTGTAAACCTCTATCAGACCTCCCCTCAGCCTCTGCCACTCCAGAGAAAACAACCCAAGTTTATCCATCTTCTCGTGATAGCACATGCCCTTTAAACCAGACAGCATCCTGGTAAACCTCTTCTGTACCCTCTCAAAAGCCTCAACATCTATCTTATAGTGAGATGACCTGACTCTCCACCACATAGGGTGTGGTCAGCCAACTTGTGCTTTCCCGGTAGCCCCAAATTCCTTATGAGGACTCGGTCTCCTGGCAGGAGTTGGGAGAACTTCACTTTCTGATCATACCTCCTCTTATTTCCCCCGATTCTGCTTGGTGGTTGCTACCCCAGCGAATTCATAAGCCCTTTTCAGCTCTCTCCTCATATCAGACACATACTTCAGACCAGGCTTTGGCTGTACGCCACCCGCATCAGTACCGAAGCAAAGGTCAACAGGCAACCTCGCCTCGGGCCCAAACATCAGGTAATAGGGCGAATACCCAGTAGCTTCATTGCATGTACAGTTGTAACAGTGGACCAGATCCACCTGCTGTTCTTCCTGATCCCTAGAGTCCCGAGCATGTCCAGCAAGGTCCGATTAAACCCCTCTGGCTGGGGATTGCCCTGCGGGTTATAGGGCGTGGTCCTCGACTTCTCGACTCCCAGCATGCCCAATAACTCATGGATGAGCCTACTCTCAAAGTCCCGACCCTGGTCACTATGTATCCTCCTGGGAAGGCCATAATGCACGAAATATTTCTCCCATAACACTTTTGCCACCGTAGACGCCCTCTGGTCCTTGGTAGGAAAAGCCTGAGCATGTCCAGTGTGGTGGTCTGTGATGTCTAAGACATTCGCCACGTTGCTGGCATTGGGTTCTATAGACAGGAAATCCATACACACCAGGTCCAGAGGCCCCGCAGTCTGCAAGTGTGACAGAGGAGCGGCCTGCACAGGCAGTGTCTACTGGCGTATGCAGCAAATGCACGACTTGCAGTACTCTTCAACCTCCGACTTCATTCTGGGCCAGTAAAACCTGTCTTTGAGCAATCCGTAGGTCTTTTCCACCCCCAAATGTCCAGACTCATCGTGCAGTGACTTCAGCACAATCTTCCTATACTTCTCCGGCAGGACCAGCTGCCAACGCCAGGGTCGGTCCGGGGGTGACATGACCCGGTATAAAATGTGGTTTTTCAATTTCAACTGGGGCCATTCTCTCAGCAATGGTGGCACCGAAACATGTTTCGTCTTCTCCACCCACGCCATATCCTCCTTTTCAACCAACCCCAGAACCAGGCAAGGACATGACATGACTACAGGACAGGACGTGGCTGGGGTCTTGGTCTTGAGGCTTGAGGCTGGAGTCTTGGTCTAGCCTGAGGCAAGACCCAGGTTCTGGGTCCTTGTCCAGTCTCTGGCTTGGAGCCCAAGCCCAGGCTCCTAGTGCATTGTTCCTTGTCCGGGTTCCCTGTCTTGTCCATGCCCTAGCCCAAGTCTGCGTTCGTGTCCCTGCTCCTTGTCTGTATCCTGTCACATCCCTACTCTAGTCAAGTCCTGCTCCTAGTACTTCAGCGTCTGTGTCTTGCATTTGGGTCCGCTACCAGCACCCCCTTGTGAAACCACTGGCCTCAACCGGGTGCCCTGATCCTGATACAGGATGCCCCCTAAACCCTCTCGGCTGGCATCGGTGTGTAGTACATAGGGCAATTGGGGGTCCACAAAAACCAGCACCGGTGCCTGGGTCAGCAACTCTTTCAGCGATTGAAAAGCCTCCTCACATTTTGCATCCCACCTCTGCTGGAAGGGCTCCGACGGGTTTTGATATTCTCCCACCTCACGTCCTGTTTTCCCTTTCCCTTTCTTCCCCAAGAGAGGGTAACCACACAGAAGCTCATTCAATGGTTGACTCAGCTTGGCATAGCCCTTCACGGATCTCTGATAGTATCCTCAGAACCCCAAGAACGAGCACAGAGCACTCACAGTCTGGGGCCTCGACCAAGTGGTCACTGCTTCTATCTTAACTGGGTCAGTAACTACTCCACCCGCGAGATTATGTGTCCGACATAGCTAACAGACGTCTGGCAGAACTGGCATTTGTCCAAGGAAAGTTTTAACCCTTCATCCTTCAGTCGGTTTAGCACCTTCAGTAACCTTGCTTCGTGTTCTTCCAAGGTGGATCCAAATACTATCAAGTCATCCAGATACACCAACACCTCAAGCAAGTTCATATCCCCCACTGTCCTCTCCATGACCCTCTGGAAGGTGGCAGGTGCTCCCGATATGCCCTGGGGCATCCTTTTGAGCTGGAAAGGTCCCAGAGGGCACATAAATGCCGTCTTCTCTTTATCGGTCTCACTCATCATGATCTGGTAATATCCACTCCTCAAGTCCTGCTCAGACAGGCCAGCGCATCTTCGACCCTGGGGACTGTACACTGGTCAGGGACAGTGTGCCTGCTCAGGGTCCTATAGTCCACACACATGCGTACCTTTCTGTATTTCTTCTGGGCCACTACTACTGGGGACGCATAAGGGCTTTGGGATTCAGAGATGATCCCAGCTTCCTTCAACTTACACAAGTGCTGCCGCACGTCTTCCACGTCTGCAGGGGCCAACCACCGTGACCTCTCTCTAAACAGGGTGTCCTTAATCACCCGGATAGTGTGACGAGTGATCTTGGAACAACCCACGTCAAACTCGCCAGTGGAAAAAACATCTTGCAGTGTCAACATCTTCTTCACCAGCCTTCGTTTCTAATCCACCGGCACAGGAGAGTCCCGGAAGTTAAAAGCCTCAGCGGTCAGCTTTTCCTTTTTTTCCAATAGTTTCTCCCCAGCGGGCCTCAGGGAAGCGCTAGACATCACAGTCACCAGGAATAAATGCACCAGCGGCATCCCTCTCTTAAAGCTGATCTCTCTCTTCGTAGTGTTCCTGACAATCACTGCCATCCTGCTCGCCTGTACCACCGTGGGCCTCTGCACTTCGGGCCTCACCAGTACCCCAGCCAGAAATTGCGACTCCCCCTCGAGGTCTTCCGGGGTGTCCACTAAAAGGGCCTCGCCATCAGGCCTTCCGGGAAATCTGGCAGTTCCTATCACTCTCGCTACTTCTCCGGGCCTTATTACCTTAGGGTTCGACTGGGTGCACCACACAGTCCCTCGCTTACATTCAGTATCTGGCACAGTGCAGCCCCGCGCTTCCTCAAAAGCAGCTCGAAACATTGGGTGCACAGCCCGGCTCCCCAAAAAGTTCTCACCCGCTCTCTCCTTACAAACCCCCATGGGCCTCCGCGCCAAAGGGGTGTTGGTTCCTACCAGAATTGAAGCACCCCTCTTCTCAACTGGGTCTGGACAAACCAGCACTAACATCTCCATAACTTCGGACACTCTCACGTTGGCTTCTGAAAACTCCAGTCTCACTGACAAATACCCATCATACGGATAATCACCAGCACCGATGCCCCAAATCTCCAGCGCACTGAACGGGGTCAAGGGCAAATGCTTTAATTACTGGTTATAAAACAAACGGCATAGTAGCATGACCTGCGACCCGGTGTCGAGTAAGGCTTTAGCTTAGATTCCCTCTATCCGTAGCAACACATTGGAGCGGGGTCCCACTAAGTCTTCTGGAATCGGGTCTTTTGCTTTCGGAGGTTCCTTGGTACATTGCTGTGAACGTGTTCCCCCGGAGAAACCAGGCCGTTCCCTCACTGGGTCTCCTCTAAGAGGGGTCCCCTGACCTCTCACTTATCAGCTCGGCCACCACCTCCTTTATCAATTTCTGGGTGGAGCCGGCTCCGATCACTTCCCCACCAGGGTCTGCAACTGAGGATTTCACCCCACTGACAGAGTCCTCCCGCGGCCTCCCCCTCAGGTCTCTGATCAGCTGAACGAACGTCGGAGAAGGGTGCATTTTTTAAGACTGCCAGATACTCCAAGTAATCTTGTTCTCAGCCTGGGCACCTCTAGTTACCTGATCCATCCTTAACTGATCCACCCCCTCCGCCCGAGTGACCCCTGGTGCTGCAGTCCACTAAGCCATCTGTCTAGCTGAGAGAGGTACGTCACCCTGCTCCTGATGCCGGTTTTGAAACTCCCCTAACAGCTCCCAGGAACTCCCGGTCAACCCAAAAGCACTTTCCAAGGCCTCCAGACAGTCACCCAGAGTGGCCGAGGGCTGGTTAACCTTCCCACCTTGCACTACCCCGGCCGCCACTCCCCGCAAACTTTCAACCCATCTCTGGCGCTTTTCCTCATCTGAGCACTGCCACTCACTTAACAACTGCAACGATTGCTCCGTCCAGCTCTCATAATCCTCTTCACCTTCGGGGGTGGGGGTTATACCAGAGAAAATTCTTATCTTCTGGCAGGGCCCCTCTGCCTTTCTCGCCAACTCGGAACTCTTGCCTTTCACTGAAGGACAGGAACTAACCAAATTTTCCAAATCTGACCAGTCTTTCCCCTCATCTCTCAGTACGGAGAGAATTTGCTCCCTAAGATCTCCGCCCTCATCCGCTGGCAACCCAGCTCGCTGAACTCCAGCGCCGCCTTCTCTGATAGTTTGCAGACCTCCCCTGGGACACCAGTCAACTCTGGCAACTCTGCCCCTCGTATGTCCTTGCTTGTCTGCACTAACACCAGGTCTGTACTCATCTCAAAATCAAAGTTTTGCGATATGATTTCCACTTTGCCAACAGCTTTAACCATACTCGAACCTCGAAGTAACACTTTATTCGGGGTACGAGTCTCCACCCCACTCAACACGCGCGCATTGCTCACTGGCAAGCCTTCAGCCGCACACCATCATCCACAAAATTCGATCCCGGACGAGCCCCCACAAATGTAACACTCGGCCTTATAACTCACGTTCGTCTGGGGGAAATTGCCGTTTGCCCCCCCAACTGTGTCTCATTTTGGCGTAGATGCTGTGTAATGCACCCCGGTACAAACCCACAGTGTAAAACAGCAGACAGAACACAATATGCAATTAAATGATTATACTTTATAACTCTTTATTTTGTGATGTGGTTAGTAGAAACAAATAAAATAAAAGGCGCTACCAAATAAAATTATCAGTTCTGTGCACAAAATAATTCTTTGGAGCTCACGCTTCCCTCGTTCATCCATAAACGACCTCCGAACTTCCGACAACCTCTGAACCATCGAATTCTGGCATCCGCCGTCCTGGGACCGCACTCATCCTTCCTCTTCACTCGCTTCACCAAAAAAGACTGCAAACTCTCCCCGGTTCCCACCATACAAGATAGCATAACAGGTCCTTCATTGGTTAGTTCCCCCGTTATCTGCAGTTATAACCCAAACATCACAGCTATAGGGAACCGTTAACTCATCAGTTAACATTACAGAAAAGCCATTTCGTTAGCCTTAACAGTTAACATTACAGATTACATTTAATTGGGGAAGGGCAAATTATGAGGCTATAAGGCTAGAACTTGCGGGTGTGAATTGGGATGATGTTTTTGCAGGGAAATGTACTATGGACATATGGTTGATGTTTGGGGATCTCTTGCAGGATGTTAGGGATAAATTTGTCCCAGTGAGGAAGATAAAGAATGGTAGGGTGAAGGAACCATGGGTGACAAGTGAGGTGGAAGATCTAGTCAGGGGGAAAAAGGCAGCATACATTAAGTCATAGTCATAGTCATACTTTATTAATCCGGGGGGAAATTGGTTTTCATTGCAGTTGCTCCATAAATAATAAATAGTAATACAAGCATAAATAGTTAGATAGTAATATGTAAATTATGCCAGTAAATTATGAAATAAATCCAGGACCAGCCTATTGGCTCAGGGTGCCTGACACTCCAAGGGAAGAGTTGTAAAGTTTGATGGCCACAGGCAGGAATGACTTCCTATGACGCTCAGTGCTGCATCTCGGTGGAATGAGTCTCTGGCTGAATGTACTCCTGTGCCCACCCAGTACATTATGTAGTGGATGGGAGACATTGTCCAAGATGGCATGCAACTTAGACAGCATCCTCTTTTCAGACGCCACCATGAGAGAGTCCAGTTCCATCCCCACAACATCACTGGCCTTACGAATGAGTTTGTTGATTCTGTTGGTGTCTGTCACCCTCAGCCTGCTGCCCCAGCACACAACAGCAAACATGATAGCACTGACCACCACAGACTCGTAGAACATCCTCAGCATCGTCCGGCTGATGTTGAAGGACCTCAGTCTCCTCAGGAAATAGAGACAGCTCTGACCCTTCTTGTAGACAGCCTCAGTGTTCTTTGACCAGTCCATTTTATTGTCAATTCATATCCCCAGGTATTTGTAATCCTCCACCATGTCCAAACTGACCCCCTGGATGGAAACAGGGGTCACCGGTACCTTAACTCTCCTCAGGTCTACCACCAGCTCCTTAGTCTTTTTCACATTAAACTGCAGATAATTCTGCTCACACCATGTGACAAAGTTTCGGACCGTAGCCCTGTGCTCAGCCTCAACTCCCTTGCTGATGCATCCAACTATGGCAGAGTCATCCGAAAACTTCTGAAGATGACAAGACTCTGTGCAGTAGTTGAAGTCCGAGGTGTAAATGGTGAAGAGAAAGGGAGACAAGACAGTCCCCTATGGATCCCCAGTGCTGCTGATCACTCTGTCGGACACACAGTGTTGCAAGCACACGTACTGTGGTCTGCCACAGTAAAGGGCTGAGAAGAGCAAGAAGGGGGCATGCGAAGGCCTTGGTGAATAGGGTGAAGGGAAACCCCAAGGCATTCTTCAATTATGTGAAGAACAAGAGGATGACAGGAGTGAAGGTAGGACCGATTAGAGATAAAGGAGGGAAGATGTGCCTGGAGGCTGTGGAAGTGAGCGAGGTCCTCAATGAATACTTCTCTTCGGTATTCACCAATGAGAGGAAACTTGATGGTGAGGACAATATGAGTGAGGTTGATGTTCTGGAGCATGCTGATATTAAGGGAGAGGAGGTGTTGGAGTTGTTAAAACACATTAGGACGGATAAGTCCCCGAGGCCCGACGGAATATTCCCCTGGCTGCTCCTCGAGGCGAAGGAAGAGATTGCTGAGCCTCTGGCTGGGATCTTTATGTCCTCGTCCGTGGGAATGGTACCGGAGGACTGGAGGGAGGCAAATGTTGTCCCCTTGTTCAAAAAAGTTAGTAGGGATAGTCTGGATAATTATAGACCAGTGAGCCTTACGTCTGTGGTGGGAAAGTTGTTGGAAAAGATTCTTAGAGATAGGATTTCTGGGCATTTAGAAAATCATGGTCTGATCAGGGACAGTCAGCATGGCTTTGTGAAGGGCAAACCATGTCTAACAAGCCTGATATAGTTCTTTTAGGAGGTGGCCAGGCATATGGATGAGGGTAGTGCAGTGGATGTGATCTACGTGAATTTTAGTAAGGCATTTGACAAGGTTCCACATGGTAGGCTTATTCAGAAAATCAGAAGGCATGGGATCCAGGGAAGTTTGGCCATCTGGATTCAGAATTGGCTTGCCTGCAGAAGGCAGAGGGTCATGGTGGAGGGAGTACATTCAGATTGGAGGATTGTGACTAGTGGTGTCCCACAAGGATTGGTTCTGGACCTCTACTTTTCGTGATTTTTATTAACGACCTGGATGTTGGGGTAGAAGGGTGGGTTGGCAAGTTTTCGGACGACACAAAGGTTGGTGGTGTTGTGGATAGTGTAGAGGATTGTCGAAGATTGCAGAGAGACATTGATCGAATGCAGAAGTGCGCTGAGAAGTGGCAGATGGAGTTCAATCCGGAGAAGTGTGAGGTGGTACACTTTGGAAGGACAAACTCCGAGGCAGAGTACAAAGTAAATGGCAGGATAGTTGGTAGTGTGGAGGAGCAGAGGGATCTGGGGGTACATGTCCTCAGATCTCTGAAAGTTGCCTCACAGATAGATAGGGTAGTTAAGAAAGCTTATGGGGTGTTAGCCTTCATAAGTAGAGGGATAGAGTTTAAGAGTCACAAGGTAATGATACAGCTCTATAAAACTCTGGTTGCCTCACTATAGGAAGGATGTGGAAGCGTTGGAAAGGGTACAGAGGAGATTTACCAGGATGCTGCCTGGTTTAGAAAGTATGCATTATGATCAGTGATTAAGGGAGCTAGGGTTATACTCTTTGGAGAGAAGGAGGATGAGAGGAGACATGATAGAGGTGTACAAGATATTAAGAGGAATAGATAGAGTGGATAGCCAGCGCCTCTTCCCCAGGCCACCACTGCTTAATACAAGAGGACGTGGCTTTACGGTAAGGGGTGGGAAGTTCAAGGGGGATATTAGAGGAAGGTTTTTTACTCAGAGTGGTTGGTGCGTGGAATGCACTGCCTGTGTCAGTGGTGGAGACAGATACACTAGTGAAGTTTAAGAGACTACTAGACAGGTATGTGGAGGAATTTAAGGTGGGGGTGTTAAATGGGAGGCAGGGTTAAGGGTCGGCACAACATTGTGGGCTGAAGGGCCTGTACTGTGGTGCACTATTCGATGTTGTATGTTCTACAATTCTATCTCCTTTACCATAGCATTGGAGAGGGATAGTAACAGACAAGTTAGGGAAACATTTAATTGGAGTAAGGGGAAATATGAGGTTATCAGGCAGGAAGTTGGAAGCATAAATTGGAAACAGATGTTCTCAGGGAAATGTACGGAAGAAATGTGGCAAATGTTCAGGGGATATTTGCGTGGGGTTCTGAGTAGGTACATTCCAATGAGACGGAAAGGATGGTAGGGTACAGGAACCGTGGTGCACAAAGGATGTTGAAAATCTAATCAAGAAGAATGGAAGAGTTTACGAAAGGTTCATAAAACTAGGTAATGATAGGAATCTAGAAGATTATAAGGCTAGCAGGAAGGAGTTTAAGAATGAAATCAGGAGAGCCAGAAGGTGCCATGGCCTTGGCAGACAGGATTAAGGAAAACCCAAGGCATTCTAATTTACATTCTAATATACCCAATTTACATCGGTGGTACGCAAGTAGAACAGGTCAAAAGCTTTAAGTTCCTTGGGGTCAATATCACAAGTGACCTGACTTGGTCCAACCAAGCAGAGTCCACCGCCAAGAAGGCCCACCAGCGCCTTTCCTTCCTGAGAAAACTAAAGAAATTTGGCCTATCCCCTAAAACCCTCACTAATTTTTATAGATGCACCGTAGAAAGCATTCTTCTAGGATGCATCACAACCTGGTATGGAAGTTGTCCTGTCCAAGACCGGAAGAAGCTGCAGAAGATCGTGAACATGGCACAGCACATCACACAAACCAATCTTCCGTCCTTGGACTCACTTTACACCACACACTGTCGGAGCAGTGCTGCTAGGATAATCAAGGACATGACCCACCCAGCCAACACACTTTACGTCCCTCTTCCCTCCGGGAGAAGGCTCAGGAGCTTGAAGACTCATACGGCCAGATTTGGGAACAGCTTCTTTCCAACTGTGATAAGACTGCTGAACGCATCCTGACCCGGATCTGGGCCATACCCTCCAAATATCCGGACCTGCCTCTCGGTTTTTTTGTACTATGTTACTTTCCATTTTTCTATTTTCTATTTATGATTTATAATTTAAATTTTTAATATTTGCCATTGATTTGTAATCCAGGGAGCGGGAAGCGCAGAATCAAATATCACTATGATGATTGTACGTTCTAGTATCAATTGTTTGGCGACAATAAAGTATAAAGTAAAGTACGTGAAGAGCAAGAGGATAAGATGTGAGAGAATAGGACCAATCAAGTGTGACAGTGGAAAAGTGTGCATGGAACCGGAGGAGATAACAGAGTTACTTGAGTACTTTGCTGCAGTATTCACTACGGAAAAGGAGCTTGGCAATCATAGGATGACTTGCAGTGGACAAAAAGCTTGAGAATGTAGATATTAAGGAAGGGGAGATGCTCGAGCTTTTGGAAAGCATCAAGTTGGATAAGTCGCTGGGACCAGATGAGGTGTACCCCAGGCTACTGTGGGAGGCGAGAGAGGAGATTGCTGAGCCTCTGGCGATAATCTTTGCATCATCAATGAGGACGAGTGAGGTTCCGGAGGATTGGAGGGTTGTGTGTATTGTTTCCTTATTCAAGAAATAGAATAGGGATATCCCAGGAAATTATAGGCCAGTGCTTTGGGTAGATGGAGCTCGTCAGCCTGGGAAGGCAGTCCATCTAAGAGAGGGAAAACTCTGATTTCAAACCTCCACTGTCTTGCGGCCATACCCACTCATGGGAAAGGCTTTGGGAGTAAACCCTGAGGACAAATCCGGAGCTGGAGTCCCTAAGGCAGTCCGACGCTGACATCAACCTCATTCTGGCAACTCCTGCAACGACACTGGTGCCAAGCTGTATCAGCCCTTGCCCTTCCCTTGGACCACATCGGTGTCATGAAGAGGAGAGACTTGCTGCATGAGCAACTGCCGGTCTTCCATACAACCTTGCGCAGGGCTGCACCCTGGAAACTTCCAGGGGCAGATTCCTGGTCTCGCGAGACTAACGGATGCCACCTATAGGCCAGTGAGTCTTCAGTGGGTGATAAGTTGATGGAGAAGATCCTGAGAGGCAGGATTTATGGACATTTGGAGAAGCATAATATGATTAGGAATAGTCAGCATGGCTTTGTCAAAGGCAAGTTGTACCTTACGAGCCTGATTGAATTTTTTGAGGATGTGACTAAACATATTGATGAAGATAGAGCAGTAGATGTAGTGTATATGGATTTCAGCAAGGCATTTGGTAATGTACCCCATGTAAGGCTTATTGAGATAGTAAGGAGGCATGAGATCCAAGGGGACATTGCTTTGTGGATCCAGAACTGGCTTGCCCACAGAAGGCAAAGAGTGGTTGTAGATGGGTCATATTCTGCATGGAGGCCGGTAACCAGTGGTGTGCCTCAGAGATCTGTTCTGGGACCTCTACTCTTTGTGATTTTTATAAATGACCTGGATGAGGAAGTGGAGGAATGGGTCAGTAAGTTTGCTGATGACACAAAGGTTGGGGGTATTGTTGATAATGTGGAGAGTTGTCAGAGGGACATCGATAGGATGCAAAACTGGGCTGAGAAGTGGCAGATGGAGTTCTACCCAGATAAGTGTGAGGTAATTCATTTTGGTAGGTCAAATATGATGGCAGAATATAGTATTAATTGTAAGAGTCTTGGCCGTGTGAAGGATCAGAGGGATCTTGGGGTTCAAGTCCGTAGGACATTCAAAGCGGCTATGCAGGTTGACTCTGTGGTTAAAAATGCATATCGTGTATTGGCCTTCATCAATTGTGGGATTGAGTTTAAGAGCTGAGAGGTAATGTTGCAGCTATATAGGGCCCTGGTCAGACCACACTTGGAGTACTGTGCTCAATTCTGGTCACCTGACTACAGGAAGAACGTGGAAACCATAGAAAGGGTGCAGAGGAGAATTACTTTATATTTTATTGTCGCCAAACAATTGGTACTAGAACGCACAATCATCACAGCAATATTTGATTCTGCGCTTCCCACTCCCTGGATTACAAATATTAAATATTAAAGGTATTAAAAATAGTAAAAATTAGTAAATATTAGAGACCACGGACGGAAGATTGGTTTGTGTGATGTGCTGCGCCGTGTTCATGATCTTCTGCAGCTTCTTCCGGTCTTGGACAGGACAACTTCCATACCAGGTTGTGATGCACCCTAGAAGAATGCTTTCTACGGTGCATCTATAAAAATTAGTGAGGGTTTTAGGGGACAGGCCAAATTTCTTTAGTTTTCTCAGGAAGTAAAGGCGCTGGTGGGCCTTCTTGGCAGTGGACTCTGCTTTGTTGGACCAAGTCAGGTCATTTGTGATATTGACCCCGAGGAACTTAAAGCTTTTGACCTGTTCCACTTGCGCACCACCGATGTAAATTGGGTTGTGCGGTCCGCTACTCCTTCTGAAGTCAACAACCAATTCCTTCGTCTTGCTCTGTGCAAAGATATTGCCTGGATTGGGGACCATGCCTTATGACAATAGGTTAGGTGAACTCGGCCTTTTTTCCTTGGAGTGATGGAGGATGAGAGGTGACCTGATAGAGGTGTATAAGATGTTGAGAAGCGTTGATCATCTGGATAGTCAGAGGCTTTTCTCCAGGGCTGAAATGGCAAGCACGAGAGGGCATAGTTTTAAGGTGCTTGCAAGGAGGTACAGAGGAGATGTCAGGGGTAAGTTCTTTACGCAGAGAGAGGTGAGGGCATAGAATGGGCTGCCGGCGGTGGCGGTGGAGGCGGAAATGGTAGGGTCTTTTAAGAGACTCCTGGATGGCTAAGTGGAGCTTTGGAAAATACGTGGCTACGGGTAAAGCCTAGGTCAGGGGTCCCCAACCCTTTTTGCACTGCGGACCCGGGGGGGGGTTGCGGGAGGTGGGTAGGGTTGCCGACGGACAAGAGTAGCAGTCAAATACGTTGTGTTTACCCCGAGAAAGACTACAATGACCATGAAGCCTTGCGCGGGCATCAATGCGCATACGTGTATGTGCCGATATTTCTTTCTACAAATCGTTTTTGGTGATTCTGTTCCGGGGGGGGTGGGGGGGGATGTTAATAACGACCGGAATATAGATGATAATTAGCTAATACACTCAATTTCATTTCTAAAAGGGTTTATCTAACAAATTTAATATTAAACACACAGCGCATATTTTCCTCACATGAATATAGTGATAAGTCAATTATCAGGGGAGCTTGAAGTAAGTGTTGAACGAACTTCCAGTAGAAGTGGTACAGGCGGGTTCGATATTATCATTTAAAGAAAAATTGGATAGGTATATGGACAGGAAAGTAATGGAGGGTTATGGGCTGAGTGCAGGTCAGTGGGACTAGGTGAGAGTAGAGTTCGGCACAGACTAGAAGGGCAGAGATGGCCTGTTTCCATGCTGTAATTATTATATGGTTATATAAGTAAGTCAACAGCATCATAACATTTTAAGTAACGTTTGGATATTAAACACACAGCACATATTTTCCCCGTATGAACATATAAAATCATTGCAACACACCAATATCGCTGAATCAGTGGGAGCCCTGGGCTTGTTTTCCTGCAACAAGACGGTCCTATCGAGGGGTGATGGGAGACAGCGATACTCGAAGGGGGTTCCTTGTGTCCAGTCTATTCCGCAGTTTAGTTTTCATTGAATTCATTGCAGAAAACTCCGCTTCGCAGAGATATGATGTTGGAAATGGAAGCAATGTTTTCAGTGCTTTCGTGGCTCTCTCAGGATATTTAGCCTTGACTTTGATCCAGAATGCCGGCAGAGATGTTATGTCAAACATACTTTTCAGCCCGCCGTCATCTGCAAGCTCCAGGAGTTGATCTCCTTCCTGTGCTGACATGGATGACGCCGGTGTAATGACCTCGCGTGCGTTCAAGCTCAACAGAGGGCGTGACAGGGAATGAGGAAAGATGCAGCTGACTCTCATATTGTTTCCACGCGGCCCGGTAGCACATGCTTTGCGGCCCGGTACCGGTCCACGGCCCGGTGGTTGGGGACCGCTGGCCTGGGTGGTTCTAAGGTGGGGACATGTTCGGCACAGCTTTGTGGGCTAAAGGGCCTGTATTGTTCTATAGGTTTTCTATGTTTCTATGAGTCAGCATATAGAAGGGAGATTGAAAATCTGGCGAAGTGGTGTCATATTGACAACCTCTCACTCAATGTCAGCAAGACGAAGAAACTTCAGCAGAGGGAAACCAGAGGTCCATGAGTCAGTCCTCATTGGAGAATCAGAGGTGGCGAGAGTTAGCAACTTTATATTCCTGGGTATTACTATTTCAGAGGATCTATCCTGGACCTACAGTAAGTACAATAGTGAAGAAAGCAGGAAAACGCCTTTGCTTTCTCAGGAGTCTACAGTGACTTGGTGGAGAGGCTGATCTGTCAGTCTGTATCGGACAGGAGAGGAGAAGCTCTGATCTGTCAGTCTGTATCCGACAGGAGAGGCTCAGATCTATCAGTCTGTATCCAACAGGAGAGGCTCTGATCTGTCAGTCTGTATCCGACAGGAGAGGCTCTGATCTATCAGTCTGTATCCGACAGGAGAGGCTCTGATCTATCAGTCTGTATCCGACAGGAGAGGCTCAGATCTATCAGTCTGTATCCGACAGGAGAGGAGACGCTCTGATCTGTCAGTCTGTATCTGAGAGGAGAGGAGAGGCTCTGATCTATCAGTCTGTATCCGACAGGAGAGGAGAGGCTCTGATTTATCAGTCTGTATCCGAGAGGAGGGGAGAGGAGAGGCTCTGATCTATCAGTCTGTATCCGAGAGGAGAGCAGAGGCTCTGACCTGTCAGTCTGTATCCAATAGGAGAGGAGAGGAGAGCCTCTGACCTGTCAGTCTATATCTGACAGGAGAGGCTCTGATCTGTATCCGACAGGAGAGGAGAGGCTCTGATTTATCAGTCTGTATCCGAGAGGAGAGCAGAGGCTCTGACCTGTCAGTCTGTATCTGACAGGAGAGGCTCTGATCTATCAGTCTGTATCCAACAGGAGAGGAGAGGCTCTGATTTATCAGTCTGTATCCGAGAGGAGAGGGCTTACTCCATCTCAACCTTATGATTTCTAACTTTGAGGCCTTACCAACATCAGCCTCCACAACCTCTCCACTAACTCTTCTGGCACTCTGCTTCACATCGCCCTCAACTCTAGTTTAAACCTCACTGTGTAGTATTAACAAACTTTTCCACTGGGTTATGAAGCCCCCTCCCGTTCAGCTGCAAACTGTCCTACCTGTATAGGTTCCACCACCCTGGAAGAGAGCCCAATGATCCAAAAATCTGATGCCCTCCTTACACAGTCTTCCTAGTTCTGGCCTCACTAGCATGTGGCACGTGTAGTAATCCTGAGATCACAACCTGCAGGACCTGCCCTTTAACTCAGCACCTAATTCCCTGAACTCCCTCTGCAGAACCTCATCACTCATTCTATCCATGTCATTGGTCCCTACATGGACAACACTTCATGTATATGGACCACACCTCTCAGAACTTCATCACTCGTTCTATCCATGTCATTGGTCCATAGAAAACATAGACATAGAAAACATAGAAAATAGGTGCAGGAGTAGGCCATTCGGCCCTTTGAGCCTGCACCGCCATTTATTATGATCATGGCTGATCATCCAACTCAGAACCCTGCACCAGCCTTCCCTCCATACCCTCTGATCCCCCTAGCCACAAGAGCCATATCTAACTCCCTCTTAGATATAGCCAATGAACTGGCCTCAACTGTTTTCTGTGGCAGAGAATTCCACAGATTCACCACTCTCTGTGTGAAGAAGTTTTTCCTAATCTCAGTCCTAAAAGGCTTCGCCTTTATCCTCAAACCATGACCCCTCGTTCTGGACTTCCCCAACATCGGGAACAATCTTCCTGCATCTAGCCTGTCCAATCCCTTTAGGATTTTATACGTTTCAATCAGATCCCCCCTCAATCTTCTAAATTCCAACGGGTACAAGCCTAGTTCATCTAGTCTTTCTTCATATGAAAGTCCTGCCATCCCAGGAATCAATCTGGTGAACCTTCTTTGTACTCCCTCTATGGCAAGGATGTCTTTCCTCAGATTAGGGGACCAAAACTACACACAATACTCCAGGTGTGGTCTCACCAAGGCCTTGTACAACTGCATTAGTACCTCCATGCTCCTGTACTCAAATCCTCTTGCTATAAATGCCAGCATACCATTCGCCGCTTGCTGTACCTGCATGCCCACTTTCAATGACTGGTGTATAATGACACTCAGGTCTCGTTGCACCTCCCCTTTCCTAATCGGCCACCATTCAAATAATAGTCTGTTTTCCTATTTTTGCCACCAAAGTGGATAACTTCACATTTATCCACATTAAATTGCATCTGCCATGAATTTGCCCACTCACTCAACCTATCCAAGTCACCCTGCATCCTCTTAGCATCCTCCTCACAGCTAACACTGCCGCCCAGCTTCGTGCCATCTGCAAACTTGGAGATGCTGCATTTAATTCCCTCATCCAAGTCATTAATATATATTGTAAACAACTGGGGTCCCAGCACTGAGCCTTGCGGTACCCCACTAGTCACCGCCTGCCATCCTGAAAAGGTCCCGTTTATTCCCACTCTTTGCTTCCTGTCTGCTAACCAATTCTCTATCCACATCAATAGCTTACCCCCAATACCGTGTGCTTTAAGTTTGCACACTAATCTCCTGTGTGGGACCTTATCAAAAGCCTTTTGAAAATCCAAATATACCACATCCACTGGTTCTCCCCTATCCACTCTACTAGTTACATACTCAAAAAATTCTATGAGATTCGTCAGACATGATTTTCCTTTCACAAATCCATGCTGACTTTGTCCGATGATTTCACCGCTTTCCAAATGTGCTGTTATCACATCTTTGATAACTGACTCCAGCAGTTTCCCCACCACCGACGTTAAGCTAACCGGTCTATAATTCCCTGGTTTCACTCTCCCTCCTTTTTTAAAAAGTGGGGTTACATTAGCCACCCTCCAATCCTCAGGAACTAGTCCAGAATCTAAAGAGTTTTGAAAAATTATCACTAATGCATCCACTATTTCTTGGGCTACTTCCTTAAGCACTCTGGGATGCAGACCATCTGGCCCTGGGGATTTATCTGCCTTTAATCCCTTCAATTTACCTAACACCACTTCCCTACTAAGATGTATTTCACTCAGTTCCTCCAACTCACTGGACCCTCTGTCCCCTACTATTTCTGGAAGATTATTTATGTCCTCCTTAGTGAAGACAGAACCAAAGTAATTATTCAATTGGTCTGCCATGTCCTTGCTCCCCATAATCAATTCACCTGTTTCTGTCTGTAGGGGACCTACATTTGTCTTTACCAGTCTTTTCCTTTTTACATATCTATAAAAGCTTTTACAGTCAGTTTTTATGTTCCCTGCCAGTTTTCTCTCATAATCTTTTTTCCCCTTCCTAACTAAGCCCTTTGTCCTCCTCTGCTGAACTCTGAATTTCTCCCAGTCCTCAGGTGAGCCATTTTTTCTGGCTAATTTGTATGCTTCTTCTTTGGAATTGATACTATCCCTAATTTCTCTTGTCAGCCACGGGTGCACTACCTTCCTTGATTTATTCTTTTGCCAAACTGTTGTAGTTCATCCATGCGATCTTTAAATGCTTGCCATTGCATATCCACTGTCAATCCTTTAAGTGTCATTTGCCAGTCTATCTTAGCTAATTCACGTCTCATACCTTCAAAGTTACCCCTCTTTAAGTTCAGAACCTTTGTTTCTGAATTAACTATGTCACTCTCCATCTTAATGAAGAATTCCACCATATTATGGTCACTCTTACCCAAGGGGCCTCTCACGACAAGATTGCTAATTAACCCTTCCTCATTGCTCAAAACCCAGTCCAGAATAGCCTGCTCTCTAGTTGGTTCCCCGACATGTTGGTTCAAAAAACCATCCCGCATACATTCCAAGAAATCCTCTTCCTCAGCACCCTTACCAATTTGGTTCACCCAATCTACATGTAGATTGAAGTCACCCATTATAACTGCTGTTCCTTTATTGGACACATTTCTAATTTCCTGTTTAATACCATCCCCAACCTCACTACTACTGTTAGGTGTCCTGTACACAACTCCCACCAGCGTTTTCTGCCCCTTAGTGTTATGCAGCTCTACCCATATCGATTCCACATCTTCCCGGCTTATGTCCTTCCTTTCTATTGCGTTAATCTCCTCTTTAACCAGCAACGCCACCCCACCTCCTTTTCTTTCATGTCTATCCCTCCTGAATATTGAATATCCCTGAACGTTGAGCTCCCATCCTTGGTCACCCTGGAGCCATGTCTCTGTGATCCCAACTATATCATAATCATTAATAACAATCTGCACTTTCAATTCATCCACCTTGTTACGAATGCTCCTGGCATTGACACACAAAGCCTTCATGCTCGCTTTTACAACTCTCAGCCCTTTTACCATTATGTTGAAAAGTGGCCCTTTTTGATTTTTGCCCTAGATTTGTCGGCCTGCCACTTTTACTTTTCTCTTTACTACTTTTTGCTTCTACCCTCACTTTACACCCCTCTGTCTCTCTGCACTGGTTCCCATCTCCCTGTTGTGAACTAACCTCCTCTCGCCTAGCCTCTTTAATTTGATTCCCACCCCCCAACCATTCTAGTTTAAAGTCACCTCAGTAGCCCTCGCTAATCTCCCTGCCAGGATATTGGTCCCCCTAGGATTCAAGTGTAACCCGTCCTTTTTGTACAGGTCACGCCTGCGCCAAAAGAGGTCCCAATGATCCAAAAACTTAAATCCCTGCCCCCTGCTCCAATCCCTCAGCCACGCATTTATCCTCCACCTCATCGTATTCCTACTCTCACTGTCGCGTGGCACAGGCAGTAATCCCGAGATTACTACCTTTGCGGTCCTTTTTCTGAACTCCCTTCCTAGCTCCCTATATTCTCCTTTCAGGACCTCTTCCCTTTTCCTACCCATGTCATTGCTACCTATATGTATCACAACCTCTGGCTCCTCACCCTCCCACTTCAGGATATCTTGGACACAATCAGAGATATCCTGGACCCTGGCACCAGGGAGGCAAACTACCATCCGGGTCTCTGGACTGCGTCCACAGAATCGCCTATCTGACCCCCTTACTATCGAGTCCCCTATCACAACTACCCTCCTCTTCCTTGCCCTACCTTTCTGAGCTGCAGGGCTGGACTCTGTGCCGGAGGCACAGCCACTGTCTCTTCCCCCAGGTAAGCTGTCCCCCCCCAACAGTACTCAAACAGGAGTACCTATTGTCAAGGGGCACAGCCACCGGGGTACTCTCTATTACCTGACTCTTCCCCTTCCCCCTTCTAACCGTGACCCACTTGTCTGCCTCCCATGGCCCCGGTGTGACCACCTGCCTATAACTCCTCTCTATCAACTCCTCACTCTCCCTGACCAGACGAAGGTCATCGAGCTGCAGGCTCCTTAGGAGCTGCATCTCAATGCACCTGGCGCAGATGTGGACGTCCGGGAGGCTTGGAGACTCCAGGGCCTCACACATCCGACACCGAGAACAACAAACTGCCCTTAGACTCATACTGCCCCTCTCCTCAAATAACAACAGAAAATGAATGCCAAACCTTCCTCGCCTCGCCCGTTTCTGCCTAAGCCCGGTGAGCCGAAGCCCTTAAGCCTTCACTCTGCTCCTGGCTCACTCCACTGCCCGCTGTGTGAGGCTCTGTTCCTTTTAAATCTGCCGTGCTGCACTGCCCGACGTCACACGCCTGCGCAGTCCCGCCTCTCTGTACGCCGATGGAGAAAAAAAAAACGAAAATTTCAAAAATGTCTTCCTCCGCACTCCCGCTCCGACTCTCAGACTTCCTTCTTCGAATCAAACCCGAAGCAGGATTTCTGCCCTTTTAAATCTGCCGCGCTGCACTGCCCGACGTCACACGCCTGCGCAGTCCCGCCTCTCTGTACGCCGATGGAGATGGACCACCCTTCATGAATATAGACCACACCTCTCAGAACCTCATCACTCGTTCTATCCATCTCATTGGTCCCTACATGGACCACACTTAATGTATATGGACCACACCTCTCAGAACCTCATCACTCGTTCTATCCATGTCATTGGTCTCTACTTGGACCACACTTTATGTATATGGACCACACCTCTCAGAACCTCATCACTCGTTCTATCCATCTCATTGGTCTCTACTTGGACCACATTTTATGACTTAAACATCTTCAGCGATGTTGACGCTCTTGTACCATTTCTTGAAAGATTGATAACACACCATTTAATATTTCCCTACAGCTTTCTTATTGTTACAAAGCACACCTTTAGGTTTGCTTATCAAGTTCCTATTAATCCACCCCTCAGAGATATCTTGCTCAGGAAACAGACATAAAAGTTGCTGGTGAACGCAGCAGGCCAGGCAGCATCTCTAGGAAGAGGTACAGTCGACGTTTCAGGCCGAGACCCTTCGTCAGGACTAACTGAAGGAAGAGTTAGTAAGAGATTTGAAAGTGGGAGGGGGAGGGATGGAGTCAAGAGCTGGACAGGTGATGGCAAAGGGGATATGAGAGGATCATGGGACAGGAGGTCCAGGGAGAAAGACAAGGGGGGGGGAACCCAGAGGATGGGCAAGGGGTATAGTGAGAGGGACAGAGGGAGAAAAAGGAGAGTGAGAGAAAGAATGTGTGTATATAAATAAATAACAGATGGGGTACGAGGGGGAGGTGGGGCATTAGCGGAAGTTAGAGAAGTCGATGTTCATGCCATCAGGTTGGAGGCTACCCAGACGGAATATAAGGTGTTGTTCCTCCAACCTGAGTGTGGCTTCATCTTTACAGTAGAGGAGGCCGTGGATAGACATATATGTGTTGGTTTAATGAGTCAAGTCTGTGCCAGATTATACTGGAATGGGCTTTGTCATCCAGCAAGGAAACGCACACAGTATCACATTTTGGATACTTTGCTGTGTTTAGAAGGCAGCAGACGGGAGAGCTGGCTGGGCTCTGCTACTATGGAGAATGCACCCTCTCTGCCAGGACAGCCTTTCATTCCAGAACCTGTGATTGGATCTGTACCTGAAAGAGGGAGGCACTGACACAGGCAGCATCTATGCAGGGGAATAAGCAGATGAAGGTTCGAGCTGAGACCCTCATCAAAGCTGCTGAGCTATTGGCAGTTTATTTCCCTCCATAGATGCTGCCTGAACTGCAGAGTTCCTCCAGGATTTTGTGTGTGTTGCTCTGGATTTCCAGCATCTGCAGAATCTCTCGTGTTCTTTAAAGAGGGAGTCTGCAAGTCCTAGTAGAAATACAGGGGGTCGAATTACAAGTTAATTTGAAGAGCATAGGTTTGGAGGGGATCTGAGGAACTTTCTCACTCAGATGATGGTTAAATCTGGAACTCTCAGCCTGGATGGCTGCTGAGGTCTGGTATACTCTTGATATTTTAAGACATATCTGCAGATTGCCAAAGCACAGAAAAGTATAGACCAGCTGCTGGTATGTAGGATTGCTGTATACAGCGGGATCTGATGGGCTGAAGGGATTGAGATGGCACTGCTGAAGACAGGTGACAACTTACTGGTATATCGCAAATCAAGAAAAACAACTAAATATTTTATTAATAACACTTTTTCTGTAAAAGATTATGGTCAACGATCACCACAGACAGTGAAGAGGTGAGCGAAGGTAAGGCTGACTCAGGGGTTGAAGCATGCAGGTACAGTACAGAGTTGGAGTCGGAGGTAGAGCGAGGTTGAGGAATGCTTGAGGAGGAGTCAGAGCAAGGTGGAGGCTTGTTCGAAACGAAGTTGGGGCAGGCAAAGTGGAGAAAAGTCAATGCGCAGGAAACCAGGAGTGAGGTTTAATTGATCTAAGCACTGGGCCAGTTTGGAAAGGTCAAGTACAGGCCAAAACGTGGCAGTGGGGTCCAGACCCAGAGCCTTTCGAAGTGACAAAGCCCAGGTCCTAGTGCAAGGAACAGCCCAGTGTTTGGACGATTAAAATGCCGAGCCAGGTGGATTGAAAAAGCTTGATGTCAGACCAATAGACGAGGGTCAGGCGGGTTCAGCTCACTGCTCTATGACGTTTACTCAACTCCTTGCTGCGCTGACGCTGTGGGCTGCGGGCTGCTGGCTGCTCCGGGCTCTGCGATGTTTTCTCTGCAATATGATGATCTGACGCTGTGGGCTGCTGGCTGCTCTGGGCTTCATGTCTGAGGACTCACTTTCGTTCTAAATGTCGTTTGCTTATTTTTATTGTTTGCACAATTTATTTCCTCCCCCTCTTGCTTGTCGAGGTTCTTTATAGGTTCTTTTGGGTTTCTTCATTTGAGTTTCTTGTTTTGTGGCTGCCTGTAACGAAATGAGTCTCAAAGTGATATGATGTGTACATACGTTTGTAACACTCCGGTTCTGTCCGCTGCATACAGTAAGTCCAGGGAAGACAGTCTCTGGCCCCACCGAATGGATGAGATTGAGGTGCAAAACCTCCTGTTTGTGTAGAAACATAGAAAACATACAGCACAATACAGACCCTTCGGCCCACAAAGCTGTGCCGAACATGTCCTTATCTGAGAAATTACCCAGGGTTACCGATAGCCTTCTATTTTTCTGAGCTCCATGTACCTGTCCAGGAGTCTCTTAAAAGACCCTATCATATCCACCTCCACCACCGTCACCAACAGCCCATTCCATGCACTCACCACTCTCTGCGTAAAAAACTTACCCTGACATCTCCTCTGTATCTGCTTCCAAGCACCTTAAAACTGTGCCCTCCTGTGCAAGCCATTTCAGCCCTGGGAAAAAGCCTCTGACTATTCACACGATCAATGCCTCTCATGATGTGTCACCCTGTTACAAATCAGCACCACAAAATAACAGGCAATACACTATGTGCAATTAAACGGTTTAGCTTTATATTTGTTAATTTGACTGAAAGGTTAGTAAAGTAAAACAAAAAGAAAAGGGCCCATTTTATTGAAACAGTCCAATGTGCACAAGTCAGAGCTCACGGTTTCGGCTCCGCTGGTCCTCCATCGACTTTCCCGGGCTTCGTGACTCCCAGCCCCACTCCAAGTCCACTCCTTTCTGCTGTCTACAACCTCTCCTTTCTGGAATCTTCCCTCTTCATCTTCCACTGAACAAAAGACCCAGATCACCTCGGTCTCAGGCACACAACAAGAAAAAAAGCACTCCCTTCACTGGACAGCACACATTCCAAAGCCCCCGTTATCTCCAGTCATAACCCAAACACTGCTTCTACAGAAAGACCATTACGTTAGCAGTGAAACCTTTCCCAGGGTGTTACACTTCGATAATGAATGTACTTTGAACAATGATCTCCGTGACTCATGCTATGCCCTTACCCCTCAGCCTGCTATCTTGCTCATGTAGATGTTTATCCAGTTTTCTCTTGTGGGTCGGCGTCCACATCCTTGCAGGCAGTTTGATGACTGCTGAGGATTGGCAAACGGCATTCATTCCAGATACATGCATCACACCAAGGTAGATCTGACCACTGGCAGTGAGTGGTCAGGAGTGTTGTGGAACAGTGGGACCAAGTACAAGGTTCATGGAAAATGCTGAAAACAGATGTGTAATATGCTGGCTATCAGTCAGAGTATTGAGTACAGGAGCTGGAACATAATGTTGCATTTATACAAACCATTGGCGAGGCTGCACTTGGGGTATTGTGTTCAGATCGGGTCACTGTGTAATAGGAAAGAGATCAGTAAACTGGATCTTTACGAGAATGTTGCCTGGATTTGAGGAGCCAAGTTAAAAGGGAGAGGTTGACAGACTAGGTTTTTATAAACAGGAGACTGGGGGATGATCTTCTCAAGGTGTATGAGATCATGAGGGACAGAGAAAGGGCGGATGCCCTGTCTTTTTCTCAGGGTCAGGTAGCTAAAACCAAAGGGGCATGGGCTTAACTCGAGAGGGGAAAGATGTCATTGGAACATGAGGGATATCTTTTCACCCAGACCATGGTCAGTGTGTGGAATGAGCTGCCAGAGGAAGCGGATGAGCCAGGTACACAATCAAAAGCCATTTGGATGTGTACATCTGACTATAGGTAGGTACGTTTAATATCAGGGAGATGTATACAATATACATCCTCAAATTCTTAGACATAGGAGAAGAATTAGACCATTTGGCCCATCGAGACGATTCCACCACTCCATCACCGCTGATTTATTATCCCTCTTAACCACATTTTTTCATTTACAGTGTTTTTTGTTTAGAGGCACAGGCCCTTCTGAACCAGTTACATCAATTAATATTTTAATCCGTACATTCTTTTTGCAATGTGGGAGAAAAGAGAAGTACCCGAAGGAGAGCCATGTGGTATACAAACTCCTGACCCCTGGTGAACCCTAGTGACTAACCTGCTACCACATTCTCCTGCCCTCTTCCCGTAACACTCTGACTAATCAAGAACCTATCCAACCTCTGCTTTGTATATACCCAATGACTTGGTCTGTGGCAATGAATTACCTTTGTCTAAAGAAACTTCCTCATTTCCATTCTAAGTGGATGACCCTCTATTCTAACGATGTGCCCTCTGGTCGTAGACCTCCCCACTACAGGTATAAGAAACATCCTTTCCACATCCACTCTGTCTAAGCCTTTCAATATTAGAAACATGGAGAACCTACAGCACAATGCAGACCCTTCAGCCCACAAAGCTGTGCCGACGTGTCCTGACCTGAGAAATTACCTAGGGTTACCCATAGCCCTCTATTTTTCTGAGCTCCATGTACCTATCTAGGAGTCTCTTAAAAGACCTGATTGTATCCGCCTCCACCACAGTCGCTGGCAGCCCATTCCACGCACTCGCTACTCTCTGTAAAAAAACTTACCCCTGACATCTCCTCTGCACCTGCTTGCAAGCACCCTAAAACTGTGCGCTCCTGTGCTAGCCATTTCAGCCCTGGGAAAAAGCCTCTGGCTATCCACACGATCAATGCCTCTCATCATCTTATACACCTCTTTCAGGTCATCTCTCATCCTCTGTCGCTCCAAGGAAAAAAGGCCGAGTTCACTCAACCTATTCTCAAAAGGCATGCTCCCCAATCCAGGCAACATCCTTGTAAATCTCCTCTGCACCCTTTCTATGGTTTCCACATCCTTCCTGTAGTGATGTAACCAGAACTGAGCACAGTACTCCAAGTGGGGTCTGACCAGGGTCCTGTATAGCTGCAACATTACCTCTCGGCTCTTAAACTCAGTCTCACGATTGATGAAGGCCAATGCACCGTATGCCTTCTAAACCACAGAATCAACCTGTGTAGCAGCTTTGAGTATCCTATGGACTCGGACCAGAGACCCCTCTGATGCTCCACACTGCCAAGAGTCTTACCATTAATACTATATTCCGCCATCATATTTGACCTACCAAAATGAACCACCTCATACTTATCTGGGTTGAACTCCATTTGCCACTTCTCAGCCCAGTTTTGCATCCTGTCAATGTCCCACTGTAACCTCTGACAGCCCTCCACACTATCCATAACACCTCCAACCTTTCTGTCATCAGCAAATATACTAACCCATCCCTCCACTTCTTCATCCAGGTCACTTATAAAAATCAGGAAGAGTAAGGGTCCCAGGACAGACCCCTGAGGCACACCACTAGTGACCGACCTCCATGCAGAATATGACCCGTCTACAACCACTCTTTGCCTTCTGTGAGCAAGCCAGTTCTGGATCCACAAAGCAATGTCCCCTTGGATCTCATGCCTCTGTACTTTCTCAATAAGCCTAGCATGGGGTACCTTATCAAATGCCTTGCTGAAATCCATATACACTACATCTACTGCTCTACCTTCATCAATGTGTTTAGTCACATCCTCAAAAAATTCAATCAGGCTCGTAAGGCATGGCCTGCCTTTGACAAAGCCATGCTGACTATTCCTAATCATGTTATGCCTCTCCAAATGTTCATAATTCCTGCCTCTCAGGATCTTCTCCATTGAGTTACCAACGACTGAAGTAAGATTCACTGGTCTATAATTTCCTGGGCTATCTCTACTCCCTTTATTGAATAATGAAACAACATCCACAACCCTCCAATCCTCCGGAACCTCTTCTGTCCCCATTGATAATGCAAAGATTATCGCCAGAGGCTCAGCAATCTCCTCCCTCGCCTCCCACAGTAGCCTGGGGTATATCTCGTCTGGTCCCGGTGACTTATCCAATTTGATGCTTTCCAAAGCCTCCTGCACATGCTCTTTCTTAATATCTACATGCTCAGGCATTTCAGTCCGCTCTAAGTCATCCCTACAAATCACCAAGATCCTTTTCCGTAGTGAATTCTGAAGTAAAGTATTCATTAAATACCTCTGCTATTTCCTCTGGTTCCATTCACACTTTCCCACTGTCACATTTGATACGTCCTATTCTCTCACGTCTTATCCTCTTGCTCTTCACATACTTGTAGAATGCCTTGGGGTTTTCCTTAATCCTGTCCACCAAGGCCTTCTCATGGCCCCTTCTGGCTCTCCTAATTTCTTTCTTGAGCTCCTTCTTGCTAGACTTATAATCTTCTAGCTGTCTATCATTACCTAGCTTTTTGAACCTTTTATAAGCTCTTCTTTTTTTCTTGACTAGATTTACAACAGCCTTTGTACACCACAGTTCCTGTAACCTACCATCCTTTCCCTATCTCATTGGAACGTACCTCTGCAGGCACATAACCCCTGAACATTTGCCACATTTATTCCGTACATTTCCCTGAGAACATCTGTTCCCAATTTATGCTCCAAGTTCCTGTCTGATAGCCTCATATTTCCCCTTACCCCAATTAAATGCTTTCCCAACTTGTCCGTTCCTATTCCTCTCTAATGCTATGGTAGAAGAGATAGAACTGTGATCACTATCTCCAAAATGCTCTCCCGCTGAGAGATCTGATACCTGACCGGGTTCATTTCCCAATACCAGATAAATTACAGCCTCTCTTGTAGGCTTATCTACGTATTGTATAAAGAAACCTTCTTGAACACACCTAACAAACTCCACCCCATCTAACCCCCTCGCTCTAGGGAGATGCCAATCGATATTTGGGAAATTAAATCTCCCACCACGACAACCTTGTTATTATTGTACCTTTCCAGAATCTGTCTCTCTATCTGCTCCTTGATATCCTTGTCATTATTGGTGGTCTATAAAAAACACCCAGTAGTGTTATTGATCCCTTCCTGTTTCTAACTTCCATCCACAGAGACTCCATAGACAATCCCTCCATGTCTTCCTCCTTTTCTGCAGCCATGACACTATCTTTGATCTACAGTGCCACACCCCCACCTCTTTTGCCTCCCTCACTGTCCTTTCTGAAACATCTAAAGCCTGGCACTCGAAGTAGCCATTCCTGCCCCTGAGCCATCCAAGTCTCTGTAATGGCCACAACATCATAGCTCCAAGTACTGATCCACGCTCTAAGCTCATCTGCTTTGTTCATGATACTCCTCACATTAAAATATACACATCTCAAACCATCAGTCTGAGCGCATCCCTTCTCTATCACCTGCCTATCCTCCCTCTTGCACTGTCTCCAAGCTTTCTCTCCTTGTGAGCCAACTGCCTCTTCCTCCGTCTCTTCAGTTTTGTTCCCACCCCCCCCTCAGCAATCCTAGTTTAAACTCTCCCCAATAGCCTTGGCAAACCTCCCCACCAGGGTATTGGTCCCCCTGGGATTCAAGTGCAACCCGTCCTTTTTGTACAGGTCACACCTGCCCCAAAAGAGGTCCCAATGATCCAGAAATCTGAATCCCTGGCCCCTGCTCTAATCTCTCAGCCACGCATTTATCCGTCACCTCACTCTACTCCTATACTCACTGTCGCATGGCATGATATCCGATAGGTTTCAATGAGATTCCCCTTCTTTCTTCTAATCTCCAGCAAATACAGGTCCAGAGCCATCAAATACTCCTCGTACGTTAAGCCTTTCATTCCTGGAATCGTTCTCGTGGACCCTCTCCAATGGCAGCACATTCTTTCTCAGATAAGGGGCCCAAATCTGCTGACAGTATTCCAAATGTGGTGTGGCCTTCCAGTTTAAGCTGGCGCTGATGAAGCGCAGCAAAGACTTGCTGGCAGAAAACACAAATATGAGCTACTTTCTTACACTTTTTCTCAGAAATGATCACTGTAATCACTGCCTGTAACTCCCCTTTCAGAGTTGTGCTTTTCAAACACTTGGTTGACCTAGCATTTTTCTGGTGTGAACTGAGGTCTCAAAGGAGCAGGACAGTTGCACGTGGCACGTATGGGCCAAATTGATGCAACTAGACCCCGGCCTGATCCCGAGCATGAGAAACGAGCCAACATTTGGCCATTGCTGGAGCGGACTTGAAGGTGATTTGAGTGACAGAATCGAGGAGAGATGTTGGGGCCCAGGCCTGAGTGTGAGGGACAACTGGCTGTTTGGTCAATTTACGTGCTGGGCCAGACTGGAAAGATCAGGGTGTTGGGGCCAGAGGCGAGGGTCAGGCCAGTGCTCAGCTCGCTCTCCACAAGTTTTATTCACCTCTGCACTGAACTGAGGCTGTGCTCTGCAACTAATGGGCTCCTGGGCCAGCTGTGACTGTGAACTCACTTCTGTGAACTTCAGGTCTCAATGTTATTTGCTTACTTTTATTGTTTGCACAATTTGTTTTTTTCTACACGTTGGCTGGTGTTGAAACATATCAGCTGCTGAATGGTGACTTGGATCCACTCCAATTTGCATGGCAGATGCAATCTCATTGGCTCTTCGCACAACCCTGGAACATCTGGACAGCAAAGATGCATACATCAGGATGCTCTTTATCAATTACAGCTCAGCATTTAATACCATCATCCTCTTAAAACTGATCAGTAAACTCCAACACCTGGACCACAGTACCAGCTTATGCAATTGGATGCTGAATTTCCTCACTTGTAGACCGCAGTCAGTTCAGACTGGCAACAACATCTCCTCCACAGTCTCCACCAGCACAGGAGCGCCACAGGGAAGTGTACTCAGCCCCCTGCTCTATTCATTTTACACTCACGACTGTGTGGCGAAGTACAGTTCCAACAAGTTTGCTGATGACTCCAGTGTTGTGAGCTGTATCAAAGGTGGCGATGTATCAGCATGCAAGAGGGCGATTGAAAATCTGGCTGAGTAGTGTAATAACAACAACCTCTCACTCCATGTCAGTAAGACCAAGGAACGGATTGTAGACCAGGAGAGGGAAACCAGAGGTCCATGAGCCAGTAATCATCAGAGGATCAGAGGTGGAGAGGGTCAGTAACTTTGAATTCCTGGGTGTCACTATCTCAAAGGACCTGTCGTGGACACATCATATAAATATAATTGCAAAGAAAATACGGCAGCACCTCTACTTCCTCAGGAGCCTGTGGAGGTTCGGCATGTCATCGAAAACCTCGGCAAATTTCTATACATGTGTGATTGAAAATGTACTGACTGGCTGCATTACAGCCTGGTATGGGAACAGCAATGCCTTTGAGTGGAAAGTCCCTCGAAAGGTAGTGGATTCAGCCCAGTACCCCACAGCTGAAGCTCTCCCAACCACTGCGCACATCGACATGTAATGTTGCCGTAGAAAAGCAGCATTCATCATCAAACATCCTCACCACCCATACCATGCTCTTTTCTCGTTGCTGTCATCAGGTAGGAGGTAGAAGAACCTCTGGACTTGCACCACCAGGTTCAAGAACATTTACTACCCTTCAACCATCAGGCTCTTGAACAAAAGGGGATAACTACACTCATTCTATTTCTGGTGTTCCCACAACCAGTGGTCTCATCTTAAGGACTTTATCTTATTATTTCATGCTCTGGTTATTTATTTCAATTTGCATTTGAACAGTTGTTGTTTGTTGATCCTGTCACAATTACTGTTCTATAGTTTTGTTAAGTATACCGGCAGGACATGTATGTACTCTGATAATAAATTTTACATTGACTTTGTTTGATGGTCATTTTTTTATGGGTTCTATTGGGTTTCTTTGTTTTGTGGCTGCCTGTGAGGAGACAAATCTCAAGGTTGTACTTAGTATACATACTTTGATAATAAATGTACCTTGAACGTTGAACTTCACACATCCTCAGCATTACATCCTTGTTTTTATATTCTAGTCCTCTTGAAAGGAATACTAACTTTGCATTTTCCTTCCTTACCACCAGTTCAACCAGCAAGTTAACCTTTAGGGTATCGTGCACGAGGGCTCCCAAGTCCCTTTATACTGCTCATTTTTGAATTTTTCCCCATTTCTAAAATAGTCTACGCCTTTATTCAGCCATGATGAAATGATGGAGCAGACTTGATGGGCCAAATGGCCTAATTCTGCTCCTATACCTTATGGTCTTATAGTCTTTATTCTTTCTGCCAAAGTGTGTGACCATACAGTTCCTACCTAGTACCTCAAGTCAAGTCCTTCTGCAGACTCCCTGTTTCCTCACAGTATCTGCCCCTCCACCTAGCTTTGTATCATTTGCAAACTTGGTCACAAAGCCTTCAACTTCGTCATCCAAATCATTGGCATATAATGTGAAAAGAAGCATCTCCAGTACCAACCCTTGTGGAACGCACTAGTCACCGGCAGCCAACCAGAATAGTTCCCTTTATTCCGACTCTGTCTCCCACCAGTCAGCCAATGCTCTATCCATGCTCGTATCTTTCCTGTAATACCATAAGCTCTTAGCTTGTTAAGCAGCCTCGTGTGGTACCTTGCCAAAGACCTTCTGAAAATCCAAGTAAATAACATCAACCGATTCTCTCTTGTCTATCCTGCTTGTTATTTCTTCAAAGAATTCCATCTGAATTATCAGGCATGATTGTCCCCTAAGGAAACCATGTTGACTTGGGCCTATTTTACCATGTGCCTCCAAATACCCTGAAACCTTATCCTTAGCAGTGAACTCCAGTATCTCCCCAACCACTGAAGTCAGGCTAACCGGTTTATAATTTCCTTTCTTCCTTTCGGGAATCCTGCATGAGAACCTCCAAGTCCCTTTGCTCCTCAAACAAGAGAAAATCTGCAGATGCTGGAAATCTAAGCAGCACACACAAAATGCTGGAGAAACTCAGCAGGCCAGGCAGCATCTATGGAAAAGAGTACAAGTCCTGCCAAATGGTTTTGGCCTGAAATGTCAACTACTTTTGTCCATAGATACTGCCTGACCTGCTAAGTTCCTGCAGCATTTAGTGTGTGTTGTTCCCTTTGTTTAGTTTAGATTTTTTCCACTTTTAGAAAACAGTCTATGCCTTTATTCCTTCTACCAAAGTGCATGATCGTACTCTTCCCATGCTGTATTCCATCTGCTACTTTCTTGCATATGGCCTCCCCTGAGACCACAAAGTGAATTCTAGCCTCTTGAGTCTGTGACTTCAGATCAGTTCAGTGGGTTTTCTCTCAGCTCTTTCACAACTGTTGCCATCTTCAATTAAGCTGCTTCTCTACAGTGCCTCACGTTGGTTTTAATTTTGTGAGTGAAGTGGCTTGTATCAAAGCTGCAGTGAAGCATCCCCATCGGACCTTGTGACTTTTGTAACAACATGCCTTTCGTCATAAATGAATTAAATCTGTAAAGGTGCATAAAGTAATTTTTGTTGCGACTGTCAGGTCAGGGGACGAATGATAAATGCTGGAGCGATGTGATTGTTTGTAAAGTGGCAGGAGTGATAAGAATTAAATGTATATTATAAGAAATTGCTCACGTTGTCTTGTTGCTGTGGGAGCTGAAATGTTTTGTACAGTGAAGAGTCAATGCTTTTGTACCCGATGCTGTAGTGCTTTCTTACGTGGAGCATCTGGCTTATCACCACCCAGCTAGTGATATGGAGCTGTCCCAAGTGTGGAAAACCAGAGTGGGGGTTTCTGTTCCCAAACTGGAATTCAAACACAGAACATGTCCACTCTACCACCCTCTTCTTCCTACACTGAGTCAATTTTAGACCATAAGACCGTCAGACATAGGCGCAGAATTAGACCATCTGGCCCATCGAGTCTGCTCTGCCATTCAATCATGGCTGATCCTTCTTTTTTTCTACTCCTCAACCCCAGTTCCTGGCCTTCTAACCTTTGATGCCATGTCCAATCAAAAACCTATCAATCTCTGCCTTAAATACACCCAATGACCTGGTCTCCACAGCTGTACGTGGCAACAAATTCCACAAATTCACCACCCTTTGGCGAAAGAAATTTCTCTGCATCTCTGTTTTCAAAGGACGCCCCTCTATCCTGAGGCTCTACTCTCTTGTCCTAGACTCTCCCACCATAGGAAACATCCTTTCCACATCTACTCTGTCTCGGACTTTCAACATTCAAAAGGTTTCAATGTCTCCCCCTCATCCTTCTGAATTCCAATGAGTACAGACCCAGAGCCATCAAACATTCCTCATATGATAACCTTTTCCATAGAAACCATAGAAACTACAGCACAGAAACAGGCCTTTTGGCCCTTCTTGGCTGTGCCGAACCAGTTTCTGCCTAGTCCCACTGATCTGCACACAGACCATATCCCTCCATACACCTCCCATCCATGTATCTGTCCAATTTATTCTTAAATGTTAAAAAAGAACCCGCATTTACCACCTCATCTGGCAGCTCATTCCATACTCCCACCACTCTCTGTGTGAAGAAGCCCCCCCTAATGTTCCCTTTAAACTTTTCCCCCTCACCCTTAACCCATGTCCTCTGGTTTTTTTCTCCCCTTGCCTCAGTGGAAAAAGCCTGCTTGCATTCACTCTATCTATACCCGTCATAATTTTATATACCTCTATCAAATCTCCCCTCATACTTCTACGCTCCAGGGAATAAAGTCCTAACCTATTCAACCTTTCTCTGTAACTGAGTTTCTCAAGTCCTGGCAACATCCTTGTAAACCTTCTCTGTACCCTTTCAACCTTATTTATATCCTTCCTGTAATTTGGTGACCAAAACTGAACACAATACTCCAGATTCGGCCTCACCAATGCCTTATACAACCTCATCATAACATTCTAGCTCTTATACTCAATACTTCAATTAATAAAGGCCAATGTACCAAAAGCTCTCTTTACGACCCTGTCTACCTGTGACGCCACTTTTAGGGAATTTTGTATCTGTATTCCCAGATCCCTCTGTTCCACTGCACTCCTCAGTGCCTTACCATTAACCCTGTATGTTCTACCTTGGTTTGTCCTTCCAATGTGCAATACCTCACACTTGTCTGCATTAAACTCCATCTGCCATTTTTCAGCCCATTTTTCCAGCTGGTCCAAGTCCCTCTGCAAGCTCTGAAAACCTTCCTCGCTGTCTACTACACCTCCAATCTTTGTATCATCAGCAAATTTGCTGATCCAATTTACCACATTATCATCCGGATCATTGATATAGATGACAAATAACAATGGACCCAGCACTGATCCCTGTGGCAACCACTAGTCACAGGCCTCCACTCAGAGAAGCAATTCTCTACCACCACTCTTTGGCTTCTTCCATTGAGCCAATGTCTGGTCCAATTTACCACCTCTCCATATATACCTAGCGACTGAATTTTCCTAACTAACCTCCCATGTGGGACCTTGTCAAAGGCCTTACTGAAGTCCATGTGGACAATATCCACTGCCTTCCCTTCATCCACTTTCCTGGTAACCTCCTCGAAAAACTCCAATAGATTGGTCAAACATTACCTACCGCGCACAAAGCCATGTTGACTCTCCCTAATAAGTCCCTGTCTATCCAAATGCTTGTATGTTCTGTCTCTTAGTACTCCCTCCAATAACTTACCTACTACCGACGTTAAATTTACCGGCCTATAATTTCCCAGATTACTTTTCAATCCTTTTTTAAACAACGGAACAACATAAGCCATACTCCAAGTGAGGTCTAACTAAGGTCTTGTATATCTTTAAAATTACCTCACAGCTCTTGAACTCAGTCCCACGGTTGATGAAGACCAATGCATCATGCACCTTCTTAACAACGCTGTCAACCTGCGCAGCAACTTTGGGTCTGTTGTGGACACGGACCCCAAGATCTTGCTGATCCTCCACACTGCCAAGAGTCTTACCATTAATATTATATTCTGTCTTCAAATTTCCTGCCTTCTCCCCGTATCCCTTCATGTCCTGATCAATCAAGAATCTGTCAATCTCTGCCTTAAATATACATAAAAGTCTTGGCCTCCTCAGCTGCCTGTGACAAAGAAGTTCACAGATTCATCATTCTTCTGGCTAAAGAAATTCCTCCTCATCTCCGTTCTAAAAGGACGCCCTTCTATTCTGAGGCTGTGTGCTCTGGTTCTAGATTCTCCCACCATAGGAAACATCCTCTCCGCATTCACTGTTTCAAGGTCTTTTACCATTTGATAGGTTTCAATGAGCTCATGCTTCATTCTTCTGAATTCTAGTGAATACAGACGCAGAGCCATCAAATGCTCTTCGTATGACAAACCATTCAGAATCAGGTTTACTATCACTGGCATGTGACGTGAAATTTGTTAACTTAGCCACAGCAGTTCAATATAATACATAATCTAGCACAGAAAGAAAAAATAATAAATAAAATAAAACATAATAATAAATAAACAAGTAAATCAATTACATATATCGAATAGATTTTTTTAAATGTGCAAAAACAGAAATACTGTATATTAAAAAAAAGTGAGGTAGTGTCCAAAGCTTCAATGTCCATTTAGGAATCGGATGGCAGAGGGGAAGAAGCTGTTCCTGAATCGCTGAGTGTGTGCCTTCAGGCTTCTGTATCCCCTACCTGATGGTAACAGTGAGAAAAGGGCATGTCCTGGGTGCTGGAGGTCCTTAATAATGGACGCTCCCTTTCTGAGACACCGCTCCCTGAAGACGCCTGACCTCCTTTGAACCCACTCCAGTTTCAGCACTTGCCTTCTGAGATTACTTACCTGGGACAAGCTGCAGTAGCCGGATCTCTGGCACTGAGTCTGGCTCTGCAGTGCAGAAGGGAGGGTGGAAAAAGAAGAGAGCAGTAGTGATAGGGGATTCGATACTTAGAGGTGCAGATAGGAGGTTCTGTGGTCGTGACAGAGAATCCAGGATGGTTTGTTGCCTCCCGGGTGCCAGGGTCAAGGATGTCTCTGATCGATTGCATGACATTCTGAAGTGGGAGGGTGATCAGCCAGATGTCGTGGTGCACATCGGTACCAATGACATAGCAAGGAAGAGTGAGGAGGTCCTGGAGAGTGAGTATAGAGAGCTTGGTAGGAAGTTGAAAAGCAGGACCTCAAGGGTGGTAATCTCAGGATTGCTACCTGTGCTAGGTGCCAATGAGGGTAGGAATAGGATGCTCTGGAGGATGAACAAGTGGCTGAGGAACTGGTGTAGGGGGTAGGGTTTCAGATTTCAGGATCATTGGAACCTCTTCTGGGGCAGGTGGGACCTGTACAAGAGAGACGGGTTACACTTGATCTACAGGGGGACCAATATCCTTTCAGGGAGGTTTGTTAGTGCTATTGGGGAGGCTTTAAACTAGATTTGCAGGGGGATGGGAGCCAGAGTGCCAGAGCTGTCAGTGTGGCTGGGGTGAAAATAAATGATGCTAAAAGTTCAAGCAAATCCGCTAATAGAAAGGTTGTGAGTGGTGGTAAAAATCTTCTGAGGTGTATATATTTCAATGCTAGGAGTATTGCGGGGAAGGCGGATGAGTTGAGGGCGTGGATTGACACGTGGAATTATGACATTATAGCAATTAGTGAAACTTGGCTACAGGAGGGGCAGGACTAGCAGCTTAATATTCCAGGGTTCCGATGTTTCAGATGTGATCGAGGCAGAGGAATGAAAGGTGGGGGAGTAGCATTGCTTGTTAGGGAAAATATTACAGCAGTGCTCAGGCAAGACAGATTAGAGGGCTTGTCTACTGAGTCCTTACGGGTGGAGCTGAGAAACAGGAAAGGTATGGCCACATTAATGGGATTGTATTACAGACCACTCAATAGTCAATGAGACTTGGAAGAGCAAATCTGCAAAGAGATAGCAGGCAACTGCAGGAAACATAAAGTTGTGGTGGTAGGGGATTTTAATTTTCCATACATTGATTGGGACTCCCATACTGTTAGGGATCTAGATGGTTTAGAGTTTGTAAAATGTGTTCAGGAAAGTTTTCTAAATCAATATATAGAGGGACCAACTGGAGGGGATGCAGTATTGGATCTCCTGTTAGGACAAATGACGGAAATCTGTGTAGGGGAGCACTTTGGTTCCAGTGATCATAACACCATTAGTTTCAACTTGATCATGGACAAGGATAGATCTGGTCCTAGGGTTGAGGTTCTTAACTGGAAGAAGGCCAAATTTGAAGAAATGAGAAAGGATCTAAAAAGCGTGGATTGGGACAGGTTGTTCTCTGGCAAGGATGTGATTGGTAGGTGGGAAGCCTTCACAGGGGAAATTTTGAGAGTGCAGAGTTTGTATGTTCCTGTCAGGATTAAAGGCAAATTGAATAGGAATAAGGAACCTTGGTTCTCAAGGGATGTTGCAACTCTGATAAAGAAGAAGAGGGAGTTGTATGACATGTATAGGAAGCAGGGAGTAAATAAGGTGCTTGAGTATAAGAAGTGCAAGAAAATACTTAAGAAAGAAATCAGGAGTGCTAAAAGAAGAAATGAGGTTGCCTTGGCAGTCAAAGTGAAGGATAATCCAAAGAGCTTTTACAGGTATATTAAGAGCAAAAGGATTGTAAGGGATAAAATTGGTTCTCTTGAAGATCAGAGTGGTCGCCTATGTGCGGAACCAAAGGAAATGGGGGAGATCTTAAATAGGTTTTTTGTGTCTGTATTTACTAAGGCAACTGGCATGAAGTCTATGGAATTGAGGGAATCAAGTAGTGAGATCATGGAAACTGTACAGATTGAAAAGGAGGAGGTGCTTGCTGTCTTGAGGAAAATTAAAGTGGATAAATCCCCGGGACCTGACAGAGTGTTCCCTCGGACCTTGAAGGAGACTAGTGTTGAAATTGCGGGGGCCCTGGCAGAAATATTTAAAATGTCGCTGTCGGGTGAGGTGCCGGAGGATTGGAGAGTGGCTCATGTTGTTCCGTTGTTTAAAAAAGGATCAAAAAGTAATCCGGGAAATTATAGGCCGGTGAGTTTAACGTCGGTAGTAGGTAAATTATTGGAGGGAGTACTAAGAGACAGAATCTACAAGCATTTGGATAGACAGGGACTTATTAGGGAGAGTCAACACGGCTTTGTGCATGGTAGGTCATGTTTGACCAATCTATTGGAGTTTTTCGAAGAGGTTACCAGGAAAGTGGATGAAGGGAAGGCAGTGGATATTGTCTACATGGATTTCAGTCAGGCCTTTGACAAGGTCCCGCATGGGAGGTTAGTTAGGAAATGCCACAGGGATCAGTGCTGGGTCAATTGTTATTTGTCATCTATATCAATGATCTGGATGATAATGTGGTAAATGTGGCTGATGATACAAAGATTGGAGGTGTAGTAGACAGTGAGGAAGGTTTTCAGAGCCTGCAGAGGGACTTGGACCAGCTGGAAAAATGGCAGATGGAGTTTAATACCGACAAATGTGAGGTATTGCACGTTGGAAGGACAAACCAAGGTAGAACATACAGGGTTAATGGTAAGGCACTGAGGAGTGCAGTAGAACAGAGGGATCTGGGAATACAGATACAAAGTTCCCTAAAAGTGGCGTCACAAGTAGATAGGGTGGTAAAGAGAGCTTTTGGTACATTGGCCTTTATTAATCGAAGTATTGAGTATAAGAGCTGGAATGTTACGATGAGGTTGTATAAGGCATTGGTGAGGCCAAATCTGGAGTATTGTATTCAGTTTTGGTCACCAAATTACAGGAAGGATATAAATAAGGTTGAAAGAGTGCAGAGAAGGTTTACAAGGATGTTGCCAGGACTTGAGAAACTCAGTTACAGAGAAAGGTTGAATAGGTTAGGACTTTATTCCCTGGAGCGCAGAAGAATGAGGGGAGTTTTGATAGAGGTATATAAAATTATGAACAGAATAGATAGAGTGAATGCAAGCAGGCTTTTTCCACTGAGGCAAGGGGAGAAAAAAACCAGAGGACATGGTTTAAGGGTGAGGGGGGAAAAGTTTAAAGGGCACATTAGGGGGGCTTCTTCACACAGAGAGTGGTGGGAGTATGGAATGAGCTGCCACACGAGGTGGTAAGTGCAGGTTCTTTTTTAACATTTAAGAATAAATTGGACAGATACATGGATGGGAGGTGTATGGAGGGATATGGTCCGTGTGCAGGTCACTGGGACTAGGCAGAAAATGGTTCGGCACAGCCAAGAAGGGCCAAAAGGCCTGTTTCTGTGCTGTAGTTTCTATGGTTTCTATAAGCAACCCAAAACTGTTCAGAATATTCAATGTGTGGCCTCATCAGTGCTTTATAAAGTCTCAACATTACATCCTTGCTTTATATTCCCTTCTGAAGGCTCCTGTTTAATCCCTACTTCCCAATATTTGATCTAAAGAAGTCTAGTGCCTGTCTGGATAATTCATAAAAGTTAACCATCATCCCTCAGGGAGTATGTTCCAGATCCCAACCACCCCCTGGGGTGTAAAATTCTTCCTGTAACTCCTCTTATACCCTTACCCAAAACAATGCCTGTACAAGAGTTTGAAAACCTCCATCAATACCCTTTTCATCTCTATCACTGGAGAGTGACCCACAATTGCATGTACCTGTCCACATCCTTACTCTTGGGACATATCTCTGCACCCTTTCCAGAGCAACGCAGACAAAGTGCTGGAGGATCTATGGAAAGGAAGAAACAATTGATGTTTTGAGCTGAGACCCTTCAACAGGACTGAAAAGGAAGGAGGCAGAAGCCATAATAAAAGGTGGAGGGAAGGAAGGAGTGCCAGCTGGGAGGTAATAGGTGAGGGGGGTCGTGGGTGGGTGGGGGAGGGAGGGTGAAGTGAGAAGCCGGAAGGGGATTGGTGGAAAAGATAAAGGGCTGAAGAAGGGTGAAGGATTACAAATAACTGGGGATATGAGTTGACAATAAACTGGACTGGTCAAAGAACACTGAGGCTGTCTACAAGAAGGGTCAGAGCCGTCTCTATTTCCTGAGGAGACTGAGGTCTTTTAACATCTGTCAGACAATGCTGAGGATGTTCTACGAGTCTGTGGTGGCCAGTGCTATCATGTTTGCTGTTGTGTGCTGGGGCAGCAGACTGAGGGTAGCAGACACCAACAGAATTAACAAACTCATTCGTAAGGCCAGTGATGTTGTGGGGATGGAACTGGACTCTCTGACGGTGGTGTCTGAAAAGAGGATGCTGTCTAAGTTGCATGCCATCTTGGACAATGTCTCCTATCTACTACATAATGTACTGGGTGGGCACAGGAGTACATTCAGCCAGAGACTCATGCCACCGAGATGCAACGCTGAGTGTCATAGGAAGTCATTCCTGCCTGTGGCCATCAAACTTTACAACTCCTCCCTTGGAGGGTCAGACACCCTGAGCCAATAGGCTGTCCTGGACTTAATTCCTGGCATAATTTACATATTATTATTTAATTATTTATGGTTTTATATTGCTATATCTATACTCTATTCTTGGTTGGTGCAACTGTAATGAAACCCAATTTCCTTCGGGATCAATAAAGTATGACTATGAGTATAAGAATGAATCCTATGGGAGAGAAGAGTGGACCATCGGAGAAACAGAAGGAGGAGGGCAACCAGGGGGAGATGAGGTGAGGAGAAGAGATGGGATAGGAAGGGAGCCAAAGTGGGGAATGGATGAAGTGGCCAAAGTGGCCAAAGGGGAGGGGGAGAAATTACCAGATTGCAGAAATTGATGTCCAATGTCATCATGTTGGAGGCTAACCAAGTGGAATACAATGTGTTGCTCCTCCAATCTGAGAGCGGACTCATCTTGGCAGGAGAGGTGGCCATGGACAGACATGTAAAATAGGAATGGGAAATGGAATTAAAATTCTCACTGCTGTTGGTGGATCCAAGGTACTAACCCTTTCCAGGATTTTCCTGTAGCAGATCGGTCAGAGGTGTTCACACTTCATTTGAGGTGTAACCAGTGTATGGTAAAGGTTTGTTGTAAACATTCATGCTTTATTCCTTTATGTACAAGGCCATGCACTGCACCTGCCTTCGCGCCAGTCCAGACCTTCCAGAGTTCTTCATGTGAGACCATCACCATCCCTCATTCCTGCTCAGTTTGTCGTGTGAGACCCTCACACCCCTCATTCCTGGCTCATTGTCGTGTGAGACCCTCACCATCCCTCATTCCCGCTCAGTTTGTTGAGACCCTCACCATCCCTTGTTCCTTCTCTGTTCCTGTGCCTGGTTTAAAATTGCCCTACAGTGCTTCCATTGCCATTCCTAATCTTTCTTTTTGAATTACATGAGATCACACTTCAGGGCATACGCTGATGGAGTGTCAGATTGGAGGCAGGGGATATAGTTAAAATTCTCTCTATTGAAGAGATTTACACCCCTCGGTATCGGGTGTGTTACTGACAAAGAAACTGGTTTTATTTGTGTGCAGCCCCGGTATCCTCGTCCCCAAAGACCAAGGAGTGTACGAATCTATGAAGCTCACGTTGGCATTGCATCTCCTGAAGGAACCATAGCGACGTACAGGAATTTCACTCAGAATATGCTGGCCCACATCAAGAACCTGGGTAAGATTATGCAGAGAGGTGACTCTGCCTGTCGGTACATTGACATGAGCTCAGAACTGACATGAGCTCAGAACAGGGCACGTGCACTGATCTCTATGTGAGGGGGAGACTGTGCCATAAGAGGGTAGAAGTGGATGGTATCAAGTGAGACATGCACAGTTTGAAGTGTAGGAACAACCTGAAGACAGGATGGAGGCAAAAGGCTGTGTCTGATCAGTCTTAGGATCTCCACATCTCTGCAGAAGTTATGACTCCTGGTCCAGTATCGTCTTGTCTGAAATGAATAATGAACGAATGAACTACGGATGCACTGGGCTGTCTCTGCGATTGAGGGAGGTACAGTTCCCATACCAGGCAGTGATGCAGCTATTCAGGATGCTCTCAATTGTGCCCCTGTACAAAGTTCTTAGGATTTGGGGGCCCATACCAAACTCCCTCAACCGTCTAAGGTGAAAGAGGTGCTGTTATGCCTTTTTCACCACACAGCCGGTGTGTACAGACCACGTGAGGTCCTCTGTGATGTGGATGCCGAGGAACTTAAAGCTGCTTACCCTCTTAGCCCCAGATCCATTGATGTCAGTAGGGGTTAGCCCATCTCCATTCCTCCTGTAGTCCACAACCAGCTCCTTTGTTTTTGCGACATTGAAGGAGAGGTTGTTTTCTTGACGCCACTGTGTCAGAGAGATGACTTCTTCCCTGTAGGCCACCTTGTTATTGTTTGAGATAAGGCCAATCAATGTAGTGTCGTTGGTAAATTTAATTAGCAGATTAGAGCTGTGGGTGATGACACAATCATGGGTATACAGAGAGTAAAGGAGGGGACTTAGTACACAGCTCTGAGGGGCTCCTGGGTTGAGAGTCTGAGGGGTGGAGGTGAGGGAGCCCACTCTTACCACCTTCCGGCAATCTGACAGGAAGTCCAGGATCCATCTGCAGAAGACAGGGTCAAGGCCGAGGTCTCTGAGCTTCTTGTTGAGCCTGGATGGAACAACAGTGTTGAATTCTGAACTGTAATCCAAGAACAGCATTCTCATATAAGCATCCTTCTTCTCCAAATGTGTAAAGGCGAGCTGTAGAACAGTGGTTATTGCATTGTCTGTCGATTGGCTGTGTCAGTAGGCAAATTATAGGGGATCCAGTTTTGGTGGTAGCAAGCTGTAGATGTAATCCTTGACCAGCCTCTCAAAACATTTGCTTATTATGAGGGGAGTTGCTGGCTAAGGAAAGACGTAGCAGCTTGGATGTGAATAATTAGTAAGTTTCAGAAAACTGTAAATGGCAGAATACTGGGTCTTTAGGAGCACTTACAACCAGAGGGCTCCAAGGGCCCATATGCCTGTAATCCCCCAGGGGTGGCAACACCAACACAGGTAGATAGGGTGTTGCCTTCATCTCTGGGCACAAATTATAAAAGTTGGGTTGTTAATCTTCAAAGTTTCAGAAGTCTGATTTGGCCACATTTAGTGTGTAATGTGTAATTGTGGTTGTCACACAGTGATTGTGTTGAGGAGAGAGCAGAGGATCTCAGAGCTGCTGGACCATCAATGAGCACCACTGGGCTTGGTCACGAATGACGTACACACGTGGCATTCGTCAGTGTTTACGAAGCTTGAGAAGAGGGTTTTGCTTCAGTGAGCAGCCCTGGTCCAGGCAGCTGGTGGTCTGGCTATGAACAGTGACTGCAGGGTCACAGGGAGATCATGTAAACTCCCGACAGGCAGCACTGGCAATTGAACTTGAGTCACTGGCACTGTAAAACATTACACTCCCGTATCATCCAGCTGCCAGGAGAGATTTCCAGAGATCACGTTTAAAAGGAGAGTTTCCCATGCGTTCGGGCTTACTCCAACGGTCCAGTCAGCGGGAGCAGCAGGCCTTGGCAATGAGGCTGATGACACTTGTTTAAAAGGAGAGTTTCGCGGGCATTTGGGCTGATTCCGATGGTTCAATCAGCAGCAAGAGCAGGCCATGGCAACGAGGTTTCTTGCAGGTCGGCGACACTTGTTTAAAAGTACTGAAGGGACAAGCAGGGCAGCCATTGTTGGGAGTAGGTCAATGGTGAGAGTAGGAATGTCAGGTTTTGCCTCAAAGGATGCTTCAGCTGGAAAGAGGCATTGGCTGTGAATAAGTTTCTGTTTGGGTTCCCTTTTCCCCCTCTTACTGTATCTACTGTACTAAATGGTTGCTGTGTGTTCTTCATGCCAGATGCCGGAGACCTGGCAGACCCAGAGTCTCCCTGGGAACTACATCTGCTTGAAGTGCATCTGGCTGCAGCTCCTTGAGAACCGTGTTAGAGATCTGGAGCAGAGGCTGGATGATCTTTGGCTTGTACGGGAGAGTAAGAAGATAGTCGATCAGACTTACAGGGAAGTACTCACCCTGAAGTTGCAGGAGGTGAGTAGTTGGATGACTGTCAGGAGAAATGGAAATGTGAATAGGCAGTTAGAGCAGAGCACCCCTGTGGCCTCTCCCCTCAATAATAAGTACACTGTTTTGGATACTGTTGTGGGGGTGAGCTCCCAGGAGAATGCCACAGCGACTGGGTTACTGGCACTGAGCATGGTCCGTGGTGCAGAAGGGAAAGAGGGAGAAGAGGGGAGCGGTAGTGATAGGGGGACTCGATAGTGAGGGGGACAGACAGGAGATTCAGTGGACATGAACTGGACACCCGGTTGGTATGTTGCCTCCCAGGTGCCGGGTCCAGGGATCTCAGATCACATCCACAACACTTTGGAGAGGGAGGGGGAGCAGCCAGATGTCTGGTACATATTGGTACCCATGACACAGGAGGGAAAAGCGGGAGGTCTTGAAAAGGGAATTTAGAGAGTGAGATAGAAAGCTGAGAGAGTAGCAGCACCTCCAGGGTGGTAATCTCTGGATTGCTGCCTGTGCCACACGCCAGAGAGTGTGTGGGGCGTGTCATAGGGATAGACCCCACCATCCCCACCTCCAGGGCTGATCAGAATCAGATCAGCTTTATTATCACCGGCATTTGTCGTGAAATTTAATTAAGCATCAGCAATTCAATGTAGTACCTAATATAGAAGAAAAGGAAAAAAAAATAAAAAATAAATAAATAGGTAAATCAGTTGAATAGATTAAAAATTGTGCAAAAACAAAAAATAATATATATTAACAACGTGAGGTAGTGTTCATGGGTTCAGTGTCCATTTAGGAATCGGATGGCAGGACTATAGTTCAGCATTTAACACCATCATTCCCACAATCCTGATCGAGAATTTAATACCGCTGTACTTCCCTCTGCAATTGGATCCTTGAAGACCACAATCTGTGCGGATTGGTGATAACATCTCCTCCTCGCTGACGATCAGCACTGGTGCACCTCAGGGGTGTGTGCTTAGCCCACTGCTCTACTCTCTATATACACATGACTGTGTGGCTAGGCATAGCTCAATTACCATCTATAAATGTGCTGACAACAGAATTGTTGATAGAATCTCAGATGGAGTTGAGAGGGCGTACAGGAGTGAGATATGTCAACTAGTGGAGTGGTGTCGCAACAACAACCTGGCACTCAATGTCAGTAAGACGAAAGAGCTGATTGTGGACTTCAGGAAGGGTAAGACGAAGGAACACATACCAATCCTCAGAGAGGGATCAGAAGTGGAGAGAGTGAGCAACTTCAAGTTCCTGGGTGTCAAGATCTCTGAGGATCTAACCTGGCCCCAACATATTGATGCAGCTATAAAGAAGGCAACACAGCAACTATACTTCATTAGAAGTTTGAAGAAATTTGGTACGTCAACAAAAACACTCAAAAACTTCTATAGTTGCACTGTGGAGAGCATTCTGACAGGCTGCATCACTGTCTGGTATGGAGGGGCTACCGCACAGGACTGAAAGAAGCTGCAGAAGGTTGTAAATCTAGTCAGCTCCATCTTGGGCACTAGCCTACAAAGTACCCAAGACATCTTCAAGGAGCGGTGTCCATTATCAAGGACCTCCAGCACCCAAGGCATGCCCTTTTCTCACTGTTACCATCAGGTAGGAGGTACAGAAGCCTGAAGGCACCCACTCAGCGATTCAGGAACAGCTTCTTCCCCTCTGTTTCATGTAGTCTGACCCCACCATTCCCAATTCCCAGGCTGATCAGAATCAGGTTTATTATCACCGGCGTGCGACATGAAATTTGTTAACTTAGCAGCAACAGTTCAATGCAATACATACTCATCCCCACCCCCTCTCCATTTTGTGGCTTGGGATCAGAATGAAACACGAGTGTGCCGACATGGAGATGAACACGTTGATGGGACTTGCAGCTGCGTTTCTGTCAAAAAGTGGAAATGTGCTTCCTGCAAGGTTCATGAGCAAAAACCAAAGTGGCATAGGAGTTTATTGCTGTTTGCATCCTTTAACTTCCGCATGTTTTCAACAACAGTGATATCATGGTTAATTGGTGTGCATCTGGACAATTGCTGTACTTGAAGTTCGTGCATAAGCATATGGTTCAGCATAATGAAGTTACTCATTAATCAGGCAATTGCACTCATCTTCATACCTTCCCACAGATACCATCCTGATAGATTGCTTGGCAACTATATAAAAGATTTTTATGAATAGTTTTCTTGGATTTGAATAAAAAATTATAGTTTGCAGAGCAATTACTGTAGGTTTGGAATTGCCATAAAGTCTGCTTGATCAAAGCAAAATGCATTATATTTGTTTTAAATTTATAGAGCTATTGGTTGAAGGTAAAATCTTTTTGTCTGGATTGCTATTTGCAATCATTGCTATTGTTTTGCTTTTGATTGTGTAAATCGTGAATGCACCATAATCCCAAAGGTGCTCCTTGGTGTTCTGGCTCCATCACTACCTGTAGTGTGAGACCCCCGATCACAGCAATCTGGGACCTTCCCCACACCAGCATTTCCCTTCAGAACTCTGCCATTGCCTGCAGGCTTGTGCACACATGCGGGTGTAACCAGGGGCAATCCTGAACGACGAAGCCTATAGTATTAAGATGCCGACAGTGCTAGGAACTCTCAGCAGGTTGGGCAGCATCTCTGGAAATGCAGGGTGTACAGTTCAGGCCAAAGGGCATTCAGAATTGGGGGATGGAGTCAACTGACCCAGGGGTGGGGGTCTGACCCTCTGGAATTTCACAGGGGAGGGGTCTGACCCTCTATGGACTGACCCGGGGGAGTGGTCTGTGGACTGACCCAGCAGGGGGGGGGGGGGAACTGACCCTCTGTGGACTGTCATGGGGTGGGGGGGGGGGGGCGACTGACCCGGGGGAGTGGTCTGACCCTCTGTGGACTGACCCGGGGGGGGGGGGTCTGACCCAGGGGAGGGGTCTGACCCTCTGTGGACTCTCACGGGGGGTGGGGAACTGACCCTCTGTGGACTCTCATGGGGGGGGGGGTGGTCTGACCCTTTGTGGACTGACCCGGGAGGGGGTCTGACCCTCTGTGGACTGACCTGGGGGGAGGGGGTCTGACCCTCTGTGGACTGACCCGGGGGAAGGTTATCTGACTATCGGTCAAGTCTGTAATTTAGCAAGTCCCCCGGAGCAGTTTATCCCAGGAAGGAGAATTTTTTGCAGGTTATTTTCTGAGGTGAGGTGGTACCTGTGGAATACTGTGTCATGAAAAGCTAGCCTCACTGGGATGTTTCCTGGGATGGTGCTGTTGACTTCTGGAGAATGTCTGAGCAGGTTGGACCTGTCTCAATGAATAGGAGGTCATCTGATTGAAATGTCGAACATCTTGAGGGGTTGACAGGGTGATGCTGAGTGCTGGTGATATCCAGAACCAGGGAGGCCATTTTCAGAGTCTGTGGAGGAATTGTGATCTGTGTAAGTTCTCTGCCCAAGAGCACGGTAGCTTTCTAACTTTGCTGTAATTCCTAGGCACTGCACTGAATGTAACACCCTGGGTATGTGTGTCTGTTTGTGTGTGTTTGTGTATGTGAGTGTGTGTTTGTGTCTGTGGGGTGTATTTGCTCACAGGGTGCGTGTGAAGCGTCTAGTGCAGTAGTGTAGTAGTGCTTGTAGTTGCTGCATGCTGTATACCGCATAGTGCTCTCTGCTCGCTACTCTCTGCTTACAGCTATTGCCACTGGCTAGCCTCCTTATAGAGGGTGAAAAGAGGAGCCGAGTGTGTAAGCCTCCTTCTGCCAGTACACAGCCTCTCCACCACCAAGACTCCTGCAGTGCCTCCTCGGGGCCACACATGGAAACTGGTTATCTTACAGTCCCAGGCTAAACTACAGGGGATCTCGCAGCAGCAGTGGGCCCCAGAGATGTGGCATGCAGGCCCACCACTGTGTGGACATGCCCTGGCGCCCGTCAACCACTATCCCAGCTATGGACAAATAGCCCCACTGCCTTGTGGTAAGTCTGTTGAGACGAGGCTAAGGGAGCACACTCTGACAGAAAAGCAATGCGCTGGCGGCGCACAATAGGCGGGCCTTAACAGACCAGGGACCCAGCAGCGTCCTGCAGCCAAGATGTGGGACTGCTTGTCCTGGGAACACCCTTGACACCAGGATTTACCTGATCATGGTCAAGATAGTGCTACTGGGGATGGCGCACCCCCTGTGGCACTTTAAAATCTTCCTTGCGCAGGTGTCCACATCTGACCATGGTGAACAATACCTGGACCTTACATATGGTTGAAGTCTGACGGCGATGGGGCATCTGGCAACGGGAGCAGGTACGAATGGACTGGCAGTGGCACAGAGTATTTGGTCGCTAGCAGCTAGGACATCAAGGATGTTCTCATCACCGGTACCATGAGAGGTGCGGATTGCTGGACTGACCACCGTCTGATTGTGGCCAAGCTCCATATGAAAGTGCATCCCCCCTTGCGGCTGCAAAAACCCAATAAAAAGCGGCTAAATTGCAATCGCCTGAGAAACACAGAAGCAAGAAGTGAGTCTCGACGCATCCTAGCTGAGAAACTAAGAGAGCTGGAACCTTGTCTGAGCTCAGAAAATACCATGGAACAACAGTGGACCTATATCACCTCTGTGCTCTATGAGGCAGCAGCCCAATCCATTGGCCGTAAGAGCAGGAACCACCAAGACTGGTTTGACAATAACTCAGACACCATCCACAACTTGCTTAAGGACATGCACAAAGCACACCGGGCAACTTTAGACAACCCATCATCCACCACCATCAGGCAGCATTGGCGGGCAGCTCGGAGGAAAGTGCAAAAGGCAATACGGGCCATACAAAATGAGTGGTGGACTGAAAAGGCACATGAAATCCAGTCCTTTACCGATAATAATGACATACATAATTTTCACAATGCTGTCAAAACCATCTACAGCACAATAAATCGATGTGTTACTCCCCTGAAAACAGCAGATGGTCTAACACTTCTGAAGAATCAGAATACCATTTTGCTGAGGTGGACTGAGCATTTTAACACCCTGCTTAATCAGGCCTCTGACACAGACCCCACTATCCTGGACGAACTGCCTGAACTTCCCCCTATCCACGACCTCAGTCTACCACCAACCTTCCAGGAGGTTCTATCAGCTGTCCATTCCCTTAAGAACAACAAGTCCCCTGGTACTGACAATACCCCTGCTGAGTTACTGAAGAACAGAGGGTACACGTGTATGCGCACCCTCTACCAGTACATCACCAAGGCCTAGACTGATTAGAACATCCCACAGCAATGGAGAAATGCAAACATCGTTGTCATTTATAAGAACAAAGGTGACAAGGACATCTGCAGCAATAGTAGGGGCATATTACTCCTTTCTGTTGCTGGAAAGTCCCTGGCTAAGGTGGTGCTTCAGAGATTCATCAGCAACATCACTGAGTCAATGCTGCCTGAATCGCAGTGTGGATTTAAGAAGAACAGGAGCACGATCGACATGATCTTCACAGCCCGGCAGTTTCAGAAAAAGTGCCGGGAGCAACATCAGGACCTGTTTATAGCCTCTGTTGACCTCTCCAAAGCACTCGACACTGTGCAAAGAGAGCTGTTATGGGATGTCCTCCTCAGGTTTGGCTGCCCAATAAATTTGTTAACATCCTCTGCCAGTTCCACGATGGGATGACTGCTCAGTTGACCATAGGAGGACAAGAGTCCGAGCCCTTGTATGCACAGGGGTGAGGCAGCGGTGTGTGCTAGCGCCAGTGCTCTTTAACATCTTCCTCTTGTAGGAACATAGAAACATAGAAAATAGGTGGAGTAGGCCATTCAGCCCTTCGAGCCTGCACCGCCATTCAGTATGATCATGGCTGATCATCCAACTCAGAACCCTGTACCAGCCTTCCCTCCATACCCCCGATCCCTTTAGCCACAAGGGCCATATCTAACTCCCTCTTAAATATAGCCAATGAACTGGCCTCAACTGTTTCCTGTGGCAGAGAATTCCACAGATTCACCACTCTCTGTGTGAAGATGTTTTTCCTATTCTCGGTCCTAAAAGGCTTCCCTTTTATCCTCAAACTGTGAACCCTCGTTCTGGACTTCCCCAACATCAGGAACAATCTTCCTGCATCTAGCCTGTCCAATCCCTTTAGAATTTTATACGTTTCAATAAGATCCCCCCCTCAATCTTCTAAATTCCAACAAATATAAGCCTAGTCGATTCAGTCTTTCATCCCACATACATTCTAAGAAATCCTCTTCCTCAGCACCCTTACCAATTTGGTTCACCCAATCTATATGTAGATTGAAGTCACCCATTATATCTGCTGTTCCTTTATTGCACGCTTTTCTAATTTCCTGTTTAGTACCATCCCCAACCTCACTACTACTGTTAGGTGGCCTGTACACAACTCCCACCAGTGTTTTCCGCCCCTTAGTGTTATGCAGCTCTACCCATATCGATTCCACATCCTCCTGGCTAATGTCCTTCCTTTCTATTGCATTAATCTCCTCTGTAACCAGCAATGCTACCCCACCTCCTTTTCTTTCATGTCTATCCCTCCTGAATATTGAATATCCCTGAATGTTGAGCTCCCATCCTTGATCACCCTGGAGCTATGTCCCTGTGATCCCAACGATATCATATTCACTAATAACTATCTGCACATTCAATTCATCCACCTTGTTACGAGTGCTCCTTGCCCTTCAGGCTCACTTTTACAACACTCTTAGCCCTTATACAATTATGTTGAAAAGTGGCCCTTTTTGATTTTTGCCCTGGATTTGCCGGCCTGCCACTTTTACTTTTCACCTTACTACTTTTTGCTTCTACCCTCATTTTACACCCCTCTGTCTCTCTGCACTTGTTCCCATCCCCCTGTTGTGAACTAACCTCCTCTCTCCTAGTCTCTTTAATTTGATTCCTACTCCCCAGCCATTCTAGTTTAAAGTCACCTCAGTAGCCCTCGCAAATCTCCCCACCAGGATATTGGTCCCCCTAGGATTCAAGTGTAACCAGTCCTTTTTGTACAGGTCACACCTGCGCCAAAAGAGGTCCCAATGATCCAAAAACTTAAATCCCTGCCCCCTGCTCCAATCCCTCAGCCACGCATTTATCCTCCAATTCATTGCATTCCTACTCTCACTGTCGCATGGCACAGGCAGTAATCCCGAGATTACTACCTTTGCGGTCCTTTTTCTCAACTCCCTATATTCTCCTTTCAGGACCTCTTCCCTTTGTGTGTTACCAAGCTTCTCCACAACGAGATTGAAGACAGCAGCGGTGTGGCAGTGGACGTCAGATTAGATGGCAACCTCTTTGACATCAGGAGGCTCCACACAACCACCAAACTCCGTAGAGAGCGGGTCCTGGAGCTGCAGTATGCAGACGACTGTGCTCTTGTGGCCCATACTCCAGAGGATTTTCAGACTGTCCTTGCTGTGGCAGTGAGAGCATACAGCAGGATGGGGCTGACTGTCAATACCACCAAGACAGAAGTGGTTTGCCAATGGAGTACCAGTGTCCCACCCACTCTACCTGCCTTCACTGTTGGTGATGAGAAGCTGTCAGTAGTGCCATCTTTCAAATATCTGGGGAGCATTCTCTCTGAGGATAGTGGCATTGACAACGACATCCAGAGCCGCATTAAACAGGCATCAACTGCCTTTGGGAGACTTCAGCGTAGAGTCTTTCAGAACAGGAGCCTTTACCCTCCACAAAGGTCGCCGTATACCAAGCGGTCTGTGTCACCACCCTCCTTTATAGCTGTGAAGCTTGGGTAACCTACAGCTGTCACATCAAGTCCTTGGAGAGCTTCCACATAAGCTGCCTCCAGCGCATCCTGGGAATTACCTGGCATGAGCGGGTGCTTCACACTGAAATACTTGTAAAGACCAACTGCAGAAGTATTGAGGCCATGATCACCCAGCGCCAGCTGCAGTGGCTGGGGCACGTGATGAGGAAGCCCCCATGTCGGTTACCCCGCAGAGTGTTATACAGCCAGCTACATCATGGTCGACGCTCAGCTGGAAGGCTGAAGAAGCGCTATAAGGATCAGATGAAGAATGCTTTAAGGAAGTGCAAGATCAGACCCGAGAACCTGGAGGAGGTTGCTGCTGACTGTACCACTTGGCGACAGCTGTGTAGGGACGGGGTTCATATTCTGGAGATGGAAAGAACAACCAGAAGACAGCAGAAGAGAGCCAGGAGAAATGCAGCCATGGTTGTCACCACTACCATATATATATGTCCCACCTGCAGCAGAGCTTGTGGCTCCAGGATAGGACTGTATAGTCATCAAAGATCTCACCGTTAAAGGAGTGGACGTCGTCATCGGATTTCGATGGACAACCGAAGAAGAAGAGACGTGTGTGTGTGTGTGTGTGTGTGTGTGTGTGTGTGTGTATGTGAGTGTGTCTGTGTGTGTTTGTCTGAGTGTGTGTGTGTCTGTGTTTGAGTGTGTGTGTGTATAAGTGTCTGTTTGTGAGTGTGTGTGTGTATGTGTCTGTGTGTGTTTGTGTATGTCAGTGCCCATTCTCCTAATCTGTCTAAGTCCTTCTGCAGCCTGCTTGTTTCCTTAACACTACCTGCCTCTCCGCCGATCTTCATATCTTCTGCAAACTTGACAACAAAGCCATCTATTCCATCATTTAAATTATTTAAATACAGCATAAAATTAAGTAGCCCCAACACTGACCTCTGCTGGCAGAAGATGGCTCCTCTGTCACAGATCCAGTGAGAATTGTTACAGAAGGCCAATCCGTTTATGAGGCTCTATTCTCGCCGGGCACACGTAGAGAGGATGCACACAGGGCTGTGTGGGAGGGCTTCCCAAGGGTAAGTCCTGGGGATGCTGAGCAGCTAATGCCCCGCTGTCTTTAGAGAAGCTGACCAGTGCCCTCACCAGCTGCAGGTCTAGATGGGTTGACTGGGCCATCTGTTCTCTGGGCTGATTATGCAGGGGTATTGGGGGAAAGCCTGCTGACAGGTGAGCACCCGTCTCTTGGCTCAGAGCAGTTGTAGCCCTTCTGTCAAAGAGGGAAGATCTCCGTTGCCTGAGGGATTGGCGCCCAGTATCTCTCCTCAGTGCGGAGTATACGATCTTTGCCTGGGCAGCGGTCAGTCGCCTGGGCTCCGTGCTGGCTCAAGTGGCTCACCCTGATCAGCCCTACATGGTCCTAGGGTGGTCCACCCAGGACTTTATCCACCTTGTCCAGCATCTCACTCACCTGTGCTGAGAAGCTGGTCTGTCAGTCACCTTTCTCTCCGTTGACCAAAGGCGTTTAACAGGGTGGACCACAGGTACCTTTTTGGGACTCTGCAAGAGTTTGGGCTCAGGCCGCATATTGTGGCCCAAGTCCGACTGCTGTATACTGCTGCAGAGTGTCTAGAATGGCCTACTCCTGCACCTATTGTCTGTCTATTGTCTCAGGCCGCATATTGTGGCCCAAGTTCAACTGATGCAGAGTGCATTGGTATAAATCAGCTGGTTGCCTCCATGGTGGGGGTAGTCAGTGGTGAGAGTAGGAGTGTCAGGCTTTCACTTACCAGGTACCGAGCCTTGGCTTTGGGTAAGCTTCTGTTAAGGTTTCTTTTTGTTTTCTCTTACTGTACCTAGTGTAGTAAATGGACGTTGTTTGTTCTTCGTGACGGATGTTGGCGCCCTGGGAGACCCGAAGTTCCCTTAGGAGAAATGGAAATAGGCAGTTAGCGCAGAGCACCCCTGTGGCCATTCCCCTCAAAAACAAGTATACTGCTTTGGATACTGTTGTGGGGGATGACCTCCCAGGAGAATGCCACGGCGACCGCGTTACAGACACAGACCATGGGTCCGTGGTGCAGAAGGGAAAGAGGGAGAAGAAGGGAGCTGTAGTGATAAGGGACCCGATAGTGAGGGGAACAGACGGGAGATTCTGTGGACATGAACGGGACACCTAAGTGGTATGCTGCCTCCCAGGTGCCAGGGTCAGGGATGTCTCAGATCACGTCCACAACACTTTGGAGAGGGAGGGTCAGCAGCCAGATGTCTGGTACATATCGGTACCCATGACATAGGAAAGAAAAGCAATGAGGTCCTGAAAAGAGAATTTAGAGAGCTAGGTAGGAAGCTGAGAAGCAGGACCTCCAGGGTAGTAATTTCTGGATTGCTGCCAGTGCCCTGTGCCAGTGAGGGTAGAAACAGGATGTCTTGGGAGATTAATGTGTGGCTAAAAATCTGGTGCAGAAGGCAGGGCTTCAGGTTCTCGGATCATTGGGATCTCTTCTGGGGGAAGTATGACCTGTTGAAAAGTGACTGGTTGCACCTGAACCCGAGGGGGACCAATATTCTCACAGGTGGGTTTGTAAGAACTATTGGGGAAGGTATAAACTAATTTGGCAGTGGGGTAGGGGGGTAGGAACTGGAGTGATGGGACTCAGGACAGGACGGATGGTAAAAAAGTAAAGATAACGTACAGTCAGATTGTCAGGAAGGGCAGGCAGGTGATGGGCCTTAGTTGCTGCCAACAAGCTGAGTATCAAATCATTGGGGATGCACAATCAGGAAGGATGGCAAATACGGTACTCAAGGTGTTGTATCTAAATGCGCGTGGTATAAGAAATAAGGTGGAAGATCTTGTTACACTATTACAGAGTGCCAGGTATGATGTTGTGGCCATCACCGAATCATGGCTGAAATATGGTTTCCACTATCTGACAGTGGTGTCTGAAAAGAGGATGCTGTCTAAATTGCATGCCATCTTGGTCAATGTCTCCCATCCACTACATAATGTACTGGCTGGGCACAGGAGTACATTCAGCCAGAGACTCATTCCACCGAGATGCAACACGGAGCGACATAGGAAGTCATTCCTGCCTGTGGCCATCAAACTTTACAACTCCTCCCTTGGAGGGTCAGACACCCTGAGCCAATAGGCCGGTCCTGGACTTATTTCCTGGCATAATTTACATATTATTATTTAATTATTTATGGTTTTATTACTGTTTATTATTTATGGTGCAACTGTAACGAAAACCAATTTCCCTTGGGATCAATAAAGTATGACTATGACTATGGTTATAGTTGGGATCTCAATGTCCAAGGTTTACATGTTATACCGGAGGGATAGGAAGGTAGGCAGAGGGGTTGGTATAGCTCTACTGGTCAAGAATGGCATCAAATCAGTAGGAAGATGTGACATAGGATCAGAAGATGTTGAATCCTCGTGGGTTGAGTTAAGAAACTGCAAGGGTAAAAGGACATTGATGACACTTATATACAGGCCTCCCAGCAGTGGCTGGGAGGTGGACCACAGATTACAACAGGAAATACAGAAGGTGAGTCAAAAGGGCAATGTTATGGTAGTCATGGGATATTTTAACATGCAGATCAATTGGGAAAATCAGGTTGGTAATGGATCTCAAGAGACAGAGTTTGTTGATTGCCTAAGAGATGGTTTTTTAGAGCAGTTTGTCACTGAGCCTACTAGGGGATCAGCTATACTGGATTGGATGCAATGTGATGAGCTAGAGGTGATTAGGGAGCTCAAGGTATAAGAACCCTTCGGAACCAGTGATCACAATTTGATTGTGTTCAAATTGAAATTTGATAGGGAGAAGTAAAGTCTGATGTGGCAGTATTTCAGTGAAGTAAGGGAAATTACAATGGTATGAGAGAGGAGTTGGCCAAAGTAAATTGGAAGGAGCTAGTGGCAGGATTGACAGCAGAGCAGCAATGTCATGCGTTTCTGGGAAAAATGAGGAAGGTGCAGGACATGTGCATTCCAAAAATGAAGAAATACTCAAATGGTAAAATAGTACAACCGTGGCTGACAAGGGATTTCAAAGCCATTGTAAAAGCAAAAGAAGACGCAGACAACAAAGCAAAAATTAGTGGGAGGAAAGAGGATTGGGAAGTTTTTAAAAACCTATAAAAGGTAACTAAAAAAATCATTAGAAGGGAAAAGATGAAATGTGAAATCAAGCAAGCAAATAATATCAAAGTGGATAGTAAAAGTTTTTTTAAGTGTGTTAAAATTAAGTGAAGTGTGTGTGGATAGAGGACCACTAGAAAATGAAGCAAGAGAAATGATAATGGGAGACAAGGAGATGGCTAATGAACTAAATGAGTATTTTGTGTCAGTCTTCATTGTGGAAGACACTAGCAGTGTGCCTGATGTTGTAGTGTGAAGAAAGAGAAGTGGGTGCAGTTACTGTTACAAGGGAGAAGGTGCTTAAAAAGCTGAAAGACCAAAGGGTACATAAGTCACCTGGACCAGATGAACTGCACCCTAGGGTTCTGAAAGAGGTAGCGTTAGAGATTGTGGTGGCGTTAGAAATGATCTTTCAAAAATCATTGGACTCTGGCTTGGTGCCAGAGGACTGGAAAATTGCAAATGTCGCTCCACTCTTTAAGAAAGGAGAAAGGCAGCAGAAAAGAAATTATAGACCAGTTAGCCTGACCTCAGTGGTTGGGAATATGTTAGATTCAATTGTTAAAGATGAGTTGATGGAGTACTTGGTGACACAGGACAAGATAATATTAAGTCAGCATTGTTTCCTTCAGGGAAAATCCTGCCTGATGAACCCATTGGAATTCTTTGAGGAGATTACAAGTTGGATAGATGAAGGGGATGCAGTGGATGTTGTATATTTGGACTTTCAGACAGCCTTTGACAAGGTTGCTTATGAAGTTAAGAGCCCATGTTATTACAGGAAAGTTACTAACGTGGTTAGAATATTGGCTGATTGGTAGGAGGCTGTGAGTGGGAATAAAAGGATCCTTTTCTGGTTGGCTGCCAGTGACTAGTGGTGTTCCACAAGGGTTGGTGTCAGGGCCACTTCTTTTTATGCTGTGTATCAATGATTTAGATGATGGAATAGATGGCTTTGTTGCCAAGTTTGCAGGTGATACGAGAATTGGTGAAGGAACAGGTAGTATTGAGGAAACAGGTAGGATGCAGAAGGACTTAGATTAGGAAAGTGGGCAAGAAAGTGGCAAATGAAATACAATGTTGGAAGATGCATAGTTATGCACTTCGGTAGTAGAAATAAATGTACAGACTATTTTCTAATTGGGGAGAAAATCCAGGAATCTGAGATGCAGAGGGATTTGGGAGTCCTTGTGCAGAACACCCTGAAGGTTAACTTGCAGGTTAAGTTGGTGGTGAGGAAGGCAAATGCCATGTTACCATTCATTTCAAGAGGTCTAGAATACTTTACTTTACTTTACTTTATTACTTTATTGTTGCCAAACAATCATCAGAGCGATATTTGATTCTGCGCTTCGTGCTCCCTGGAATACAAATACTGTACTCCCTTGAGTACAAGAGCAGAGATGTGATGCTGAGGTTTTATAAGGCACTGGTGAGGCCTCACCTTCAGGATTGTGAATAGTTTTAGGCCTCTCATCTTAGAAAAGATGTATTAGCATTGGAGAGGGTCCAGAGGAGGTTCAGAAGGATGATTCCAGGAATGAAAGGGTTCTCATTCGAGGAACGTTTGATGGCTCTGGGTCTGTACTCACTGGAATTCTGAAGGATGAGGAGGGATCTCATTGCAATCTTCTGAATGTTGAAAGGCCTAGACAGAATAGATGTGGACAGAATGTTTCCCATCGTGGAAGAGTCTAGGACAAGAGGGCACAGCCTCAGGATAGAGGGGCGCCCTTTCAAAACAGAGATATGGAGACATTTCTTTAACCAAAGGGTGTGAATCTGTGGAACTTGTTGCCACATACAGCTGTGGAGGCCAGGTTGTTGGGTGTATTTAAGGCAGAGATTGATAGGTTCTTGATTGGACACGCTACCAAAGTTTACGGGGAGAATGCCGGGGTTGAGGAGGAGATTAAAAAAAAAAGGAATCAGCTATGATTGAATGGCGGAGCAAAGTCGATGGGCCAGATGGCCTAATTCTGCTCCTATGTCTTATGGTCTTATGGTCTTACATCTGTTGAAGTGCATCCAGCTACAGATCCTTGAAGACTGTGTTAGGGATCTGGAGCAGTAGCTGAATGACATTTGACTTGTGTGGGAGATAGAGGAGATAATGGTTACAGGGAGGTAGTTCCCGGAAGTTGCAGGAGACACGTAGCTGGGTGACTGTCAGAGGAGAAATGGAAATGTGAATAGGCAGGTAGTGTAGAGCACCCCGTGACCATTCCCCTCAATAATAAATATATTGCTTGGATACTGTGTGGGGGATGAGTTCCCAGGGGAATGCCACAGAGACCAGGTTACTGATACTGAGCATAGGTCCGTGGTGCAGAAGGGTAACGGAGAAAATGGGAGTGGTAGTAATAGGGGACTCGATAGGGGAACAGACAGGATATTCTGTGCTGTGAATGGGACACCTAAATGGTATGTTGCCACCCAGATGCCAGGGTCAGGGATGTCTCAGATCGCATCCACAACACTTTGGAGAGGGAGGGAGAGTAGCCAGATGTCTTGGTACATATTGGTACCCATGACATAGGAAGGAAAAGCAAAGAGGTCCTGAAAAGTGCTAGGTAGAAAGCTGAGAGGCAGGACCTCCCGGGTAGTAATTTCTGGACTGCTGCCTCTACCACGTGCCAGTGAGGGTAGAAACAGGATGATTTGGCAGATTAATGTGTGGCTGAGAAGCTGGTGCCGGGGGCAAGGCTTCAGGTTCTTGGATCATTGGGATCTCTCTTGGGGGAGGTATGACATGTTCAAAAGTGACGGGTTGCACCTGAACCCGAAGGGGACCAATATTCTCCCGGGCAGGTTTGTTAGAGCTGTTGGGGAGGGTTTAAACTAGTTTGGCAGGGGAGTGGGAACTGGAGTGAAGGGACTCAGGATAGGACAGATGGTTAAAAAAACAAAGATAGCATGCAGTCAGACTGCCAGGAAGGACAGTCAGGTATGTAATTGCAGCCAGCAGGGTGAGTATCAGTGCATTCGGGGTGCAGAATCAAAACGTGGAGCAGATACAGTACTCAAAATGTTATATCTCAATGCATGGAGTATAAGAAATAAGGTGGATGATCTTGTTGTGCACTGTTGAAGATTTCCAGGTATGATTTTGTGTCAACACTGAATTGAGGCTGAAAGATGATTGTAGTTGGGAGCTGAATGTCCAAGGTTACACGTTATATTGAAGGGATAGGAAGGTAGGCAGAGGGGGTGGGGTGGCTCTGCGGGTAAAAAATGGCATCAAATCAGTAAAAAGGTGTGACATAGGATGGGAAGATATTGAATGCTTGTGAATTGATTTAAGAAACTGCAGGGGTAAAAGGACGTTGATAGCACTGCCTTCCAACAGTGAATGTGGACCACAGATTACAACAGGAAATTAAAAACGTGTATCAAAAGGGCAATGTTGTGATAGTCAGGGGAGATTACAATATGCAGGCCAATTGGGAAAATAAAGTTGGAAATAGATCCCAAGAGAGTGAGTTTGTTGAATGCCTACAAAATGTTTTTACTTTTGGAGCAGTTTATCATTGAGCCTACAAGCTATACTGGATTGGGTGTTATGAAATGAACTGGAGGTGATTAGGGAGCTTAAGGTAAAAGAACCCTTAGGAGGTAATGATAACAATATGATTAAGTTCAACTTGAAATTTGATAAGAACGTAGGGTCTGACATAACAGTATTTCAGTGAAGTCAAGGGAATTACAATGGTATGAGAGAGGAGTTGGCCAAAGTAATTTGGTAAGAGATACTGGCAGGATTACAGCAGAGCAGCAATGGCGTGAGTTTCTAGGAAAAATGAGGAAGGTGCAGGATAGATGTATTCCAAAAATGAAGAAATACTCAAATGGTAAAATAGTACAACTGTGGCTGACAAGAGGAGTCAAAGCTGATGTAAAAGCAAAACAGAGGGCATACGACAAAACAAAAATTATTGTGAAGAGAAGGATTGGGAAGTTTTTAAAACAATACAGAGAGCAACTAAAAGACCCTTTAAGAGGGAACAGATGAAATATGAAAGCAAGCTGGCAAAAATATCAAAGTGCATAGTAAAAGTTTTTTTCAAATATGTAAAAAATAAATGAGAGATGACTGGATATAGAACCGCCAGAAGATGAGGCCAGAGAAATAATAACAAGGGCCAAGGAGATAGCAGATGAACTAAATGAGTATTTTGCATCATTCTTCACTTTGGAAGATGTTAGCAGTGTGCCAGATGTGTGGGGAAGAGGAATGAGTGCACTTACTGTTACAAGGGAGAAGGTGTTCAAAAAACTGAAAGACCTCAGCTGGACCAGATGAACTGCACTCTCAGGTTCTGAAAGAGGTAGTGGTAAATATCGTGGAGACATCAGTAATGATCCTTCAAACATCATTGGACTCTGGCATGGTGCCAGAAGACAGGAAAATTGCAAAGTCATCATGGTTTCCTTTAGGGAAAATCTTACCTGACGAACCCGTTGGAGTTCTTTTGGAGATTACATGTAGGATAGATAAAGGGGATGTAGTAGATGTTCTATATTTGAACTTCCAGAAGGCCTTTGACAAGGTGCCACACAACAGGCTGCTTGCCATGGTATTACAGGAAAGTTACTAAGATGGTTAGAGCATTGGCTGATTTGAAGAGGCAGCGAGTGGGAATAAAAGGATCCTTGTCTGGTTGACTGCCAGTGACTAGTGGTGTTCCCCAGGGGTCAGTGTTGGGACCACTTCTTTTTATGCTGTATATAAATAATTTAGATGATGGAATAAATGGCTTTGTTGCCAAGTTTGCAGATGATATGAAGATTGATAGAGGAGCAGGTATTATTGAGGAAACAGGTAGGATACAGAAGGACTTAGACAGATTAGGAGATGGCCAAATGAAATATAATGATGGAAAATGCACGGTTATGCACTTTGGTAGTAGAAATAAATCTGTAAACTATTTTCAAAATGGGTAGAAAATCCATAAATCTGAGATCCCAAACACCATAAAGGTTAACTTGCAGGTTGAGACGATGGTGAGGAAGGCAAATGCCATGTTAGCATTCATTTCAAAAAGTCTAGAATACAACAGCAGGGATGTGATGCTGGGGCTTTTGAAGACACTGGTGAGGGCTCATCTTGAGTATTGTGAACAGTTTTGGGCCCCTCATCTTAGAAGAAACTCCTGTTGTAGTCTCCCTCCCTGTACGAGCATCACCACCTATCGGAGTATCACCACATGTTGAACTGTCACCCCCTGTAGGAGAGTCACCCCCTGCAGGAGAGTCACCATGTAGTAGAGTCACCCCCTGTAGGAGAGTCACCCCCTGTAGGAGTATCACCCGGTAGGAGAGTCACGCCCTGTAGGAGAGTCACCCCCTGTAGGAGTATCACCCGGTAGGAGAGTCACCCCCTGTAGGAGTGTCACCCTGTAGGAGAGTCACCCCCTGTAGGAGTGTCACCCCCTGTAGGAGAGTCACCCTGTCTGAGAGTCACCCCCCTGTAGGAGAGTCACCGCCTGTAAGAGTGTCACCCTGTAGGAGAGTCACCCTGTAGGAGTGTTGCCCCCTGTAGGAGAGTCAACCTCTGTAGGAGTGTCACCCCCTGTAGGAGAGTCACCCTGTAGGAGTGTCACCCCCTGTAAGAGAGTCACCCTGTAGGAGAGTCACACTGTAGGAGAGTCACCCTGTAGGAGTGTCACCCTGTAGGAGAGTCACCCCCTGTAGGAGAGTCACCCTGTAGGAGAGTCACCCCGTAGGAGTGTCACCCTGTAGGAGAGTCACCCCCTGTAGGAGTGTCACCCCCCTGCAGGAGAGTCACCCTGTAGGAGTGTCACCCTGTAGGAGTGTCACCCCCTGTAGGAGAGTCACACCCCCCCCCGTAGGAGAGTCACCCTGCCGGATAGTCACCCTGTAAGAGTGTCACCCTGTAGGAGTGTCACCCCCTGTAGGAGAGTCACCCTGTCTGAGAGTCACCCCCCTGTAGGAGAGTCACCGCCTGTAAGAGTGTCACCCTGTAGGAGAGTCACCCTGTAGGAGTGTCACCCTGTAGGAGTGTCACCCTGTAGGAGAGTCACCCTGTAGGAGTGTCACCCTGTAGGAGTGTTGCCCCCTGTAGGAGAGTCAACCTCTGTAGGAGTGTCACCCCCTGTAGGAGAGTCACCCTGTAGGAGTGTCACCCCCTGTAAGAGAGTCACCCTGTAGGAGTGTCACCCTGTAGCAGAGTCACACTGTAGGAGTGTCACCCCCTGTAGGAGAGTCACCCCCTGTAGGAGTGTCACCCTGTGGGAGAGTCACCCCCTGTAGGAGTGTCACCCCCCCCCGTAGGAGAGTCACCCTGTAGGAGAGTCACCCCCTGTAGGAGTGTCACCCTGTAGGAGAGTCACCCCCTGTAGGAGTGTCACCCTGTCGGATAGTCACCCTGTAAGAGTGTCACCCCGTAGGAGTGTCACCCCCTGTAGGAGAGTCACCCTGTCCGAGAGTCACCCCCCTGTAAGAGTGTCACCCCGTAGGAGTGTCACCCCCTGTAGGAGAGTCACCCTGTAGGAGTGTCACCCTGTAGGAGTGTCGCCCCCTGTAGGAGAGTCACCCCCTGTAGGAGTGTCTCCCCCTGTAGGAGAGTCACCCTGTAGGAGAGTCACCCTGTAGGAGAGTCACCCCCTGTAGGAGTGTCACCCTGTAGGAGAGTCACCCCCTATAGGAGTGTCACCCTGTAGGAGTGTCACCCCCTGTTGGAGAGTCACCCTGTCGGAGAGTCACCCTGTAGGAGAGTCACCCCCTGTAGGAGTGTCACCCTGTAGGAGTGTCAACCTGTAGGAGTGTCACCCTGTAGGAGAGTCTCCCTGTAGGAGAGTCACCCCCAATAGGAGTGTCACCCTGTAGGAGTGTCACCCCCTGTAGGAGAGTCACCCTGTCGGAGAGTCACCCCCTGTAGGAGAGTCACCCTGTCCAAGAGTCACCCCCCTGTAGGAGAGTCACCCTGTCCGAGAGTCACCCCCCTGTAGGAGAGTCACCCTGTAGGAGTGTCACCCTGTAGGAGTGTCTCCCCCTGTAGGAGAGTCACCCCCTGTAGGAGTGTCTCCCCCTGTAGGAGAGTCACCCTGTAGGAGAGTCACCCCCCTGTAGGAGTGTCACCCTGTAGGAGAGTCACCCCCTGTAGGAGTGTCACCCTGTAGGAGTGTTACCCCCTGTAGGAGAGTCACCCTGTCGGAGAGTCACCCCCTGTAGGAGAGTCACCCTGTCCGAGAGTCACCCCCCTGTAGGAGAGTCACCCTGTAGGAGAGTCACCCTGTAGGAGTGTCGCCCCCTGTAGGAGAGTCACCCCCTGTAGGAGTGTCACCTCCTGTAGGAGAGGCACCCTGTAGGAGTGTCACCCCCTGTAAGAGAGTCACCCTGTAGGAGTGTCACCCTGTAGGAGAGTCACCCCCTGTAGGAGAGTCACCCCCTGTAGGAGTGTCACCCTGTAGGAGAGTCACCCTGTAGGAGAGTCAACCTGTAGGAGTGTCACCCTGTAGGAGAGTCTCCCTGTCGGAGAGTCACCCCCTGTAGGAGAGTCACCCTGTCCGAGAGTCACCCCCCTGTAGGAGAGTCACCCTGTAGGAGAGTCACCCTGTAGGAGTGTCAACCTGTAGGAGTGTCGCCCCCTGTAGGAGAGTCACCCTGTCCGAGAGTCACCCGCTAGTAGGAGAGTCACCCTGTCCGAGAGTCACCCCCCTGTAGGAGAGTCACCCTGTAGGAGTGTCACCCTGTAGGAGTGTCGCCCCCAGTAGGAGAGTCACCCCCTGTAGGAGTGTCACCCCCTGTAGGAGAGTCACCCTGTAGGAGTGTCACCCCCTGTAAGAGAGTCACCCTGTAGGAGTGTCACCATGTAGGAGAGTCACCCCCTGTAGGAGTGTCACCCTGTAGGAGAGTCACCCCCTGTAGGAGAGTCACCCTGTAGGAGAGTCACCCTGTAGGAGTGTCAACCTGTAGGAGTGTCACCCTGTTGGAGAGTCTCCCTGTCGGAGAGTCACCCCCTGTAGGAGAGTCACCCTGTCCGAGAGTCACCCCCCTGTAGGAGAGTCACCCTGTAGGAGAGTCACCCTGTCGGAGAGTCACCCCCTGTAGGAGAGTCACCCTGTAGGAGTGTCACCCTGTAGGAGTGTCAACCTGTAGGAGTGTCGCCCCCCTGTAGGAGAGTCACCCTGTCCGAGAGTCACCCCCCTGTAGGAGAGTCACCCTGTCCGAGAGTCACCCCCCTGTAGGAGAGTTACCCTGTAGGAGTGTCACCCTGTAGGAGTGTCGCCCCCTGTAGGAGAGTCACCCCCTGTAGGAGTGTCTCCCCCTGTAGGAGAGTCACCCTGTAGGAGAGTCACCCCCTATAGGAGTGTCACCCTGTAGGAGAGTCACCCCCTGTAGGAGTGTCACCCCCTGTAGGAGAGTCACCCTGTTGGAGAGTCACCCCCTGTAGGAGAGTCACCCTGTCCAAGAGTCACCCCCCTGTAGGAGAGTCACCCTGTCCGAGAGTCACCCCCCTGTAGGAGAGTCACCCTGTAGGAGTGTCACCCTGTAGGAGTGTCGCCCCCTCTAGGAGTGTCGCCCCCTGTAGGAGAGTCACCCCCTGTAGGAGTGTCTCCCCCTGTAGGAGTGTCACCCTGTAGGAGAGTCACCCCCTGTAGGAGTGTCACCCTGTAGGAGTGTCACCCCCTGTAGGAGAGTCACCCTGTCGGAGAGTCACCCTGTAGGAGAGTCACCCCCTGTAGGAGTGTCACCCTGTAGGAGTGTCGCCCCCTGTAGGAGAGTCACCCTGTCCGAGAGTCACCCCCCCTGTAGGAGAGTCACCCTGTAGGAGAGTCACCCTGTAGGAGTGTCAACCTGTAGGAGTGTCGTCCTCCGTAGGAGAGTCACCCTGTCTGAGAGTCACCCCCCTGTAGGAGAGTCACCCTGTCCGAGAGTCACCCCCCTGTAGGAGAGTCACCCTGTAGGAGTGTCACCCTGTAGGAGTGTCGCCCCCTGTAGGAGAGTCACCCCCTGTAGGAGTGTCTCCCCCTGTAGGAGAGTCACCCTGTAGGAGAGTCACCCCCTGTAGGAGTGTCACCTTGTAGGAGAGTCACCCCCTGTAGGAGAGTCACCCTGTAGGAGTGTCACCCTGTAGGAGTGTCGCCCCCTCTAGGAGTGTCGCCCCCTGTAGGAGAGTCACCCCCTGTAGGAGTGTCTCCCCCTGTAGGAGTGTCACCCTGTAGGAGAGTCACCCCCTGTAGGAGTGTCACCCTGTAGGAGTGTCACCCCCTGTAGGAGAGTCACCCTGTCGGAGAGTCACCCTGTAGGAGAGTCACCCCCTGTAGGAGTGTCACCCTGTAGGAGTGTCGCCCCCTGTAGGAGAGTCACCCTGTCCGAGAGTCACCCCCCCTGTAGGAGAGTCACCCTGTAGGAGAGTCACCCTGTAGGAGTGTCAACCTGTAGGAGTGTCGTCCTCCGTAGGAGAGTCACCCTGTCTGAGAGTCACCCTCCTGTAGGAGAGTCACCCTGTCCGAGAGTCACCCCCCTGTAGGAGAGTCACCCTGTAGGAGTGTCACCCTGTAGGAGTGTCGCCCCCTGTAGGAGAGTCACCCCCTGTAGGAGTGTCTCCCCCTGTAGGAGAGTCACCCTGTAGGAGAGTCACCCCCTGTAGGAGTGTCACCTTGTAGGAGAGTCACCCCCTGTAGGAGTGTCACCCTGTAGGAGTGTCACCCCCTGTAGGAGAGTCACCCTGTCGGAGAGTCACCCCCTGTAGGAGAGTCACCCTGTCCAAGAGTCACCCCCCTGTAGGAGAGTCACCCTGTCCGAGAGTCACCCCCCTGTAAGAGAGTCACCCTGTAGGAGTGTCACCCTGTAAGAGTGTCGCCCCCTGTAGGAGTGTCACCCCCTGTAGGAAAGTCACCCTGTAGGATTGTCACCCCCTGTAGGAGTGTCTCCCCCTGTAGGAGAGTCACCCCGTGTAGGAGACTCACTCTGTAGGAGTGTCTCCCTGTCAGAGAGTCACCCTGTAGGAGTGTCTCCCCCTGTAGGAAAGTCACCCTGTAGGAATGTCACCCCCTGTAGGAGTGTCTCCCCCTGTAGGAGAGTCACCCCGTGTAGGAGACTCACTCTGTAGGAGTGTCTCCCTGTCAGAGAGTCACCCTGTAGGAGTGTCACCCCCTGTAGGAGTGTCACCCTCTAGGAGAGTCACCCCGTGTAGGAGTGTCACCCTCTAGGAGAGTCACTCCATGTAGGAGAGTCACCCTGTAGGAGTGTCACCCTCTAGGAGAGTCACCCCGTGTAGGAGTGTCACCCTCTAGGAGAGTCACCCCATGTAGGAGAGTCACCCTGTAGTAGTGTCTCCCTGTAGGAGAGTTACCCTGTAGGAGTGTCACCCTGTAGGAGTGTCACCCTCTAGGAGAGTCACTCTGTAGGAATGTCACCCCCTGTAGGAGTGTCACCCTCTAGGAGAGTCACCCCGTGTAGGAGAGTCACCCTGTAGGAGTGTCTCCCTGTAGGAGAGTCACTGTGGGATCGTCACCCTGTAGGAGTGTCTCCCCTTGTAGGACAGTCGTGTAGGAGAGTCACCCTGTAGGAGTGTCTCCCCCTGTAGGACAGTCGTGTAGGAGAGTCACCCTGCAGGAGTGTCTCCCTGTAGGAGAGTCACCCTTTAGGTGTGTCACCCTCTAGGAGAGTCTCCCCGTGTAGGAGAGTCACCCTGTAGGTGAGTCTCCCCCTGTAGGAGAGTCACTGTGGGATCATCACCCTGTAGGAGAGTCACCCTGTAGGAGTGTCACCCTGTAGGAGAGTCACCCCGTGTGGGAGTGTCACCCTGTAGGAGAGTCACTGTGGGATCGTCACCCTGTTTGTCACTTCACTTGCTGTGGGATTGAGAGTGAACCCCTCTGTGGGATCTTGATCCTGTGTGTGAGCTCACACACGATGGGAGCATCGCCCCCTGTACAACGCCTCCCAGTGTGGGATGGCTGCCCCCGTGTGGCACGCCACTGGGTGCAGAGGATTGTCACAGCACAATGCACGAGAGCACACGGGCTGCTGTTGGGCTCGGGTTCCGAGGGCAGGGCTGGTGGGCCAGCACAAGGTGGTTGTCTGAATGGCCATCCCTGCCTCTGGTGGTCTGTGAGGAGGGAGAGAAGACCCCTGTAACAGAGTGCGGGGTGGTGGTGTATAGTCAGAGACGTTTTGCCACAGGGAGTGTCTTGTTACCCTGCAGGTTACAACTGCATCCAGCTGATGGCCATCATGGAACACGCCTACTACGCCAGCTTCGGATACCAAGTGACCAGCTTCTTTGCTGCATCCAGGTACAACGCACACGCACACCGGGGTTTCCCTGCACGTCCAACTCAAACACATCCTGTTGGAGTCAGTGAGGGGCAGGGCAGCTGGAGGGAACACTGGCTGATCAGAGGCAGCAAGGCTCTGCTCAGGGAGAGCTGGAACGCCGGGGGTATGAGGAAATCAGGGACAGGACACTGTGTAGGAGAGAGCCCAGCCCTCCACACACCCCCTACACCCTCCCCTCCACAGTCCCTACACCCTCCCCTCCTCACACCCTCCCCTCCACACACCCCCTACACCCTCTCCTCCTCACACCCTCCCCTCCACATCTCCTCACACCCTCCCCTCCACACACTCCCTACACCCTCCCCTCCACAGTCCCTACACCCTCCCCTCCTCACACCCTCCCCTCCACATCTCCTCACACCCTCCCCTCCACACACTCCCTACACCCTCCCCTCCACAGTCCCTACACCCTCCCCTCCTCACACCCTCCCCTCCACATCTCCTCACACCCTCCCCTCCACACACTCCCTACACCCTCCCCTCCACAGTCCCTACACCCTCCCCTCCTCACACCCTCCCCTCCACATCTCCTCACACCCTCCCCTCCACACACTTCCTACACCCTCCCCTCCACACTTACACCTCCTCACACCCTCCCCTCCTCACATCCTCCACACCTCCTCACCTCACATTCTCCCCTCCACACACCCTCCTCACCTCCTCACACTCCCTACACCCTCCCCTCCTCACACCCTCCCCTCCACACCTCCTCTTCACACCCTCCCCTCCACACTTCCTCACGCCTTCCACACACCCCCTACACCCTCCCCTCCTCACACCCTCCCCTCCACATCTCCTCACACCCTCCCCTCCACACGCTCCCTACACCCTCCCCTCCACAGTCCCTACACCCTCCCCTCCTCACACCCTCCCCTCCACATCTCCTCACACCCTCCCCTCCACACACTTCCTACACCCTCCCCTCCTCACTTACACCTCCTCACACCCTCCCCTCCTCACCTCCTCACATTCTCCCCTCCACACACCCTCCTCACCTCCTCACACTCCCTACACCCTCCCCTCCACACCTCCTCTTCACACCCTCCCCTCCACACTTCCTCACACCTTCCACACACCCCCTACACCCTCCCCTCCTCACACCCTCCACACCTCCTCACATCCTCCCCTCCTCACGCCCTCCCCTCCACACACCCTCCACACCCCCTCACACCCTCCCCTCCACACACCCTCCCCTCCTCACACCCTCCGCTCCACACACTCCCTACACCGTCCCCTCCTCACACCCTCCCCTCCACAGACCCTCCCCTCCACATCTCCTCAAACCCTCCCCTCCACACACCCTCCCCTCCACATCTCCTCACACCCTCCCCTCCTCACACCCTCCTCTCCTCACATCCTCCCCTCCACACACCCTCCCCTCCACACCTCCTCACACCCTCCCCTCCTCCCCTCCTCACACCCTCCCCTCCTCCCCTCCTCACACCCTCCCCTCCACACCACCTCTCACCCTCCCCTCCACACACTCCCTACACCCTCCCCTCCACACCACCTCTCACCCTCCCCTCCACACACTCCCTACACCCTCCCCTCCACACACCATCCACACCTCACCTCTTTGCTCCAGTCTCATCTTTGGTCCCTTCAGATTGGTTTAGATATGTGACTTTTGCTCTCTCAGAATCTGCAGCTGTCCATGTTCCAGAATTGATGGCGAAAAGCCATTGGGAATATTGTAACAGTGGCACTCCATTGCTGTGATTAGAGTGTGAACACTCGTTTCTCCTTTGTCTCTCTCAGATTTCTCCTGCTCTCCTCATCCCACACATTCTCTTCTTGCCCTACACCTCCCCTTCCCTCCGTTTCCCCTTCCCTCTTCTCCCACACCACTGTGCTCCTCCATTCCCTCTCTCCCTTCATCTCACTGCCTCCCTCCCCCTCTCCCACCCCAATCCCTCCCTGCTTCCTCCCCCTCCCACCTTCCACACACCCCCACTCCCTCCCCATCTCCCAGACCCCACTCCCTCCACCTCCGACCTCCTCTCACCCCTCTCCCACTCTCTCCCCTCTCTCCCCTCCCTCCTCTCCCTCTCATCATCTCACCCTCTCTCTCTTCCCCTCTCCCCTCTCTTTCCCCTCTCTCCCCCTCCCCCTCTCTCCCCCCCTCTCTCTCTCTTTCACTCTTTATCCAGCATTACCACACTCACTGCACTCACTCGTTATTCTGTTTTGATTTTCCTCCACAACAGAAATAAAAGATGACTAAGGCTGTTTGTGCAGAAATTGATGTGAATGCCCAGAGAGCATTTGCAGTTCAGTAGCTTTAAGCAACAAAACAGAGCATCAGAAGGGAAAGCTAACGGTTACTCTGTTGTGTGTGTGTGTGTGTGTGTGTCTGTCTGTCTGTCTCTCTGTGTCCAGCCGCTACGGTACTCCGGATGAGCTGAAGGAGCTGGTTGACGCAGCACACTCGATGGGGTTGCTGGTACTCCTCGACATTGTCCACAGCCATGCATCCAAAAACACGGAGGACGGGCTGAACCTTTTTGACGGCACCGATTCCTGCTTCTTCCACACGGGGAGCCGGGGCACTCACAGCCTCTGGGACAGTCGGCTCTTCAACTACTCCAAGTAAGTGCCCCTCCACGTGCCCTTGGCAGCCCATTGCACCCCTCCCTCCTCCCCACTCCCTACTCCCCCCACTTCCCCACTCCCCAGTCCCCACTCCCTCCTCCCTCCTCCCCACTCCTCACTCCCCAGTCCCTCCTCCCCAGTCCCCACTCCCTCCTCCCCACTCCCCACTCCCCAGTCCCCACTCCCTCCTCCCCACTTCCCACTCCCGTCCCCACTCCCCACTCCCCACTCCCTCCTCCCCACTCCCCACTCCCCCACTCCCCACTCCCCCACTCCCTCCTCCCCACTCCCCACTCCCCACTCCCCACTCACAGCTCCCCACTCCCCATTCCCCACTCCCCACTCCCCACTCACAGCTCCCCACTCCCTCCTCCCCACTCCCCACTCCCCACTTCCCACTCCTCACTCACAGCTTCCCACTCCCCACTCCCCACTCCCCACTCACAGCTCCCCACTCCCCACTCACCGCTCCCCACTCCCCACTCACAGCTCCCAAGGTGGCGAAAGGCCACCAGGAATCGGTGCCGTCAAAAAGGTTCAGGCATTTTCTTTCAGACAGAATCCTGCTGTTGAAGCTGAACAAATTCTTTGTAACTCACTCTAATTAAAATTTTGGAAAGTTTTGCTAGAAGGCACAGAAATCAAGATCACTTTGTTTGAAACATAACTTTTTTTCTTTTATTTTGCCAAATACTGATGACCAGTTTTTGCTGAACATGGTTCCATCAGTGCATGCTGCTGGGGAAAGAGTGGGATGCTGCTGGTGAGGGGAATCTGCTCGGGAGATGGGATGCTGCTGGTGAGGGGAATCTGCTGGGGAAAGAGTGGGATGCTGCTGGTGAGGGGAATCTGCTGGGGAGATGGGATGCTGCTGGTGAGGGGAATCTGCTGGGGAAAGAGTGGGATGCTGCTGGTGAGGGGAATCTGCTGGGGAAAGAGTGGGATGCTGCTGGTGAGGGGAATCTGCTGGAGAAAGAGTGGGATGCTGCTGGGGAGGGGAATCTGCTGGGGAAAGAGTGGGATGCTGCTGGTGAGGAGAATCTGCTGGGGAGATGGGATGCTGCTGGTGAGGGGGAATCTGCTGGGGAGATGGGATGCTGCTGGTGAGGGGGAATCTGCTGGGGAGATGGGATGCTGCTGGGGAAAGAGTGAGATTCTACTGGGGAAAGTGTACGATGCTGCTGGTGAGGGGGATCTGCTGGTGAGTGGGATGCTGTTGGGAAGTGTGGGATACTGCTAGGGAAAGAGTGGATGCTGCTGGGAAAAGTGGGATGCTGTTGGAAAGTGTTGGGTGCTGTGGGGAAAGAGTGGGATGCTGCTGGGAAGTGTGGGATGCTGCTGGAGAGAGGAGATCTGCTGGGGACAGTGGGGTGCAGCTGGAAAATAGTGGGGTGTTCCAGGAGAGAAAGTGATGCTTCTGGAGAGTGAGAATCTGCTGGAGAGAGTGGGATGCTGCTGGAGAGGGGGGATCTGCTGGGGAAAGAGTGGGATGCTTCTGGAGAGTGGGAATCTGCTGGAGAGAGTGGGATGCTGCTGGGGAGAGGGATCCTGGGAAAGTGTGGGCTGCTGCTGGAGAGGGGGGATCTGCTGGAGAGAGTGGGGTGCTGCTGGGGAGAGAGCGAAGAGTTTCTGGAGAGAGGCAGAAACTCTTGGGAAGTGAGGGAAAAACTGCTGGGGAGAACGGAACTGAAGAGACGGAGGAAGAGGCGGTTGACTCACAAACAGAGAAAGCTTGTAGACAGTGCGAGAGGGAGGATAAGCAGGTGATAGAGAAAGGACGTGCTCAGAATGAGCATCATGAACAAAGTGGTTGAGCTTAGAGCGTGGATCAGTACTTGAGCTACGATGTTGTGGCCATTACAGAGACTTAGATGGTTCAGGGGCAGGAATGGTTACTCAGAGTGCCAGGCTTTAGACGTTTCAGAAAGGACAGGGAGGGAGGCAAAAGAGGTGGGGGTGTGGCACTGTTGATCAGAGATAGTGTCACGGCTGCAGAAAAGGAGGAAGTCATGGAGGGATTGTCTACAGAGTCTCTGTGCGTGGAAGTTAGGAACAAGAAGGGGTCAATAACTCTACTGGATGTTTCTTATGGACCACCCAATAGTAACAGGGACATCAAGGAGCAGATAGGGAGACAGATTCTGGAAAGGTGTAATAATAACAGGGTTGTCATGGTGGGTGATTTTAATTTCCCAAATATTGATTGGCATCTCCCGAGAGCAAGGGGTTTAGATGGGGTGGAGTTTGTTAGGTGCGTTCAGGAAGGTTTCTTGACACAATATGTAGATAAACCTACAAGAAGAGAGGCTGTACTTGATCTGATATTGGGAAACGAACCTGGTCAGGTATCAGGTCTCTCAGTGGGAGAGCATTTCCCCTCTCTTTTATAAAGCATTTCCCGCTCCATAAGGCTGTCTCCTTTTTAAACTCCTCCCACTGTTCTCATTGGCCAGCTTCCATCCACTTGCGCAATCATGCCCTGTTCAAATATATCTAAAAATTAAATAAGTCGTGCAAAAAGAGAGCAAAAATAAAAAACAGAATAGTGAGGAATTGTTGCTGGTGAATGCAGCAGGCCAGGCAGCATCTCTAGGAAGAGGTACAGTCGACGTTTCAGGCCGAGACCCTTTGTCAGGACTAACTGAAGGAAGAGTGAGTAAGGGATTTGAAAGTGGGAGGGGGAGGGGGGATCCAAAATGATAGGACAAGACAGGAGGGGGAGGGATGGAGCCAAGAGCTGGACAGGTGAATGGCAAAGGGGATATGAGAGGATCATGGGACAGGAGGTCCGAGAAGAAAGACAAGGGGGAGGGGGGAAAAACCCAGAGGGACAGAGGGAGAAAAAGGAGAGAGAGAAAAAGAATGTGTGTATATAAATAAATAACAGATGGGGTACAAGGGGGAGGTGGCGCACTAGCGGAAGTTACAGAAGTCAATGTTCGTGCCATCAGGTTGGAGGCTACCCAGACGGAATATAAGGTGTTGTTCCTCCAACCTGAGTGTGGCTTCATCTTTACAGTAGAGGAGGCCGTGGATAGACATGTCAGAATGGGAATGGGATGTGGAATTAAAATGCGTGGCCACTGGGAGATCCTGCTTTCTCTGGTGGACAGAGCGTAGATGTTCAGCAAAGCGGTCTCCCAGTCTGCGTCGGGTCTCGCCAATATATAGAAGGACACATCGGGAGCACTGGACGCAGTATATCACCCCAGCCGACTCACAGGTGAAGTGTCGCCTCACCTGGAAGGACTGTTTGGGGCCCTTAATGGTGGTGAGGGAGGAAGTGTAAGGGCATGTGTAGCACTTGTTCCGCTTACAAGGATAAGTGCCAGGAGGGAGGTCGGTGGGGAGGGATGGGGCGGGGGGGGGCGAATGGACAAGGGAGTCGTGTAGGGAGCAATCCCTGCGGAAAGTGGGGGGGGGGGAGGGAAAGATGTGTTTAGTGCTGGGATCCCGTTGGAGGTGGTGGAAGTTACGGAGAATTATATGTTGGACCCGGGGGCTAGTGGGGTGGTAGGTGAGGACAAGGGGAACCCTATTCCTAGTGGGGTGGCAGGAGGATGGGGTGAGAGCAGATGTGCGTGAAATGGGGAGATGCGTTTGAGAGCAGAGTTGATGGTGAAGGAAGGGAAGCCCCTTTCTTTAAAAAAGGAGGACATCTCCCTCGTCCTGGAATGAAAAGCCTCATCCTGAGAGCAGATGCGGCGGAGACGGAGGAATTGCGAGAAGGGGATGACATTTTTGCAAGAGACAGGGTGAGAAGAGGAATAGTCCAGATAGCTGTGAGAGTCAGTAGGCTGATAGTAGACATCAGTAGATAAGCTGTCTCCAGAGACAGAGACAGAAAGATCTAGAAAGGGGAGGAAGGTGTCGGAAATGGACCAGGTAAACTTGAGGGCAGGTTGAAAGTTGGAGGCAAAGTTAATGAAGTCAACGAGCTCAGCATGCGTGCAGGAAGCAGCGCCAATGCAGTCATCGATGTAGCAAAGGAAAAGTGGAGGACAGATACCAGAATAGGTTTGGAACATAGATTGTTCCACAAAGCCAACAAAAAGGCAGGCATAGCTAGGACCCATACGGGTGCCCATAGCTACACCTTTAGTTTGGAGGAAGTGGGAGGAGCCAAAGGAGAAATTCTTAAGAGTAAGGACTAATTCCGCCAGACGGAGCAGAGTGGTGGTAGAGGGGAACTGATTAGGTCTGGAATCCAAAAAGAAGTGGAGAGCTTCGTGACCTTCCTGGTGGGGGATGGAGGTATATAGGGACTGGACATACATGGTGAAAATAAAGCGGTGGGGGCCAGGGAACTTAAAATCATCGAAAAGTTTAAGAGCGTGAGAAGTGTCACGAACATAGGTAGGAAGGGATTGAACAAGGGGGGATAAAACAGTGTCGAGGTATGCAGAAACGAGTTCGGTGGGGCAGGAGCAAGCTGAGACAATAGGTCTACCTGGACAAGCAGGTTTGTGGATCTTGGTAGGAGGTAGAAACGGGAAGTGCAAGGTGTGGGAACCATAAGGTTGTTAGCAGTGGATGGGAGATCCCCTGAGCGGATAAAGTCAGTGATGGTGTGGGAGACAATGGCCTGGTGCTCCTTAGTGGGGTCACGATCGAGGGGTAAATAAGAGGAGGTACCCGCGAGTTGTCGTTGTGCCTTGGCAAGGTAGAGATCAGTACGCCAGACTACAACAGCACTCCCCTTATCGGCGGGTTTTATAGTAAGGTTAGGATTAGTGTGGAGGGAGTGGAGAGCAGAGCGTTCGGAAGGAGTGAGGTTGGAATGGGAACAAGGTGTGGTGAAGTCGAGACAGTTGATGTCCCGTCGGCAGTTAGCAATAAAGAGATCCAGAGCAGGCAGAAGGGCAGAGTGGGGTGTCCATGAAGAGGAGGAGTGTTGAAGACGGGAGAAGGGGTCATCGGTGGGGGTGGGAGAGTCCTTGCCGAAGAAGCCTGGCTTGCTGTGTTCACCAGCAACTTTTATGTGTGTTGCTTGAAGTTCCAGCATCTGCAGATTTCCTCATGTTTGCAGTGAGGAATTGTACATGGGTCCATTGTCCATTCAGAAATCTGATTATGGAGGAGAAGAAGCTGTTACTAAAATGTTGAATGTGTGTCTTCAGGTTCCTGTACCTTCTCCTTAACAATAGTCGTGAGAAGATCCCTGGTAATAGGGATCCTTAATGATGGATGTCACATTTTTGATCATAGCATTTCGAAGGTAGCCTCAATGCTGGGGAGGCTATTACTCACCAAGGAGCTGACTGTCTTTGCAACTTTCTGCAGCTTTTCTGTGGCCCCTCCACAGCAGACAGTGCTGGCCTTTATAAATCAGAGTGTTGAGTGTAGGAGTCGGGATGTAATGTTGAAATTGTACAGGGCATTGGTAAGGCCAAATTTGGAGTATTGTGTACAGTTCCGGTCACTGAATTATAGGAAAGAGGCCATAAAATTGAGAGAGTACAGAGGAGATTTACTAAAATGTTGCCTTGTTTTCATCTCCTAAGTTACAGAGAAAGGTTGAACAAGTTGGGTCTTTATTCTTTGGAGCGTAGAAGGTTGAGGGGGGACTTGATAGAGGTATTTAAAATTATGAGGGGAATAGATAGAGTTGACGTGGATAGGCTTTTTCCATTGAGAGTGGGGGAGATTCTAACTGGACATGAGTTGAGAGTTAGAGGGCAAAAGTTTAGGGGTAACACGAGGGGGAATTTCTTTACTCATAGAGTGGTAGTTGTGTGGAATGAGTTTCCAGCAGAAGTGGTTGAGGCAGGTTCGATGTTGTCGTTTAAAGTTAAATTGGATAGATATATGGACAGGAAGGGAATGGAGGGTTATGGACTGAGTGCAGGTCGGTGGGACTAGGTGAGAGTAAGTGTTCGGCATGGACTAGAAGGCCCGAGACAGCTGGCCTGTTTCCGTGCTGTAATTGCCTTCTTTGTAATTACATTTATATGCTGTTGACACCCAGGAACTGCACCCTTTCCACTGCTGCTCCGTTGATGAGGACTCGTGCGTGTTCTCTTGGCTTCCTATTGCTGAAGTCCACAGTCAATTCCTAGGTCTTGCTGTCTTTGAGTGCAAGGTTGTTACTGTGACACCACTCAAAACAGCTGATCTACTCATGCCTTCTTGTCACCATCTGAAATTCTGTCAGCAATAGTTGTATCTCAGCAAATTTTCAGATGCTGTTTGAGCTGTGCCTAGCCACGCAGTTGTGAGTGCAGAGGGAGTAGATCACTGGGCTCTACTCATGGGTGGGAGAGGTGGTTGGAGATGATCTCAGGGGTAAATGACAGCAGCAGCCAAGGTAGTGTCACCACTTGGGTAAATCAGAGACTCTGTAGCCATAAATAACAGGAAACTCTTCAGTCACAGGCACAGACAGTAAGTCTCCAGGGTGGTGTTGTGTCCCTGGTCCCGGGGGGGGGGTGGGGGGAGTGTTTCCTCCCTGGTCCCAGGGTGTGTTGTGTCCCTGGTCTCAAGGTGTGTTGTGTCCCTGTCCCAGGGTGGTGTGTTGTGTCCCTGGTCCCAGGGTGGAGGATACGTTCCTGTTCCAGGGTGGTGTGTTGTGTCCCTGGTCCCAGGGTGGAGTTGTGTCCCTGTCCCAGGGTGGTGTGTTGTGTCCCTGGCCCCAGGGTCAAGGATACATCCCTGAGTGGCTGTGGAACATTCCCAAGAGGAAGAGGAGCAGCCAGACGGTGATGTGCATTGCAGCTCCAGTGACATCAGTAGTAAAGAGGATGAGCTCCTGCAGAGTGAATATAGCGAGCTCAGAGGTTAAAAAATCAAGACCTCGAGGGTTGTTATCTCTCAATCATTCCCAGTGTCACACGCTGCTGAGGATTGGAATAGAAGAATAGCACAGATGAAGGATGTGGCTGAGAAGCTGGTATAGGTGGGTGGGATTCTGATGCTTGGACCTTTGAGATCCGTTCTGTAGCAGAGTTGAGCTGGACAAGAGTATGTAGATGTCATCTGTATTAATAAATTGCACTGGAACTGGAGGGTTCCAATATCCTGGAGAGGAGATTCACTAGTGCGAGTCACACTAGGCTGGTGGTGGTGGGACCCAAGGCAGATCAGAAAATTAGGGCAGATAAAAAAGTGAAAATGTGCAAGTCTTGTAGAGGACAGTTTCTCAGTAGGTAGGGCAGTGGCCAGTCAGGGATCAGAAGGTGAGGGGACATAACTCACTCAGGATTGTCGGTTGAGTACATAAGGCCTTGATTCATGGTAGTTAGGTATTTGATCAGGATTAGACCAGAAGGTATCGGAGCAGAATTAGGCTATTTAGTCCATTGACTCTGGCTGATCCAGTTTTTCTCTCAGCTCCAATTTCCTGTCTTCTCCCTGTATCCCTTCATGCCCTGACCAATCAAGAATCTATCAACCTCTCCCTTAAGTATACATGAAGGCTTGGCCTCCACAGCTGCCTGTGGCAAAGAATTCCACAGATTCACCACTTTCTGGCTAAAGAAATTCCTCCTCATCTCCATTCTAAAAGGATACCCCTCTATTCTGAGGCTGTGTCCACTGATCTTAGACTCTGTCACCATAGGAAACATCCTCTCCACATCCACTCTGTCAAGGCCTTTCACCATTCAATAGATTTCAATGAGGTTATCCCTCATTCTTCTGAATTCTAGTCAATACAGACCCAGAGCCATCAAATGCTCTTCATATGACAAACCATTCAATCCTGGAATCATTTTCATGAACCTCCTTTGAACCTTCTCCAGTTCCAGCACATCCTTTCTAAGATAAGGGGACCAAACTGCTGACAATACTCCAAGTGAGGCCTCACTAGTGTTTTATAAAGTCTCAAAATTACATCCATATTTTTATAGTCTAGTCCTCCTGAAATAAATGCTAACATTGCATTTGCTGTCCTCACCACAGATTCAACCTGCAAATTAACCTTCAGGGAATATTGCATAAGGACTCCTAAGTCTCTTTGCACCTCTGTGTTTTTGTATTTTCTCTCTGGTTAGAAAACAGTCAACTCTTTCATTCCTTTAGCGGAGGAGACTCGATGAGCTGAATGGCTTTATTCTGTTCCTATGTCTTAAGTAAGGTCTCCTACCAAAATGCATAACAATACACCTCCTAACACTGTATTCCATCTGCCATTTCTTTGCTCAGTCTCCTAATCTATTTAAATCCTTCTGTAGCCTCTCTCCTTCCTCACACTTTCTGCTCCTCCACCTATCTTCATCTCGTCTGCAAACTTCGTAACGAAGCCATCAATTCCAACATCCAAATCATTGACATATAACATAAAAAAGAATCGTTCCCAACACAAACCCCTGTGGAACACCACTAGTCACTGATAGCCAACCAGAAAAGGCTCCCTTTATTCCCACTCTTTGCCTCCTGCCAATCAGCCATTATTTTATCCATACTAGAATTTTCTGTAATACCATGGGTGTGTAGGTGTTGAGCAGCCTCTCGTGTGACACCTTATCAGAGGCCTTCTGAAAATCCAAGTACATAAGATCATCTGATTCTCCTTTGTCTATGCTGTTTGTTACTTCCTCAAAGAATTCCAACAGATTTGTCAGGCAAGGCTTTCTCTTGAGGAAACCATTCTGAATATGGCCTATTTTATCATGTGCCTCCAAGTACCCTGAGACCTCATCCTTAATAATGGACTCCAACATCTTCTCAACCTCTGAGAGCAGACTAACTGGCCTATAGTTTCCTTTCTTCTGACTGTCTCACTTCTTGAAGAGTAGAATGACATTTGCAATCTTCCAGTCTTCTGGAACCATTCTAGAATCTAGTGATTCTTGAAAGATCATTACTAATGCTTCCACAATCTCTACAGCTACCTCTTTCAGAACCCTGTGGTGTACACCATCTGGTCCAGGTGACTTATCTACTTTCAGACCTTTCAGTTTCCCAAGACCTTTCTCTCTAGTTATGGCAACTTCACACATTTCATGACCCCGACACTTGGAACCTCCACCATACCGCTAGTGTCTTCCACACTGAAGAATGATGCAAAATACTTATTCAGTTCATCTGCCGTTTCCTCGTCCACCATTACTCCCTCTCCAGCATCGTTTTCCTGCAGTCTGATATCCTCTCTTGCCCCTCTTTTGCGCTTTATGTATCTGAAGAAACTTTTGGTTTCCCCTTTAATATTATTGGCTCGTGTAAATGTAGAGAGGGAAAACTCTGATTTCAAACCTCCGCCACCTTGCGACCATACCCACTCATGGGAAAGGCTTTGGGAGTAAACCCTGAGGACAAATCCGGAGCTGGAGTCCCTAAGGCAGTCCGACGCTGACTTCAACCTCGTTCTGGCAACTCCTGTGACAACACCGGTGCCAAGCTGTATCAGCCCTTGCCCTTCCCTTGGACACCATCGGTGTCATGGAGAGGGGAGACTTGCAGCATGGGCAACTGCGGGTCTTCCATACAACCTTGCGCAGGCCTGTGCCTTCAAACAAAAGGCGATATATATTTATGAAAAAGCCTCGCCTCAAAACATAACACGTAACTTACATGGCAAACTTAACCGTTAATAGTCTGATTGATTTCTGCCTAATGAAATTAAGGGGTCCCTGTACAAGCTTATTTCCGTATTTCATCTTTACCTTCTCAATAACTTTTTTAGTTGCCTTCTGTTGATGTTTAAAAGCTTCACAAACCTCTAACTTATGACTAATTTTTGCTCAATTATATACCCTCCCTTTGGCTTTTATGTTGTCTTTGACTTCTCTTGTTAGCCATGCTTGTATCATCCTGTCTTTAGAACACATCTTTCTCTTTGAGATGTATATTATCTGTGCCTTCTGAATTGCTTCCAGACATTTCAGTCATTGCTGCTCTGCCATCATCCCTGCCAGTGTTCTTTTCCAATCAATTCTGCCCATCTCCTCTCTCATGCCTCTGTAATTCACTTTACACTGTAATACTGATACATCTTATTTCAGCTTCTCAAATTTCCTTGTGAATTCAATAATGTTATGATCACTTGCCCTGAGCTCTCTAATCACTTGTGCAATACCAATGCAGAATAGCTGATCCCCTGGTGGGCTCAACCACAAGCTGCTCTAAAAATCCATCTCATTGGCATGCTAGAAACTGCCCCCCTTGAAATCCAGCACCAACCTGAATTTCCCAGTCTATGTGCATATTGAAGACCCCATGTCTATTGTGGCATTGCCCATTTGACATGCATTTTCTATCTCACTTTGTTACTTTACACTTTATTGTCGCCAAACAACTGATACTAGAACGTACGATCATCACAGCGATATTTGTTTCTGCACTTCCCACTCCCTGGAGTACAAATCAATAGTAAATATTAAAAATTTAAATTATAAATCATAAATAGAAAATAGAAAAATGAAAAGTAAGGTAGTGCAAAAAAAACGAGAGGCAGGTCTGGATATTTGGAGGGTACGGCTCAGATCCGGGTCAGGATCCGTTCAGCAGTCTTATCACAGCTGGAAAGGAGCTGTTCCCAAATCTGGCCGTACGAGTCTTCAAGCTCCTGAGCCTTCTCCCGGAGGGAAGAGGGACGAAAAGTGTGTTGGCTGGGTGGGTTGTGTCCTTGACTATTCTGGCAACACTGCTCCGACAGTGTGCAGTGTAAAGTGAGTCCAAGGACGGAAGATTGGTTTGTGTGATGTGCTGCGCCGTGTTCACGATCTTCTGCAGCTTCTTCCAGTCTTGGACAGGACAACTTCCATACCAGGTTGTGATGCACCCTAGAAGAATGCTTTCTACGGTGTATCTATAAAAATTAGTGAGGGTTTTAGGGGACAGGCCAAATTTCTTTAGCTTTCTCAGGAAGTAAAGGCGCTGGTGGGCCTTCTTGGCAGTGAACTCTGCTTGGTTGGACCAAGTCAGGTCATTTGTGATATTGACCCCGAGGAACTCAAAGCTTTTGACCTGTTCCACTTGCGCACCACCGATGTAAATGGGGTCATGCGGTCCACTACTCCTTCCAAAGTCAACAACCAATTCCTTCGTCTTGCTGACGTTGAGGGATAGGTTATTGTCTTCGCACCATGCCACCAGCCACATCCTTTACTACTATTTGGGGATCTGTGTACAACTCCCATCCAGGTCTTCTTACCCTTGCAGATCCTTTGCTTTATCCACAATGATTCAACACCTTCTGACCCTATGTCTCCTCTTTCTAATGATTTGATTTCATTTTTTACCAACAGAGCAACACCACCTTCCTGCCTTCCTGCCTTCCTGCCTGTCCTTTCGATATAATGTGTACTCTTGGACATTAAGCTCCCAGCTATAATCTTCTTTCGGCCATGATTCAGTGATGCCTACAACATCATACCTGCCAATCTGCCACTGTGCTGAAGTTCATCTACCTTATTCTGTATACTGCGCACATTCACGTACAACACCTTCAGTCCTGTATTCACCCTTCTCGATTTTGTCTGTCTTTTATGTTGTAACTCATCTTGTTGACTGTAATTTTGCCCAATCACCAGTCTTGATTGGCAAGAACAAATAAAAATAAAGCAGGGGCGAGCGGGGTGGCCATTGCTGGAGTGGACAGTGTTGGAGTGGTTTTTCTGAGGGTTCAGTGCAGATAGGTAAAAAGCTGTAGCTACAGTGGGATGCAAAAGTCTGTGCACCCCGGCCAAAATTTCTGTTACTGTGAATAGCTAAGCGAGCAAAAGATGACCTGATTTCCAAAAGGCATAAAATTAAAGATGACACATTTCTGTAATATTTTAAGCAAGATCACTTATTTATTTCCATCACTTACAGTTTCAAAATAACAAAAAAGGAAAAGGGCCCAAAACAAATGTTTGGGCACCCTGCATGGTCAGAACTTAGTAACACCCCCTTTGGCAAGTATCACAGCTTGTAAACGCTTTCTGTAGCCAGCTAAGTCTTTCAATTCTTGTTTAGGGGATTTTCACCCATTCTTCCTTGCAAAAGCCTTCTAGAACTGTGAGATTCTTGGGTCGTCTTGCATGCACTGTTGTTTTGAGGTCTATCCACAGATTCTCAATGATGTTTAGGTCAGGGGACTGTGAGGGCCATGGCAAAACCTTCAGCTTGTGTCTCTTGAGATGGTCCATTGTGGATTTTGAGGTGTGTTTAGGATCATTATCCTGTTGTAGAAGCCATCCTCTTTTCATCTTCGGTTTTTTTACAGACAGTGTGATGTTTGCTTCCAGAATTTGCTGGTATTTAATTGAGTTCATTCTTCCCTTTACCAGTGAAATATTTCCCGTGCCACTGGCTACAACACAAGCCCAAAGCATGATCGGTCCACCCCTGTGCTTAACAGTTGGAGAGGTGTTTTTTTCATGAAATTCTGCACCCTTTTTTCTCCAAACATACCTTTACTCATTACGGCCAAAAAGTTCTATTTTAACTTCATCAGTCCACAGGACTTGTTTCCAAAATGCATCAGGCTTGTTTAGGTGTTCCTTTGCAAACTTCTGACACTGAATTTTGTGGTGAGGACGCAGGAAAGGTTTTTTTCTGATGACTCTTCCATGAAGGTAATGTTGCTAAATCATCCTGAAGGTCTTTTGTAGTCAAACTGGGGTTTTGATTTGCCTTTCTAGCAATCCTACAAGCAGTTCTCTCGGAAAGTTTTCTTGGCCTTCCAGACCTCAACTTCACCTCCACCATTCCTGTTAACTGCCATTTCTTAATTACATTATGTACTGAGGAAATGGCTACCTGAAAACGCTTTGCTATCTTCTTATAGCCTTCTGCTTTGTGGGCATCATTTATTTTAATTTTCAGAGTGCTAGGCAGCTGCTTAGAGGAGCCATGGCTGCTGATTGTTGGGACAAGGTTTGAGGAGTCAGGGTATTTATAAAGCTTTGAAATTTGCATCAGCTGGCCTTTCCTAACAAAGAGTGTGAACAAGCCATAGCCCTAACAAGCTAATTAAGGTCTGAAACCTTAGTAAAAGTTATCTGAGAGCTCAAATCTCTTAGGATGGCCAAACTTTTGCATGGTGCTCCTTTCCTTTTTTCACTCTAAAATTGTACAAAACAAAAATAATACACTAATCTTAATTAAAATGTTGAAAAGAATGTTTCATCTTTAACTTTATGCCTTTTGGAGATCAGTTCATCTTCTACACACTTAACTGTTCAAAGTTTCAAAGTAACAGAAATTTTGACCAGGGGTGTCCAAACTTTTGTATGCCACTGTAAATCCCACCCCCCCCCCCCAAATATATTTATTGTTACCTTTATATTTGCTCAGCTGGAATAGTAGAGATTCCAGGCAAGGTAGTTGAATGCTCCTCCTACAGGATGTGGGAAAGCAGGGAGATGTCCAGTGTCCCCAACTGCAACACCTGCGAGAAGCTGCAGCTTCTAACGATTCATGTTAATGGTAAGGAGTTGGGGCTGGGACCCTGGATTATTCGGGAGGCTAGGTGGGTGATAGATATGAGAGGTGGTTCCTCCCAAGGTGCAGGATGCAAACTGGGTGACAGTTAGGAAGGAGGAAGGGGTTAAGGAGCCAATGCAAAGGCCCTGTGGCCAACCTCCCCTGCCCCCATCAACAGGTGCACGACCTGCCACACACAAAGCCATGCTGACTCTCCCTAATTAGCCCATGAGTTTCCAAATACTCATAGATTCTATCTACAAGAATTTTCTCCAACAATTTCCCTACAATTGACATGAGATTCTCCAGTCTATAGTTCCCAGGATTTTCCTTTGTTCCCTTCTTAAAGAGAGGTGCAACATTCACCACTCGCCAGTCCTCCAGGACCTCGCCTATGGCTAGAGAGAACATAAAGATACTGGTCAAGGACCCAGCAGTCTCATCTCTTGCCTCCTTAATAACCATCAGGCCCTAGGGACTTATCCACCTGAATACACATTAGGAGACCAAACACTTCCTCCTCTTTGACCTCTAAATGCCCTAATGTATTTACACACTTAGCACTGAGCTCCTGGTCCTCCATATCCCTGTCCTTGGTAAATACTGAAGCAAAGTACTCATTAAGTCTCTCACTCACGTTCTCTGTATCCAAGCAAATGTTTCCCCCTTTTATGCTTGAGTGGCCCCACTCTATCCCTAGTTTTCCTCTTACTCTTGGTGTATGTGTAGAATGCCTTTAGATTCACCTTACCCCTTCTTGCCTAATTCCTTAGTTTAGTTCTTTTCTGGCTTCTTTGTACTCCTCGTGTGCTTTATTTGATCATGATTCCAAAGCATTATGTACGTTTCCTTTTCCTTCTTGGCTAAATTCAGCATCTCTCTGGTCGTCGATGGGTCTCTTATTGTCCCATCTGGTCCTTGCCACAAGGACCGTACATATCCATGTCTATAGCTATGCTGAAAGCTAAGGAGTTGTGGTCACTGTTCCCTAACTGTTCACCCACTGAAAGGTCAATCACCTGGCCAGGCTCTTTACCCAACATCAGGCAGTCCCAATATTGATTTAAGAAACCTTCCTGGATAAACTTAAACAAATTCTGCCCTCTTTACACGAAGAGGGTTGCAGTTTATATTCAGGAAGTTGAAATGCCCTATGATAATATTTCCTATTGTTTTTACACATTTCCTTAATCTGATCACATATCTGTTTCTCAGTGTCCCGGTGGCTACAATCCCATCAGTGTGATTGCATCCTTCCTGTTCCTGAGTTCTACCCAAATGGACTCAGTGCCTGACCCACCCATTATGCCTCCTCTGAATACAGCTGTGTGATTGTCCCTGATTACTATTGCAATTGAATCACCTCTTTTACCTCCTCCTCTATCTTTTCTAAAACTTTGAAACCTAGAATATTAATCACCCATTCCTGACCTCTCTCAACCAAGTTTCAGTAATGGCCACAACATCATAGTTCCATGCACCGATCCATGCTCTAAGTTCATCATACTGACCTGTAATACTCTGAGTATTAAGATTTACACACTTCAAACTATCTGACCCATCATAACCTGTTATTTTGTTTTTGTCATTCAATACTTTTCCTGACATCTATCTTCTGGTCCGATCCTTTCCTTACCGATCTGAGGATTCCGTTCCCAGCCCCCTGCAAAACTAGTTTAAACTCTCCCAAGTAACAATAAGCAAATTTCCCAGTCAGGATGTTGGTTCCCCACCATTTCCAGTGCAAGCCATCCCTTTTGTACATGTCACCCCTTCCCCAGAAATGATCCAAGAACTTGAAACCCTGTCCCCCGCATCATCTCCTCAGCCACTTGTACATCTGTGCTATCATCTCATTTCTACCTGCACCAGTCTGTGGCTCAGGGAGTAATCCAGAGATTACAGTCTTGGAGGTCCTTCTCTTCAACCCCTTCCCTAACTCTACGTACTCACTGTGAGGGACCTCTGCCCCTTTTCAGCTTATGTCAATGGTGCCAATATGCACCATGACCTCTGGCTGTTCTACCTCCCCCTGAGAATATCCTGCAGCCACTCCAATACGTCATCGACCCTTGCACCCAGAAGGCAACACACCATCCTGGTGTCACTTTTGCAGTCAGAGAATCTCCATTCTGTCCCCCTAACTATCGGGTTCCCATCAGTACCACATTGCTTGACCTCACCCTTCCCTGTTGACATTCAGAATGGCCACATTGCCCCCAGCCTGGCAGCTGCTGCCGTGATCTGCTGGGTCACCCTCCGCAGCGGGGTCCACTGCCTATATTTGTAGCTGAGGGGAATGGCAAAGGAGAGCCCTGGCTGACTCCTTAATCCCTTATCTCTCCTAGTGATCACCCATCTACTGTCCAAAGCCCGGACTCGGGGTGTGACCACTTCTTCAAAAGTCTTGTATGTAATATCTTCAGCCTCCCGAATGACCCTGAACACATCCAACTCCTTGACCCAGTCAATCAGGCGCTGGGGTTGAGTGCACCTTCCACATATGTAGTCATCAGGGAAACCATCAAGTATCCCAAATTCCCACGTCTGACAGGAGAAGCATTCCATCCTGCCTACTCTGTACCAAAAAAGTAAAAGGCTTGCCTCTCCTTAACTGTGCCTTCGCCTGTTCACACCAAAGCCTGTTAAGCCAAAGTCTTCACACTCTGTCAGTGGCACACTCAAGAATGGCTGCTTTGCTTCAACCTAGCCTTCTTCTATTTGCTGCTGGGGTTAGGTCTCCAGTGCCAGCACTTCCTGCACCTGTGCAGCCCAAAAACTCCGGCCTTCAGTTTCAAAGTAAATATGGTCTGGTCCGCACATTGAGATTAAAAGTTGGAGAAAGGACAATTTTCATGGCCTCAGAAAGGGTCTGACAATTGTGGATTGGGACAGACTATTTTTATGGGAAAAGTGTACTTGGTAAGTGGGAACCTTCAAAAGTGAAATTTTGAGAGTACAAAGCTTGTACATGCCTGTCAGAATAAAAGGTAAAGATAATAGCTTTAGGAACCTTGGTTCTTAAGAGATATTGAGGCTCTGGTTAAGTAAAAGGAGGTGCATAGCAGGTGGGAACAAATGAGGTACTTATGGAGTGTAAGAAATGCAAGAAAACACTTAAGAAAGAAAACAACAGGAATTCTGCAGATGCTGGAAATTCAAGCAACACACATCAAAGTTGCTGGTGAACGCAGCAGGCCAAGCAGCATCTGTAGGAAGAGGTGCAGTCGACGTTTCAAGCCGAGACCCTTCATCAGGACTAACTGAAGGAAGAGTGAGTAAGGGATTTGGAAGTTGGAGGGGGAGGGGGAGATCCAAAATGATAGGAGAAGACAGGAGGGGGAGGGATAGAGCCAAGAGCTGGACAGGTGATAAGCAAAAGGGGATACGAGAGGATCATGGGACAGGAGGTCCGGGAAGAAAGACAAGGGGGGGGGACCCAGAGGATGGGCAAGAGGTATATTCAGAGGGACAGAGGGAGAAAAAGGAGAGTGAGAGAAAGAATGTGTGCATAAAAATGAGTAACAGATGGGGTACGAGGGGGAGGTGGGGCCTTAGCGGAAGTTAGAGAAGTCGATGTTCATGCCATCAGGTTGGAGGCTACCCAGACGGAATATAAGGTGTTGTTCCTCCAACCTGAGTGTGGCTTCATCTTTACAGTAGAGGAGGCCGTGGATAGACATGTCAGAATGGGAATGGGATGTGGAATTAAAATGTGTGGCCACTGGGAGATCCTGCTTTCTCTGGCGGACAGAGCGTAGATGTTCAGCAAAGCGGTCTCCCAGTCTGCGTCGGGTCTCGCCAATATATAAAATATATATAAGAAAGAAATCAGGGGGGCTAAACAAAGGCACATGGTCGCACTAGCGGACAAGACAAAGGAGAATCCTAAAGGATTCTATAGCTTTGTTAGAGCAAAAGGATTACAACGAACAAAGCTGGTACTCTGGAAGATCAGAATGGTCATCGTTGTGTGGACCCAAAAGAGATGAGGGACATCTTAACTGGTAACTGCAAGCAGGCCCTTTTCACTGAGATTGCAACTAGAGGTCATGGGTTAAGTGTGAAAAGTGAAAAGTTCAAGGGGAACATGAGGGGAAACTTCTTCACTCTGAGGGCCGTGAGAGTGTGGAATGAGCTGCCATCACAGGTGATGCATGTGAACTCGCTTTCAATGTTTCGGAGAATTTTGGATGGGTACATGGATGTTATGCATATGAAGGGCAATAGTCCAGCTGCAGGTCAATGGACTAAGGTAGTTTAAATGGTTCAGCATGCACTAGATGGGCTGAAAGGCCAGTTTCTTTGACACTGTGAATCTATGACGTGGGGGCAGAAAAGGGAATCGGAAAGGAGTGACGAATCAAACCGTCGATTGTAACGTAGGAAGTCAGTTTGGATTGTCACATGGGAATGGGATATTCTAGCCTGACAGGCAGAGGAACTCTGTGTGGTTTTTCACCTGGGAATGGCATACTATACCTGCAACAGGCAGGGGAACTCTGTGTGGAACAGAAGAACATAAGAAATCGGAGCAGGAGTGGGCCATCTGTCCTGTCGAGCCTGCTCCACCATTCAACAAGATCGTGGCTGATCTGGCCATGGATTCATCTCCACCTACCTGCCTTTTCCTCATAACCCTTAATTCCCCTACTATGCCAAAATCTATCCAACCTTACCTTAAATATATTTACTGAGGTAGCCTCCCCTGCTTCATTGGGCAGAGAATTCCACAGATTCACCACTCTCTGGGGGAAGCAGTTCCTCCACATCTCTGTCCTAAATCTACTCTCCCGAATCTTGAGGCTGTGTCAACTTTCCTGCCTCTATCTTATCGATCCCCTTTATAATTTTATATGTTTCTATAATATTAGGCAGCCGTCGATCCCAGGGACCATGGGTTTGTGTCTCTGGTGGACTGTGTCCTCTCCAGGGCGTAAGCCTGGGTGGGAGTATTTGAAGAACCGGCTGTTGCCCACGCAGCGAGTTCCCCCTCTCTACGTCCGAGGGAAGGGCAAGTGCCGATACAGCTTGGCATCAGTGTCGTCGCAGAGGTTGCCAGAGTGAAGTTGTAAACAGCATCAAACTGCTTTAGGGACCCCAGCTCCGGATTTCTACCTCGGGGGTTTACTCTCGAAGCCTTTCCCCTGGGTGGGTATGGCCACAAGGCAGCGGAGGTGTGAAATTAGAGTTTTCTTTCTTCTAGGGGGACTGCTGTCCAAGGCTGATGAGCCCCACCTGCCCGAAGCAGCTGGTTTTGAGGCACCAGTGGTCTGCGTTTGCCCCTTCTCTTGTCAGTAGAAACAGTTCCGCCGGGCCTAGTAGCTAAGCCACACGTGAAGGAGAAGAGTTGGACTTGGTTGTCAGAGGCTGTTAGAGTCGCACGCCATTTGGAACACTTTATAGGTAGTGGGAGCTTATCCCCACTACCACCACTGGCTATGACAGCCTTAGGAAGTTTAGATCTCCTCTCGTCCTTCTGAATTCCATAAGACCATAAGACAAAGGAGCAGAAGTTGGCCATTCGGCCCCATCCATCAAGTCTGCTCCGCCATTTTATCATGAGCTGATCCATTCTCCTATTTAGTCCCACTCCCCCGCCTTCTCACCATAACCTTTGATGCCCTGGCTATTCAGATACCTATCAATCTCTGCCTTAAATACACCCAATGACTTGGCCTCCACTGCTGCCCGTGGCAACAAATTCCATAGATTCACCACCCTCTGACTAAAAAAATTTCTTCGCATTTCTGTTCTGAATGGGCGCCCTTCAATCCTTAACTCGTGCCCTCTCGTACTAGACTCCCCCATCATGGGAAACAGCTTTGCCACATCCACTCTGTCCATGCCTTTCAACATTCGAAATGTTTCTATGAGGTCCCCCCTCATTCTTCTAAACTCCAAGGAATACAGTCCAAGAGCAAACAAACGTTCCTCATATGTTAACCCTCTCTTTCCCAGAATCATTCTAGTGAATCTTCTCTGTACCCTCTCCAACGTCAGCACATCCTTTCTTAAATAAGGAGACCAAAACTGCCCACAGTACTCCGTGGGGTCTCACCAGTGCCTTATAGAGCCTCAACATCACATCCCTGCTCCTATACTCTATTCCTCTAGAAATGAATACCAACATTGCACTCGCCTTCTTCACTACTGACTCAACCTGGAGGTTAACTTTAAGGGTATCCTGTACGAGGACTCCCAAGTCCCGTTGTATCTCCGAACTTTGAATTCTTTCCCCCTTTAAATAATAGTCTGCCCGTTTATTTTTTCTGCCAAAGTGCATAACCATACACTTTCCAACATTGAACTTCATTTGCCACTTCTCTGCCCATTCTTCCAATCTATCCAAGTCTCTCTGCAGACTCTCCGTTTCCTCAGCACTACCGGCCCCTCCACTTATCTTCGTATCGTCAGCAAACTTAGCCACAAAGCCACCTATTCCATAATCCAAATCGTTGATGTACAATGTAAAAAGAAGCGGCCCCAACACTGACCCCTGTGGAACACAACTGGTAACCGGCAGCCAACCAGAATAGGATCCCTTTATTCCCACTCTCTGTTTCCTGCCAATCAGCCAACGCTCTATCCACGTATGTAACTTTCCTGTAATTCCATGGGCTCTTATCTTGTTAAGTAGCCTCATGTGTGGCACCTTGTCAAAGGCCTTCTGAAAATCCAAATATATAACATCCACTGCATCTCCCTTGTCTAGCCTACTGGTAATTTCCTCAAAAAATTGTAATAGGTTTGTCAGGCAGGATTTTCCTTTAAGGAATCCATGCTGAGTTCTGCCTATCTTGTCATATGCCTCCAGGTACTCTGTAACCTCATCCTTGACAATCGACTCCAACAACTTCCCAACCACCGATGTCAAGCTAACAGGTCTATAATTTCCTTTTTGCTTCCTTGCCCCCTTCTTAAATAGCGGAGTGACATTTGCAATCTTCCAGTCCTCTGGAACCATGCCAGAATCTATCGACTTTTGAAAGATCATCGCTAATGCCTCCGCAATCTCCACAGCTACTTCCTTCAGAACACGAGGGTGCATTCCATCTGGTCCAGGAGATTTATCTACCTTTAGACTATTCAGCTTCCTGAGTACTTTCTCTGTCGTAATTGTGACTGCGCACACTTCTCTTCCCTGCCACCCTTGAGTGTCCGGTATACTGCTGATGTCTTCCTCAATGAAGACTGATGGAAAATACTCATTCAATTCCTCTGCCATCTCCTTGTCTCCCATTACAATTTCTCCAGCATCATTTTCTATCAGTCCTATATCTACTCTCACCTGTCTTTTACTCTCCATATACTTGAAAAAACTTTTAGTATCCTCTGATATTATTTGCTAGCTTCCTTTCATAGTTAATCTTTTCTCTCTTAATGACCTTCTTGATTTCCTTTTGTAAGGTTTTAAAAACTTCCCAATCCTCTGTCTTCGCACTAATTTTTGCTTCCTTGTATGCCCTCTCTTTTGCTTTAACTTTGGCTTTGACTTCTCTTGTCAACCACAGTTGCATCCTTTTTCCACTCGAAAATTTCTTCTTCTTTGGAATATACCTGTCTTGCACCTTCCTCACTTCTCACATAAACTCCAGCCACTGCTGCTGTGCTGTCTTTCCCACCAGTGTCCCTTTCCAGTCAACTTTGGCCAGTTCCTCTCTCATGCCATTGTAATTTCCTTTACTCCGCTGAAATACCGACACATCAGATTTCGGCTTCTCTTTTTCTAATTTCACAATGAACTCAATCATGTTATGATCACTGTCTCCTAAGAGTTCCTTCACCTCAATCTCTCTAATCACCTCCGGTTCATTACACAATACTCAAATCCAGTACAGCCGATCCCCTAGTGGGCTCAACAACAAGCTGTTCTAAAAAGCCATCTCGCAGACACTCTACAAATTCTCTCTCTTGAGATCCAGTGCTGACCTGATTTTCCCAATCTACTCGCATGTTAAAATCCCCCACAATTATCATAACACTGCCTTTCTGACAAGCCTTTTCTATTTCCAGTTGTAATTTGTAGTCCACATCCCTGCAGCTGTTTGGAGGCCTGTAAATAACTGCCATCAGGGTCCTTTTACCCCTGCTATTTCTTAGCTCAACCCATAAAGATTCTGCACCTTCCAATCCTATATCACCTCTTTCTAATGATTTAATATCATTTCTTACCAATAAAGCCACACCTCCCCCTCTGCCTACCTTCCTATCCTTCCAATACACCGTGTATCCTTGGACGTTCAGCTCCCAGAGACATGCATCCTTTAGTCCAGGTCTCAGTGATGGCCACAATATCATACCTGCCAATCTGTAGCTGTACGACAAGATCATCCACCTTACTTCTTATGCTGCTTGCATTTAAGTCCAACACCTTAAGACCAGTATTTGATACTTTTCCCTTTGATTTCACTGCAACTTTATTGCACTGCAACTCATCCCAATGGCTACAAATTTGCCCCATCACCTGCCTGTCTTTCCTGACATCTTTACTGCTCACTATCTTAGATTTATTTCTGTTTTCCCCTTCCTCCGCTCTATCATTCCGGTTCCCATCCCCCTGCCAAATTAGTTTAAACCCTCCCTAACAGCTCTATTAAACTTTCCCGCCAGGATATTGGTCCCCTTCGGATTCAGGTGTAACCTGTCCTTTTTGAACAGGTCATACTTCCCCCAGAAGAGATCCCAATTATCCAAGAATCTGAAGCCCTGCCCCCTACACCAGTCTCTCAGCCACACATTCATCTGCCTGATCTGACTATTCTTGCCCTCACTAGCACGTGGCACAGGTAGCAATTCCGAGATTACTACCCAGGAGGTCCTGCTTCTCAGCTTCCTTCCTAACTCCTGGAAATCTCTCTTCAGGACCTCCTCCTTTGTCCTATCTATGTCATTGGTACCAACATGTACCAAGACAACTGGCTGCTCACCTTCCCCCTTTAGAATATTCAGGACCCAATCCGAGACATCCCGTACCCTGGCACCTGGGAGGCAACACACCATGCGGGTATCTCTGTCAGGCTCACAGAATCTCCTGTCTGTTCCCCGACTATGGAATCCCCAACGACTACCGCATTTCTCTTCTCCCTCCTTCTCTCCTGCACAACAGCGCCAGGCTCAGTGCCAGAGACCCGGTCACCGTGGGTGTCCCCTATCAGGTCATCCCCCTCAACAGCATCTAGAACAAGATATTTGTTGCTGAGGGGGACAGCCACAGGGGTGCTCTCCACTATCCGGGCATTTCCCTTCCCTCTCTTGACAGTGACCCAGTTTTCTGACCCCTGTCGCCTAGGGATGACTACTTCCCTGTAGCTCCTGTCTATCACCTCTTCACTTTCCCTAATAAGCACTAGGTCATCAAGCTGCAGCTCCAGATCCCTAACACGGTCTCTGAGGAGCTGCATCTCGGTGCACCTGGTGCAGATGTGGCCATCAGAGAGGCTGGAGGTCTCCCAGGATTCCCACATCTGACACCCTGAACAAAGCACTAACCCTGCAGGCATGCTATCTAATTCTACAGGAATGAAACAGGAAAAATAAGTCTACTCACCCACTTACCTCGCCAAACAGACGAACTTTTTAAACCGTTAGCTCGTACCGTTAGCTGTGAGAGCCCTGCTGTTCCTGTCTGTCCGGGCCGATTCGCGAAAGGGGCGGGGGGGAGGTAAAAAAAAGAGCTGGCGCTTTGCTCTCGCTTCTTCCCATTTACCGCCGAAGCCAGTTGAAGCCAAAGCCCTACACTCTGCTCCCACTCACTCCGCTGCCCGCTGTATAGGGTGGTCTCCTTTTTAAACTCTCCGTGGGGTCCTGTTGACGTCACGCGCCTGTGCAGTCTCCCCCTTCTTGCACTTGAAGAAGTTTTTTAAAAAACTGCCTTCCTTCAGAATTCGGCTCCCATGACGCTCTGTAGTCCCGATCCAAAAGAGAGCCGTTAGCAGCAACCTGCCTTTTTAAACTCTCCGCGCGGTCCTGTTGGCGTCACGCACCTGCTCAGTCTCGCCCTTCTTGCACTCGAAGAAGTTTTTTAAAAAACTGCCTTCCTTCAGAATTCGGCTCCCATGACGCTCTGTAGTCCCGATCCAAAAGAGAGCCGTTAGCAGCAACCTGCCTTTTTAAACTCTCCGCGCGGTCCTGTTGACGTCACGCACCTGCGCAGTCTCGCCCTTCTTGCACTCGAAGAAGTTTTTTAAAAAACTGCCTTCCTTCAGAATTCAGCTCCCCCAACACTCTGTAGTCCAGATCCAATTCCAGTAAGTACAGACCCAGGCGACTCAATCTCTCCTCATAGTCGAACCCCCTCATCTCTGGAATCAACCTGGTGAACCTCCTGTGCACCTCCTCCAAAGCCAGTATATCCTTCCTCAAGTAAGGAGACCAGAACTGCACGCCGTACTCCAGGTGTGGCCTCACCAGTACCCTGTACAGTTGCAGCATAACCTCCCTGTTCTTAAATTCAATCCCTCTAGCAATGAAGGCCAATATTCCATTTGCCTTCTTGATAGCCTGCTGCACCTGCAAACCAACCTTTTGTGATTCATGCACAAGCACTCTCAAGTCCCATGCTGCAATTTTTTTTACCATTTAAGTAATAATCTGCTCTTTCATTTTTCCTTCCAAAAGTGGATGACTTCACATTTACCAACATTGTACTCCATCTGCCAGACACTTGCCCACTCACTTAACCCATCCATATCTCTCTGGATTGTCAGAGAGGAATGGGATATTACAGTCTGACAAACAGAGGAAATTGGGGTAGGATATTACAGTCTGACAAGCAGGAGTGTCGTAGGTTGTCACATTTAAAGATAAAGTCCGTCCCGAGCCCTGTGGCCCGTCAGGCTGGTGCTTATGCCGGTTTCCGTGGCGTGAAGTGACTGAGAGTACGAAACTCCCCCCAGATAGGACTCCAGTCTATCATGAGGTTAACCCCCAGCATTTGCCGGTACCCATTTTCAGCTGGGTGGACTGGAGCAGTGTGTGGTTAAGTGCCTTGCTCAAAGACACAACATGCTGCCTTAGCCGAAACTGAAACCCACGACCTTCAGATCGTGAGCCCAACGCCCTAACCACTTGGGCACGTGCCACACAGATTGTCACATGGGAATGGGATATTAGAGTCTGACAAACAGGAATGGTGTGGATTGTCACATGGGAATGGGATATTACAGTCTAACAAACAGAGGAAATCAATATAGATTGTCACATGGGAATGGGATATTAGAGTCTGACAAACAGGAATGGTGTAGATATCACATGGGAATGGGAGATTACAGTCTAACAAACAGAGGAAATCAATATAGATTGTCACATGGGAATGGGATATTACAGCCTGAAAAACAGGAACAGTGTGGATTGTCACATGGGAATGGGAGATTACAGTCTGACAAACAGGAACGGTGTAGATTGTCACATGGGAATGGGATATTACAGTCAGACAAACAGGAAATCGGTGTAAATTGTCACATGGGAAGGGATATTATAGTCTGACAGGCAGAAGGACGGGTGTGAATTGTCACATGGGAATTGAACAGAAACATAGTTGTGGGAGGGGCAGTACTTGTAGCTCTATGTTCTGGAGTACAGATGCTTCAGGTGTGAAGGAGGTGGGGTAAAGATGGAAGGGCAATTTGATTTGGATTTGCAAGGAAATTGTGGGAATATTGAAATAAGCAAAGATGGTTACTTTGATGTGATTGTACTCTAGCTCACCCCAGTGGTTAGTGTGAATTAGAGGAGCAAGGAAGCAAGTGTGTTGGGAGATCTTAGATACCAATCACAATATTCGTGTTGAACTAGTAAGTATTTCATAAGAACATAAGAAATAGGAGCAGGAGTAGGCCATCCGGCCCATCGAGCCTCCCCCGCCATTCAATAAGATCATGGCTGATCTGTCCGTAAACTCAGCTCCATCTACCTGCCTTTTCCCCAGAACCCTTAATTCCTCTACTAAGTAAAAATCTATCTAACTGTATCTTAAATATATTTAGTGAAGAAGCCTCAACTGCTTCCCTGGGCAGAGAATTCCACAGATTCACCACTCTCTGGAAAAAACAGTTTCTCCTCGTCTCCGTCCTAAATCTTCTCCCCTGAACCTTGAGGCAATATCCCCTAGTTCTAGTCTCACCTACCAATGGAAACAACTTTCCTACTTCTCTCTTATCTATCCTTTCAAAATTTTGTATGTTTCTATAAGATCCCCTCTCATTCTTCTAAATTCCAGAGAGTACAGTCCCAGGCGACTCAATCTCTCCTCATAGTCTAACCCCCTCATCTCTGGAATCAACCTGGTGAACCTCCTCTACACCGCCTCCAAAGCCAGTATATCCTTCCTCAAGTATGGAGACCAGCACTGCACCCAGTACTCCAGGTGCGGCCTCACCAGTATCCTGTATAGTTGCAGCATGACCTCCCTGCTCTTGAATACAATCCCTCTAGCAATGGCCAGCATTCCTTTTGCCTTCTTAATAACCTGTTGTACCTGTAAGTCAACTTTTTGCGATTCATGAACAAGCACTCCCAAGTCCCTCTGCACAACAGCATGCTGCAATCTTTCACTATTTAAATAATAATCTGCTCTTCCATTATTCCTTCTGAAGTGGATGATCTTGCATTTACCAACATTGTATTCCATCTGCCAGACCTTGGCCCACTCACTTAACCTATCTATATCCCTCTGCAGACTCTCCACATCCTCTGTACAATTTGCTTTTCCACTCAGTTTAATGTCAACAGCAAATTTTGCTACGCTACACTCAGTCCCCTCTTCCAAATCATCAATGTAAATGGTAAACAGCTGCGGGCCCAACACCAACCCCTGCGGCACCCCACTCACCACAGACTGCCAACTGGAGAAACACCCATTTATGCCAACTCTCTGCCTTCTATTGGTTAACCAATCCACTATCCATGCCAATACACTTCCTCTGACTCCATGCATCCTTATCTTATTTATAAGTCTCTTCTGCGGCACCTTATCGAATGCCTTCTGGAAATCCAAGTATACGACATCCACCTGTTCCCCTCTATCCACTGCTCTCATTATGTCCTCAAAGAACTCCAGTAAGTTTGTCAAACAGGACCTGCCCTTTCTGAATCCATGCTGCGTCTGTCTAATGGAACCACTCCTCTCTAAATGTTTCGCTATTTCTTCCTTAATGACAGCTTCAAGCATCTTCCTGACTACAGACGTTAAGCTAACTGGCCTATAGTTGCCTGTCTTTTACCTACATCCTTTTTTAAAAAGTCACGTGACATATGCTGTCTGCCAATCTGCCAGGACCTGCCCAGAGTCTAGAGAGTTCTGGTAAATAATTACCAACGTGTCTACTATAACCTCCGCCAATTCCCTCAGCACCCTGGGATGCATCCCATCAGGACCAGGGGACTTATGTACCTTCAGGCCCTCTAGTTTGCTCATCACTATCTCTTTATCGTGGTCCTCACCTCCCATTTCGTCCATAACATCCTTCTTTGGCATATTAGATGTGTCCTCTACTGTGAAGACCAACACAACATAGTCGTTCAATGCCTCAGCCATTTCCTTATCATCCAATATCAATTTCCCCTTATCGTCTTCCAAGGGACCTACATTGACTTCAGCCACCTTCTTCCGCTTTATATATTTATAAAAACTTTTGCTATCTATTTTTATTTTGTGCTAATTTACTTTCATACTCTATCTTCCCTTTCCTTATTTCTTGTTTAGTTGTTCTCTGTTACTTTTTAAAGTTTTCGCAATCCTCCAGTCTCCCACTACTCTTTGCAACTTTGTACACATAAGCTTTTAATTTGATACTAGCTTTTATTTCCTTAGTTATCCAAGGCTGGCTCTCCCTACACTTACCGTCCTGACTTTTGATTGGAATATACTTTTGTTGAGCACTGTGAAAAATCTCTTTGGAAGTATTCCACTGTTCCTCAACTGTCCTGCCAAATACCCCGTGCTCCCAATCCACATTAGCCAACTCCTCCTTCATCCTGTTGTAGTCTCCCTTGTTCAAGCATAATACACTAGTTTTAGATCTAGCTATTTCATCCTCCATCTGTATGCAAAATTCAATCATACAATGATCACTCTTTCCAAGAGGATCCCTGACTACAAGATCATTAATCTTACCTGTCTCATGCTGCTCAAGAAAGCCATCACGGATGCATTCTATGAAGTCCTCCTCAAGACTTCCTTGACCAACCCGATTCACCCAACCTATGTGGAAGTCAAAGTCCCCCATGACAACTGCCGTTCTGCTCTTACAAGCCTCGGTTATTTCTTGGTTAATCGCCTCTGCTGCTAATTTTTATTAGGTGGCCTATAGACAACTTGGACCAGTGATTCTTTTCCCTTTACTATTCTTAATCTTTATGCAGATGGACTCAGCATTCTGCTCCATAGATCTTATATCGTCTCTCACAATCGCCCTGAACTCATCCTTAATTAAGAGCCCCACCCCACCTCCTCTGCCTTCCTGCCTACCTTCCCGCATTACCTGATACCCTTGGATATTTAATTCCCAGTCATCTCCACCTTGCAACCAGGTTTCTGTAATGGCCACTAAATCATATGCCTTGGTACTGATCTGTGCCACAAGCTCACTAACCTTGTTTCTAATACTACGGGCGTTTAGATAAAGTGCCCTTATACTCATTGTGCTTTCAGAATCGAGTGACCTATGCGATTTTTGCTTTTTACTTTTATGCACTCTACTCTTACTTTTTCTTCACTAACTCTAGCTTTGGTCTCTGCATCATTTCCTTCTTCTCTTCTGTGCGGGTTCCCATCCCCCTGCCAAATTAGTTTAAAATCTCCCCAACAACATGAGCAAACAATCTCCCTAGGACATTGATCCCAGTCCTGCCCAGATGTAGACCGTCTGGATGCTACTGGTCCCACCTCCCCCAGAAGCGGTTCCAATGCGCCAGGAATCTGAAATCCTCCCTCCTGCACCACCGCTCAAGCCACATATTCATTCTAGCTATCCTGTTATTCCAACTCTGGCTAGCACGCGGCACCGGTAATAATCTCCGAGACATCTCTGACCCTTGCACCCAGGAGGCAACACACCATACAGGAGTCCCGTTTGCGGCCACGGAAGCTCCTCTCTATTCCCCTTACCATGGAATCCCCGACCACAACAGCTCCGCCACTCTTTTTCTTGCCCTCATGAACAGCAGAGCCACCCATGGTGCCATGATCCTGGCTACTGCTGCCTTCACCCAATGAGCCATCTCCCCAGACAGACTCCAAAGTGGTATATCTGTTTTGAGGGAGATGACCGCAGGAGACTCCTGTAGTACCTTCCTGCTACTACTCTTCCTGTTGGTCACCCATTCCCTATCTTTCCTTAGATCCTTAAACTGCGGTGTGACCAGCTCACTGAATGTGCTATCCACAATGTTCTCAGCATCTCGAATACTCCAGAGTGAGTCCATGCTCAGCTCCAGTGCCAACTTCCCTTAATGCTGCCTGTATCTGCCATTGTGACGAGGGATTAGATATTGCATTCTAGTTGTCTAGATATGCAAGCCTGGGCAGTACAATATGGAAAGCAAGCTGTTGCCCATGTAACTAGCTCCCCCTCTCCACACATCTGATGAACTCAAAGGAACGGCAGAGACCGATACACTTTGGCACCAGCATCATCACAGGAGTTGTCAGTCAGCGCTGAGCTCAAAGTAGGACTGCCTTAGGGATTCCAGCTCCGGATTCTTCTCTCGGGGTTCACTCCGGAAGCCTTCCCCATGAGTGGATACAGCCGCGAGGCAGCGGAGGTTTGAGATCAGAGTCTTCCTTCTCCGGGATGAGCTGCCAACCACGGCTGACAAGCCCCATCTGCCCCAAGTGACTGGTTTGAAGGTGACAGTTCCCCGCCTTTGCCCCTTCCCCGTCAGTAGAAATTGTTCCGCTGGGCTGAGTATCGAAGCCACACGTGAAGGCCAGGAGCTGGACTTGGTTGTCAGAGGGTATATGAGTCGCACACTATTGCGAGCATTTAATAGGTAGTGGGAGCTTATACCCATTGCCACACCCAACTCTAACACAGCTAAGGAACCAAATCACTTACAGACATAGTGGAGAAGTGGCAGATAGAAATTAATCAGGGCAAGTGTAAGCTGTTTCACTTTAGAAAATCAAGTATCGGGGGAAGTACACAGTTAATGTCAGGATTCTTAACAGTATTGATGTTAAGTTTCAACATTAGTTGAATGAAACATAGAAACATAGCAAGCCTACAGCACAATACAGGCCCTTCGGCCCTCAAAGCTGTGCCGAACATGTCCTTACTATAGAAATTACCTAGGGTTACCCATAGCTCTCTATTTTTCTGAGCTCCATGTACCTGTCCAGGAGTCTCTTAAAAGACCTGATTGTATCCGCCTCCACCACCGTCACCGGCAGCCCATTCCACACACTCACCACTCCCTGCATAAAAAACTTACCCTGACATCTCCTCTGTACCTACTTCCAAGCACCTTAAAACTGTGCCCTCTCGTGTTAGCCATTTCAGCCCTGGGAAAAAGCCTCTGACTATCCACATGATCAATGCCTCTCATCATCTTATACACCTCTATCAGGTCACCTGTGTAGAGTGCCAAAGGGATTTACAAGGAGGTTGCCTGCACTGAAGGACTGTAGTCATGCAGTCATGAAGAGAGATTTGGTAGACAGGCCGAGCGTTATTTCAGTAACACACACAAAATGCTGGAGGAACTCAGCAGGCCAGGCATCATCTATAGAAAAAAGTACAGTTGAAGGGTCTCACCTAAAACATGGACTGTACTTCTGAGCTCCTCCAGCATTTTATGTGTGTTGCTCGGATTTCCAGCATCTGCAGATTTTCTCTTTTTGGAGCGCGATGTGGGGTCATTCTTACCCCTGGCTTTTGGGCTATATAATGAGTCAACTTATGCCAGGGAAGTAATGACCCCCTCCTGTTAGACAGTTTGAGGTAACTTATTTTTATTCTTTCTTATTTCTGTTCTAATATTTGTATATCTGTGCACTTGTAATGCTGTGACACTGAGACACTGTAGTTTCCTTTGGGATCAATAAGATCAATATAGCTACATCTGTTATTGTATATCTATTATTCTCACTGTAATGTAGGAGGGTGAGGGGGGTGACTTTATAGGGGTTTATAAAATGATGAGGGTCGGAGAGGGAAGTAGAGGACACGGGTTTAAGGTGAATTATGAGGTTTAAAGGAGATATGATAGGTGGGTTTTTCACATCAGCATCATATTATTATCACCAACATAATTGTGAACTTTGTTGTTTTGCAGTGGCAACACAGTGTGAAGAAATATAACGATAAATTACAAAATAAATAAATAATGTGAAAGAATAGAATGATGAGAGTGTGTTCATGGACCATTCAGTATAATAAGGGAACTGAAGAAGCTGTTCCCGAAATGCTGAGTGTGCGTGCACAAGCCCTGATGGTAATAATCAGGAGAGGGCATGTCCTGGGTGATGAGGGTCCTCAGAGATGGATGCTGTCTTTTTGAGGCACTGCCTCTTGGAGGTGTCCTCGATGGTGGGAGGGTTCTGCCCATGAAGGAACTGGCTGAATTTACAACATTCTGAGGCTTTTTCCAATCTTGTGCATTGCATTGGAGCCTCCATACCAGACAGTGTTGCAACCAGTCAGAATACTCTATACTGTACATCTGGAGAAATTTTCAGCAGACTTTGGTGACATACCAAATCTCCTCACACTCCTAATGTAGTAGAGCCACTGGTGTGTCTTCTTCGTGATTGTTGGGAGTCTGTCCTGTTGGAGCTGCAGGCCCCTTGGTGTTGTCAGTATCCGCTATCTGAGGAGGCCATTTGAACAGGAGGGTCTCGGCCCAAAATGTCGACTGTACTTTTTTCTGTAGATGCTGCCTGGCCTGCTGAGTTCCTCCAGCATTTTGTGTGTGTTGTTTGCATTTCCAGCATCTGCAGACTTTCTCTTGTTTCCCATGTGAACAGGTGTGTGCATAGGAGTGAGTGGAGGGATAGTGTGGATTGGCAGCAAGCTGGGCTGCAAGGCTGTTCCTGTGCTCTGTAATTCTGGAACTGAGTTTCTGCTCCTCACAATATTCTGCTGCGGTGTGCACCTTACAAATATCCCCGTACTTCTGACAATGCTGTTGTGAGGCTTTGAATTCTGGTTGAGCCAGGAAAACATTTTGTCTGCTTCTACAAAACTCCACAGTTTTTTTTTTGCTTACCTCTCCAAATTTTGCGATGCTGTCTGTGCTGGGACTTAATTGGTCTCCTTTCTACTCCACAATGACAAACCTGCTAAATTATGAAAAAGGAACCCTTTTAAAAATCACCAGAGATTGGAAAAGTGCAATGTTTGTGACTCTCCTGAATTTATGAAATGAAGATGTAACTGAGAGCTGATACTGCTTAGCTGTTGTCAAGGCTGAGTACATCACCACTGATGGAGACGTCAGCTCCACCATCTCCCCTCAGCTAACCAGACTGACAGACACGCCAGAATCTTGATTCAAATCCCCAGCCTCCCCAGCTTGCTGTTCCGGGACTCTGGCGTTGGGTAGAACTGGCTTCCTGCCCGTCTGCTGCTGGTGATGCTACCCGTAGCTGAGGTGAAACCGATCCTGAAGGCTGGAAATCCCCAGCTGCTGTCTGCTTCATGACTGGAGACTGCTACAGTCCCAGAGATGATTAGGGGACTTCTCCTAGTGTTCTCTCCAAACAGCATCATAAAAGCAGTTCAACAGGAATTTTGCAGATGCTGGAAATTCAAGCAACACACATCAAAGTTGCTGGTGAACGCAGCAGGCCAGGCAGCATCTCTAGGAAAAGGTGCAGTCGACGTTTCAGGCCGAGACCCTTCGTCAGGACCTGACGAAGGGTCTCGGCCTGAAACGTCGACTGCACCTTTTCCTAGAGATGCTGCCTGGCCTGCTGCATTCATCATAAAAGCAGTTGTCTGTTTTTCTCAGTGCTGTGATGGAAGATGGTGCCTGTGGATATTTAAAGAGGATTTGCTGTTTAGCTACTGCTTTGCCCACCCACAGGATAGACCCAGTGCTGGCTGGCCAGTGAAGTATCTTCAGAAAGGTGGTCGCTGTTATGACAGTAACTTGGCTTATTATTGTCATGTGCACCAGATACGGTAAAAAAAACTTTGTCTTGAATACCATTCATACAGATCAATTCATTATAACAGTTCATTGAGGTAGAACAAGGGAAAACTGATAACGGAATGCAGAATAAAGTGTTACAGCTACAGAGAAAGAGCAGAGCAGGCAGACGATAAACTGCTGGGCCATAATGAGGTAGATTGTCAGGTCATGGGTCTATTTTATCATATGAGGGTCTGATAACGGCAGGGTAGAAGTTGTCCTTCAGTCTGGTGGTATGTGCTTTCAGGCTCTTGTATCTCCTACACAGTGGAAGAGGGGAGTCCTGCATCTGGTGCATGGGGTGAGTCACATCCGGTGTGCAGGGAAACCCTCTCCCAGTGACTGGGAGACCTGTGTTGAGATCTCAGGCAGCTCCTGAGTGCTGAGTTTAATACTCTTTGCTTTGCTATTGTGTTGTGTCCTCTGGACCAGCCAAGTGCAGCCACTGGCGGCTGCCTCCGCGTTGCGGAGAGAGGGCTTCATGGAACAGGTTGAAGTGTGAGACAGGCAGTGCCTGCTGCCTCTTGCTATGAGCTCTGACAACGAATGGATTTTAATTCAGTGAGCTGAATCAAAGTCACTGTAACAAAATGTGTTTCCTAATGCCTTTCATTACTGAAATATTCTGAAAATTTTATAGAAATGCAGGTGGGCTTTTATGGACTTAATGAAGATTAAGAGATTGTTTTTGATTTGGGTTTTACTGTACAGAACAGTTGACAGTAGTGTTGTGTGGTTGTGTTTCCATCTGCATCTTGGTACGTCTGTGCAGATGGAGCGACTGATTAGCAACTCTACCGTCCTCTCAGAGATCCTTTACCAAGCTGCAGCCTTGTGTGCATGCAAAGGATTACAGTCCAGCAGCTGCAGGATTATTCCTGACATTTCTGTGTTTCAATCAAAGAAACCTCTCCGATTACTCAGCTCTGTAATGAAACAAATTTGACAAAGAGTGGAGGGCAGGAGGTAATTAAACGATTTGATATGATAATGGCACAAGGCTAAATGAAGAGAAGGGAGAGAACTGGTGAGCCCAGTGGCTGTGCTCTTCACGCAGCAGAGGAAAGAGGTGGGCATGCTCGAGGGAGGTAGTGGGGGCATTTCCAGCCCACCCACGCCCGTGGAGTGAGTCACTGACAAACTGTGAATCTTGAGGTGGCAGTGTAGTGTAGTGGTTAGCATAACACCTTACAGCACCAGCGATGAGGATTCAATTCCCACCACTGTCTGTAGGCAGTTTCTACCTTCTTCGGGTGATCTGCTTTCCTTCCACATTCCAAAAACATACAAGTTAGCTTTAGTAAGTTCTGGGAATGCCGACACTTACAGGCTGCCCCACCACACAATCTCAGACTGCATTGGTCGTTGACATAAATGATGCATTTCACGTACATGATGTTTCAACATACATGTGACAAATAAAGTGAATCCTTATCTTTGAACAGTTGAGCATGGCGGTCCTTTCACCAAGCACTCCCTGCAACGTTCAGTCACCTCGACCCAGCCCCTCTGTGTGTCTTGGGTGGATGATTCATCTCACTGCACAGTCATGAGTTGGAGTTCCACTCCAGGGTTGGCAGGGTCACCCTCGGGCTTTGGCCTTCCCTCGTTGAAGCTGCTGCCCTGTTGCCCCTTTACACAGCGGCAAGAGGGAGGGGGAGCTCTCCTCTTGTTCAGCCAAGTGCCTTGAATCTGAGGGACAAACCTTATCTGCAGCTTTGCAGCTTGGAAACCTGTTTCCTCAGCCCCGGTATGGCCTGTGTCTGTAAAATATTCTCTTGTCTGCTGGGCACCCTGAGGTTTTTGAAAAGTACCCCTTTTATAAGTGTAAGGGAACTTCAATTTCATTCCTTATCCAGTAACGATTCAGCTTCTTAGCTTTTAGAAGAATTAAATCAATGCGGACAAATTGCTTTTACTGGCAATTGCACCTTGGTGCTGACGAGCACAAAGTAACTGCATTCTCATTTCAGTTGAAAGGATGAGGTTGGCTACATAATGGCTCGGATATAACTTAACTTTGAGGTACTTCACAGGATCACACTCAAACAGATGGGGTATGGAGCCACGTGTGAAGAGATGTTGCCCCACCGTGGGGAATTCAGCTCCTGAGTCTTGTTAATCTGGTCCACTGATGTCCATCAGGTGAACATGTCTGCCTCCCTTCCCAAGTGTGACTGAGAAACGTAGAAAACCTGTAGCACAATACAGGCCCTTCAGCCCACAAAGCTGTGCCGAACATGTCCTTAACTGAGAACTACTTAGGGTTACCCATAGCCCTCTATCTTTCTAAGCTCCATGTACCTATCCAGGAGTCTCTTACAAGACCCTATCATTTCCGCCTCCATCACCGTCACCAGCAGCCTATTCCACGCACTCACCACTCTCTACGTAAAAAAAACTTACCTCTGACATCTCTGTACCTGCTGCCAAGCACCTTAAATCTCTCTTGTGCTAGCCGTTTCAGCCATGGGAAAAACCCTCTGACTATCCACACGATCAATGCCTCTCATTATCTTGTACGCCTCTATTAGATCACCTCTCATCCTCCACCGCTCCAAGGAGAAAAGGCCCAGTTCACTCAACCTATTCTCATAAGGCATGCTCCCCAATCCAGGCAACATCCTTGTAAATCTCCTCTGCACCCTTTCTATGGTTTCCACGTCCTTCCTGTAGTGAGGCGACCAGAATTGAGCACAGTACTCCAAGTGGGGTCTGACCAGGGTCCTATATAGCTGCAACATTACCTCTCAGCTCTTAAACTCAATCTCACAATTGATCAAGGTCAATACATCATATGCTTTCTTAATCACAGTCAATCTGCGTAGCAGTTTTGAGTATCCTATGGACTCGGACCCCAGTATCCCTCTGATCCTCCACACCGCCAAGAGTCTTGCCGTTGAAGCTATATTCTGCCATCATATTTGACCTACCAAAATGAACCACTTCACACTTATCTGGGTTGAATTACATCTGTCACTTCTCAGCCCAGTTTTGCATCCTATCAATGTCCCGTTGTAACCTCTGACAGCCCTCCACACTATCCACAACACCTCCAACCTTTGTGTCATCAACAAATTTATTAACCCATCCCTCCACTTCCTCATCCAAGTCACTTATAAAAATCAAAAAGAGTAGGGGTCCCAGAACAGATCCCTGAGACACACCACTGGTCACCGACCTCTATGCAGAATATGAGCCATCTACAACCACTCTTTGCCTTCTGTGGGCAAGCCAGTTCTGGATCCACAAAGCAATGTCCCCGTGGATTCCAGGCCTCCTTACTTACTCAATAAGCCTTGCATGGGGTACCTTATCAAATGCCTTGCTGAAATCCATATACATCACATCGATGGCTCTACCTTCATCAACGTTTTTAGTCACATCCTCAGAAAAATTCAGTCAGACTCGTGACACACAACCTGCCTTTCGCAAAACCATGCTGACTATTCCTAATCATATTATGCCTCTCCAAATGTTCATAAATCCTGCCTCTCAGGATCTTCTCCATCAACTTACCAACCACTAAAGTAAGACTCACTGATCTTTAATATCCTGGGCTATCCCTACTCCCTTTCTTGAATAAGGGAACAACATCCGCAACCCTCCAATCCTCCGGAACCTCTCCCGTCCTCATTGATGATGCAAAGATCATCACCAGAGGCTCAGCAATCTTCTCCCTCGCATCCCACAGTAGCCTGGGGTACATCCTGTCCGGTCCCAGTGATTTATCGAACTTGATGCTTTCCAAAAGCTCCAGCACATCCTCTTCCTTAATATCTACATGCTCAAGCTTTTCAGTCCACTGCAAGTCATCCCTACAACCGCCAAGATCCTTTTCCGTAGTGAATACTGAAGCAAAGTATTCATTAAGTACCTCTGCTACCTCCTCCGGTTCCATACACACTTTTCCACTGTCACACTTGATTGGTCCTATTCTCTCACACCTTATCCTCTTGCTCTTAACATACTTGTAGAATGCCTTGGGGTTTTCCTTAATCCTGTCTGCCAGCACTTTCTTATGGCCCCTTCTGGCTCTCCTAATTTCTTTCTTAAGCTCCTTCCTGCTAGCCTTGTAACCTTCTAGATCTCTATCATTACCTAGTTTTTTGAACTTTAGTAAGCTCTTCTTTTCTTCTTGACTCGATTTACAACAGTCTTTGTGCACCACAGTTCCGATACCCTACTGTCCTTTCCCTGTCTCATTGGAACGTATCTATGCAGAACCCCACACAAATATCCCCTGAACATTTGCTACAGTTCTTCCGTAAGTTTCCCTGAGAACATCTGTTTCCAATTTATGCTTCGAAGTTCCTGCCTGATAGCCTCATATTTCCCCTTACTCTAATTAAACATATCTCTAACTTGTCTGTTCCTATCTCTCTCCAATGCTATGGTAAGGAGATAGAATTGTGGTCACTATCTCCAAAATGCTCTCCCACTGAGAGATCTGACACCTGGCCAGGTTCATTTCCCAATACCAGATCAAGTACAGCCTGTACATATTGTGTCAAGAAACCTTCCTGAACACACCTTACAAACTCCACCCCATCTAAACCCCTCAGTCTAGGGAAATGCCAGTCAATATTTGGGAAATTAAAATCTCCCACCACAACAACCCTGTTATTATTACTCCTTTCCAGAATCTGCCTCCCTATCTGCTCCTCAATGGCCCTGTTACTGTTGGGTGGTCTATAAAAAACACCCAGTAGAGTTATTGACCCCTTCCTATTCCTAACTTCCACCCACAGAGTCTCCGTAGACAATCCCTCCATGTCTTCCTCCTTTTCTGCAGCCATGACACTATCTCTGATCAACAGTGCCATGCCCCCACCTCTTTTGCATCCCTCCCTGTCCTTTCTGAAACATCTAAAGCCTGGCAATGAAGTAGCCATTCCTGCCCCTGCACCATCCAAGTCTCTGTAACGGCAACAACATCATAGCTCCCTACACTTAACCCCTACATTTCACCTCCTTTGAGCAAAACACACAAAATGTTGGAGGAACTCAGCAGGTCAGGCAGCACCTAAGGAGAGGAATAAGCAGCCAACATTTCAGGCCAAGACCCTTCATCTTTTTATTTATTTAATAGATGCTGCCTAACCTGCTGAATTCCTCCAGCTTTTTGTGTGTGTAACTGTGGATTTTCAGCATCTGCAGAATCTCATGTTTATGACCTGCCTTTCAAGTATCTCAGTGGCCATTCAGGGCAGGGATTGATTGGCATTCATTTTGAGAGCACTAGAATGTAAGAGCAAGGATGTAAAGCTGAGGCTTTATGAGGCACTGGTCAGACTGCACTTGGAGTATTGTGAGCAGTTTAAGGCCCCTTATCTACGAAACAATGTGCTGGCACTGAGAGGGTTCAGAGGAGATTCATGAGAATGATTCAGAGGATGAAAGGGTTAACGTACAAGGAGCATTTGATGTCTTTGGGCTTGTACTTGCTGGAGTTAGAAGAATGAGGCTAATAGGGGAGGGGGATTGAAGCCTTTTGAATATTGAAAGGCCAAGATAGAGTGGACGTTTAGAGGATGTTTCCAGGGAGCGGGAAGCGCAGAATCAAATATCATTGTGATGATTGTACGTTCTGGTATCAGTTGTCTGGCGACAATAAAGTATAAAGTATTGGCAGAGTCTAGGACCAGAAGGCATAGCTTCCAGAATAGAGGGATAACCATTTGGAACAGAGATATGGAAGAATTTTTTTTTAGCCAGGAAGATGGTGGCGAATCTGTGGAATTCATTGCCACAGCAGCTGTGGAGGCTCAGTCATTAAATTGATAGGTTCTTGATTAGTCAGGCTGTCAAAATTACAGGAAGAGGGAAAATGCAGAACAGGGTTGAGAGGGATAATAAATCAGTCATGATGGAATGGCGGAGCAAACTTGATGGGTACAAAAGTGGGATGCTGATTTAAGGGTGCAGGGAGTCAGGATCACTCCTGTGGACTGAACATGGGTGCTTCACAAAGTGGTCACCCAGCCTGTCTGCTGTGTCAGTGTACACAATGGGATTTCCAGTGTCGAGTGCAGCGCAGTGTGAGCACAATGCACGAGATTGGAAGAATGGGTACATCACTTGCGTATCTGAAAGGTGGGAAGAAAACAGATGAAAGGGCAAGATTTGTGCTGTATAATTTAAGTGTCCACATATTGACTGAGAATCTCATATTTTAAAAGGACCAGTTGGGATAAACTTTGTCAAATGTGTTCGGGAAGGTTTTTTGCAACACATACAAAATGCTGGAGGAACTCAGCAGGCCAGGCAGCATCTATGGAAAAGAGTAAACAGTTCACGTTTCAGGGAGAGGACCTTCATCAGTACATGGAAGTCCCAATGAGAGAGCGTGCAGTACTGGATCTGCTCTCAGAGAATGAGACAGGACAGACGACAGGCGTTTGTGTAGGGGAACACTTTGCCATTAGTGACCACAATGCCATTAGTTTCAAAGTAAATATGCAAAATGATAGGCCTGTTCTACGGGTGAGATTCTAAGTTGGTGAAAGGCCAATTTTGATGGTATCAGAAATGATCTGGCAAATGAGGACTGAAACAGGCTGTTTTTTGGCAAAGGTGTACAGGGTAAGTGGGAGGCCTTCAGAAGCAAAATTTTGAGAGTACAAAGCTTGTATGTGTTGTCAGAATAAAAGGTAAAGATAACAAGTATTGGGAGCCTTGGTTTTCAAGAGATATTGAGGCCCTGGTTAAGGGAAAAAAAGAGGTGCACAGCAGGCCCAGGCAGGTGAGGTGCTTATGAAGTAAGTGTAAGAGATGCAAGAGAACTTAAAGAAATTAGGAGATCATAAAGAGGGCATGAGGTTGCTCTAGCAGACAATGTGAAGTCCCTCTGCACTTCTGATATTTGAACCTTCTCTGCATTTAGGTAATAGTCCGCAGTATTGTTCCTTTTCCTAAAATGCATTATTGTACATTTCGCATCACTGTATTCCATCTGCCACTTTTTTGCCCATTCTTCCGATCTGTCTAAGTCCTGCTGCAATCACATTGCTTCCTCAGCATTACCTACCCCTCCACCTATCTTCGTATCATCCACAACTTTGCCACAAAACCATCAATTCCATTATCCAAATCAATGTGAAAAGTAGTGGTCCCAATACTGACCCCTGAGGAACACCACTAGTCACCGGCAGCCAACCAGAAAATGTCCTTTTTATTCCCACTCACTGTCTCCTGCCTGTCAGCCATTCCTCTATCCATGCCAGTATTTTTCCTGTAACACCATAGGAATTTATCTTGTTCAGCAGCTTCATGTGTGGCACCTTATCAAATCCCTTCTGAAAATCCAAGTAAATGACGTCCACTGCCTCTCCTTTGTCCACCCTGTTTGTTACTTCCTCGAAGAATTCTTAACAGATTTGTCAGGCAAGATTTCCCTTCAAAGAAACCGTGCTGACTTTGATTTATTTTATCATTAGTCTCCAAGTACCCTGAAACCTCATCCTTATTAATAGACTCCAACACTTTCCCAACCACTGAAGTTAGGCTAGCTGGCCTATAGTTTCCTTTCTTTTGTGTCCCTCCCTTCATAAAGAGTGGAGTGACATTGGTCTTGAAAGATCATGACCAATGCATCTATTATCTCTTCAGCAACTTATGTCAGGACTCTGGGATGTAGTCTGTCTGGCCCAGGTGACTGATCCACCTTCAGACCTTTCACTATGCTGAGCTCCTTTTCCTTTGTACTACAATGGTACTCACTCCTGCTCCCTGACACTCACGGACCTCTGGCACACTGCTAGTGTCCTGGTGCAGGTGGATGTGAGTGGGCATTTAAATGGTTTCAGAATGGGCGAGATGGGCAGGGGCCTGTTTCCATGCTGTACTTTTCTATGTTTATGACTCTATGGGGACAGGCTGAGTGAGCAAGGGCTTTTCTCTTTGGAACAAAGGAGGATGGGAGGTTTACAAGATGCTCAGAGGCAAAGATCCAGAGACCTTTTTCCCAAGGTGGGATGTCCTGCCAGGGGAGCTGGTAGAGGCAGGTAAGGATATTTCAGAGACTTTTAGATATGCACATGGAGGGTTGAAAATGGAGGCAACACTCACAACACGCTGGAGGAACTCAGCAGGTCGGGCAGCATCCGTGGAAACGATCAGTCGATGTTTCGGGCCGGAACCCTTCGTCAGAACTGAAAATGGAGGGCTATGCAGGAGGAAAGGGCTAGATTGACTTTAGAGTACTTTATACTTTATAGTTTATTGTTGCCAAACAATTGATACTAGAACCTACAATCATCACAGCAATATTTGATTCTGCGCTTCCCACTCCCTGGATTGCAAATATTAAATATTAAAAATAGTAAAAATTAGTAAATATTAAAAATTTAAATTATAAATCATAAATAGAAAATAGAAAAATGGAAAGTAAGGTAGTGCAAAAAAAAACCGAGAAGCAGGTCCGGATATTTGGCAGGTACAGCCCAGATCCAGGTCAAGATCCATTCAGCAGTCTTATCACAGTTGGAAAGAAACTGTTCCCAAATCTGGCCTTACGAGTAGATTAAAGGGTCAGCACAACATTGGCCAAAGGGCCTGTACTGTGCTAAAGTGGTTCAGAAACAGGTGGCTTTATAAAGGCAGATTACCAGAGTGGAGGACTCACTGTGAGCCTTTAGAAAATCACTGTCTGCCTTGGGAAACTGATTATCCTGCTGTTCTCCAGTGGGTTCTGTTCACGTTTGTTCCTGAGCAAGGAAATGCTTCATTTGACCAGCTGTAAACACATGGAGGACTAAAGGCCCTGGTCTCCCTCCTTTCTGCGGACACAGACATGTAAGCTGCGGCTGAATGCAGCGACAAGTTTGTGCCTAATTGTGTGCAGAGCTTGCTGTGAATCTGCAGATTTCTGTAATTGGGTTGAGACTCTCAGCTCATTTTGTGTCTGAGAATTTTCACACCTGGGGCTTGGATTATTTTTAGTTGGATCCAACTGATGAATGGGAGAACGTTGATTAAACTCAAGCTGCATGTGGGATGTGCAGAAAGTTAACAAGTTTCAGTCAACACCAATGAAGTAATTCAAAGTGTTTGCGTTGGCAGATACTTAACTTAGGAAAAATGGAAGGGACGGTGCAAGTTACCTGCTGTCTGATGCAATGTTCACCGTATAAGGCTTTAGTGCACAGAGAATTAGAAAACACCGAGGTGAGAGATATATTTGTCTTTGGTGAACAGATCTCAGTGTGTGGGCTGTTATCACAGGGTGACCATCTCACTCACACATTCCTCTGGTGAAGTCAGTGAGACGGATGTATCGAGGAAGCTCTGTGCATGATGCTCACACATACTGTAGGTCAGGACATGGCACCTGACCTGCTTCCGCGTCGACGTAAGATTATGTTTGTAAATTGGGAAATAAAAAACTGCAAGTGTTGGAAATCTGAACTAACAACATGGTGGAAAAGCCCAGGAGGTCAGGCAGCATCTGTGGGAAGACAGCCAGAGATATCCTCAGGTTGGTGAAGGAAGGCTGAGAAGTCATGGCCAGGACGTTTTCAGTTTCCTTCCATTCCTCAGCAACCCAGATCAATCCCAGTGGATCCAGCTCCCAGCAATCAATCCACCCTCTCCCAGTCACTGTACTCCTTCCAACCTCCCCTCCACCCCTCCCCATCCACCTTCCTTCCCTTTCCCTCCACCGTCTCCCCTCTGCCCTTCCTCCATTCCTTCCACCCTCTCGCCTCCCACCTCACCCTCTCCCTCTACCCCCTCTCCTTCCAAACCTTCCCTCTATCCTCTCTCCTCCCCCTCACTACCCTCTCCCTCCATCCCCTCTCCGTCCACCCTCTCCCCATCTCTGCTCGCTCTCCTGTTTGACCAGCTGATCTGTGACTTTCCCTGTGATGTGTAGCTTTCTCTTTCTCTGCTGGCCTTCACCCTTTCTTCTCATCCCACTGTTCACTCCTCCCTCATTACCTCCCATCTGATTGTGCACAGCTTCTGATCCTTGATCTGCTCTTGGTTTCTGCCCCTCCGATGGTGACCTGCTCCCCTCTGCTCGTTCTCCTGTCTTACCTCCCTCTTCCGGCAATGACTTCGGCCTCTGCCCAACCCCAACCCCAATCCATTGGAATTTAGGCCAGCGTTGCTCTGGGCCACCTCAGCTATCTCCCAGTGAAACATTTTCACTCTGGCTGCTTCCTGGCCTTTTTACAATTTAGAGTTACCAGTTAGAGCTTGTGTGCAATGTTAGTAGTTTCACAGCTGGACTTGAGTGTGTTGTTCAGGAACATTGGGTGCCCAGGATGAGGGTTACATAGATAGAAACATAGAAAACCTACAGCACAATACAGGCCCTTCGGCCCACAAAGCTGTGCGGAACATGTCCTTATCTTAAAAATTACCTAGGGTTACCCATTGCCCTCTATTTTTCTGAGCTCCATGTACCTGTCCAGGAGTCTCTTAAAAAGACCCTATCGTATCCGCCTCCACTACCGTCACCATCAGCCCATTCCACACACTCACCACTCTCTGCGTAAAAAACTTACCCCTGACATCTCCTCTGAACCTACTTCCAAGCACCTTAAAACTATGGCCTCTCATGCTAGCCATTTCAGCACTGGGAAAAAGCCTCTGACTATCCACACGATCAATGCCTCTCATCATCTTATACACCTCTATCAGGTCACCTCTCATCCTCTGTCACTCCAAGGAGAAAAGGCCAAGTTCACTCAACCTATTCTCATAAGGCATGCTCCCCAATCCAGGCAACATCCTTGTAAATGTCCTCTGCACCCTTTCTATGGTTTCCACATCCTTCCTGTAGTGAGGCAACCAGAACTGAGCACAGTACTCCAAGTGGGGTCTGACTGGGGTCCTATATAGCTGCAACATTACCTCTCCACTCCTAAACTCAATCCCATGATTGATGAAGGCCACTGCACCATATGCTTTCTTAATCACATACGGTGCATCTGGTAGGAGAGGATCTTGTATCTCTGCAGCATGGGAGCTAGTGGACGTATTAAAGGTGCCTCGCATCTTTGTAATAACCAGTTTGAATGTGTCCGAGAGAGATGTATTCTTTATCTGGAGGAATGTGAATATGGAAGCCACCGTGGGTGGGGTGGAGGGGGGAGGACAGACGTGCTTGAAGAAGAGCTGGATGGACACGGGAAACTTCCATCAGTGACGGGCCAGGGATGGGGTGCACTGTTGCCCTATGTAGGGGTACACCGCAGGGGGGGACATCTGCAACATAGCAGGTGTGGGAACTGGTGAAGATCAGTGAGTGACAAGGAGACGAGGAGCTGTACAGGAGTGAGGTAGGACACCTGGTCGAGTGATGTTGCAACAATAACCTTGCTCTTAACATCAGTAGGCCAAGGAATTGATTGTGGACTTCAAGAAGGGGAACACACACCAGCCTTCGTCGAGGGGTCAGTGGAAAGGGTGAACAGTTTCTAGTTCCTGCGTGTCAGTGTCTTTGAAGACCTATCCTGGGCCTAACGTATTGATGCAATATGAAAAAGGCTCACCAGCAGCTACATTTCATAAGATGGTTGAGGAAATTTGCTTGATATGACACTGACACTCAAAAATTTCTGAAGATGTACCATAGAGAGCATTCTAACTGGTTGTATCACTGTCTGATATGGAGGGGCCACAGCACAGGATCAGAAAAAGTAGTTGCAAACTCGCCCAGCTCCATCGTGGGCACTCAGCTCCCCAGCACCCAGCACCCAGGACACCTTCGAAAGGCGTTGCCTCAGAAGGGCAGCGTCCATCACTAAGGACCCCAGTTACTCAGGACAAACCCTCCTCTCGTTGCTTTTATCAACAACGGGGAACACGAGGAACACGAGCCTGAAGTCACACATTCCATGTTTCAGGGACAGGTTCCTCCCCACTACCACTACCTCACTACTTTTTCTATCTTTTTGCTCTATTTACGTACTCTGAGTACATATTGCTTATTGTTATTTATAGTTTATTTTATATTTTGCACTGTACTGCTGCAAAAATAAACAAATTTCATGATCTTTCAGTGATTCTGATTCTGTACAAGAGGAGACAAATGTGTGAACAGATCCCTGTGTCCACCAGTCCCCTGTCTACTAGACCCCTGTGCCAACTGGTCCCCCATACACCCGACCTCTGTGTCCACTGGTCCCTGGTCCACCAGCCCACTGGCACCGGACCACTGTGAACAAGAGAACATAAGAAATAGAAGCAGGAGTCGGCCATCTGGCCCATCGACCCTGCCCCACCATTCAATAGGATCTTGGCTGATCTGGTCATCAACTCATCTCCACCTACCTGCCATAACCTTTAATTCCCCTAGTAAGCAAAAATTGGTCCAACCTTGTCTTAAATATATTTACTGAGGTAGCCTCCACTGCTTCATTGGACAGAAAATTCCACAGATTCACCACTTTCTGGGAAAAGCAGTTCCTCCGCATCTCTGTTCTAAATCTACTCCCCCGGATCTTGAGGTTATGTCCCCTAGTTCTAGTCTTACCTATCAGCGGAAATAACTTTCCTGCCTCTATCTTATCTATCCCTTTCATAATTTTATATATTTCGATAAGATCTCCTCTCATACTTCTGAATTCCAGCGAGTACAGTCACAGGCGACTCAATCTCCCCTCCTAATTTAAGCCCCTCATCTCTGGAATCAACCTGGTGAACCTCCTCTGCACTGCCTCCAAAGCCAGTATTTCCTTCCTCAAGTATGGAGACCAGAACTGCACGCAGTACTCCAGGCACGGCCTCACCAGTATCCTGTACAGTTGCAGCATAACCCCCCTGCTCTTAAATTCAATCCCTCTAGCAATGAAGGCCAATATTCCATTTGCCTTCTTGATAGCCTGATTCCATGCTAATACATCACCCCCAACTCTATGCATCCTTACCTTCTGGATAAGTCTATTATGCAGCACCTTATCAAACGTCTTCTGGAAATTCAAGGAAAACACCCTGGTCTCCTGAGCTGCGTAAGTCCAGGCAAGACCACCTCCAGCCCCACCAAACGTGAGATTGAGGTGCGAGCCCACCACAAACCCTCTGTTTGTGTGGATGCTGTGTAATTCGCTACCCTGTTACAAATTAGTGCCACAAAATAACAGACAGTACACGATATAAATATTTATCTTTATAATTCTGAATTTGATTAAAGGGTTAGTGAAGAAAAAAACAAAAAAAAAGAAAAGGGCCCATTTTAATGAAACAGTCCAATGTGCACAAGTTGAAGCTCCCAGTTTCCCCAAGTCACTGATCCTCAACCAATCTCACCCCGGGCTTTGTCGAATCATGGTCGAATCCTACGACCTCATCTCTCCGGCGTCTTCCCTCTTCATCTCCCTCTAACTAAAGCCCCAAGCCCAACCTTAGTGTCCCTTACCAGAGAAATCTCCCCTTAATCCGACCATCCTAATCGGATGGCAGATATTCTCCTCATCTCTTATCTTCAACTGTAACTCAAACATAAGCCTCAAACAAGCAGCTCTCACAGAACAGCACAAAATGAAATACATACCCAGCTTAACAGTAAAAATATGAACCAGGACATTACAAAGTAAATAATGTCCATCTGCTCCCCTCTATCCACTGCGCTCATTATATCCTTAAAGAAGTCCGGTAAGTTTGTCAAACAGGACCTGCCTTTGCAGAATCCATGCTGTGTCTGCCTGATGGATCCATTTCTTTCCAGATGCCTCGTTATTTCTTCTTTAATGATAGCCTGACGTATTTTCCCAACTACAGATGTTAAACTGACTGGCCTAGAGTTACCTGCCTTTTGGGTACATCCTTTTTTGACAAGTGGCATGACATTTGCCATCTTCCACTCCACCAGGACCTGCCCAGAATCTATAGAATTTTGGTAAATTATCTCCAAAGCCTCCACTATAACTTCTGCCATTTCTTTCAGAACCCTGGGATGCATCCCATTGGGACCAGGGGACTTATCTACAGGCCCACAAGTTTGCTCAGCACTACCTCTTTAGTGATAGCTATTGTATCGAGGTCCTCACATCCATAACATCTCTCCTTGGCATGTTAGATGTGTTCTCCACCATGAAGACCGACACAAAATAGTCATTCAAAGCCTCTGCCATTTCCTCATTACCCAATATCAATTCCCCCTTCTTGTCCTCCAAGGGATTTACATTCACTTTAACCACCCTTTTCCACTTTATGTAATTATAAAAACTTTTACTATCTGTTTCTATATTTTGTGCTAGTTTATTTTCATAATCTATTATCCCTTTCTTTATTGCTCGCTTAGTGCTTCTTTGTTGCTTTTTAAAGTTTTCCCAATCTTCCAGTTACCCATTACTCCTGACGACTGTATATGCATGAGCTTTTAGTTTAATACCTTAGTTTGATGCCTTCTGTGTCCACCGGCTCCCTGTCCTCCAATCCCTGTGTCCATCAGTCCCGTGTCCACTGGCCCCTGTCCGCCAGTCTCCAGTACACCAGTCCCCTGTCTGCCTGTCTTTTGTCCGCCAATCCCCTGTCTACCAGACCCTTCTGTTCACCGGTCCTCCACCCACCGGTCACTTGTCCACCGGTCCCCTGCCTACCGGTCCTCTGTCCACTGGTTACTTGTCCACGGGTTGTCTGTCCACCAGTTCCCCCATCCACCAGTCCCTTGTCCACTGGTCACTTGTGTCCACCAGTCCTCTGTCCACCAGTCCCTTGTCCACCGGTCACTTGTGTCCACCGGTCCTCTGTCGACCAGTCCCCCATCCACCGGTCACTTGTCCGCAGGTCCTCTGTCCACCAGTCCTCTGTCCACAGGTCCTCTGTCCACCGGTCACTTGTCCACCAGTCCCTTGTCCATGGGTCCTCTGTCCACCGGTCCTCTGTCCATGGGTCCTCTGTCCGCCGGTCACTTGTCCACCGATCCTCTGTCTGCCGGTCACTCGTCCACCGGTCCTCTGTCCATGGGTCCTCTGTCCACTGGTCCTCTGTCCATGGGTCCTCTGTCCACCGGTCACTTGTCCTCCGGTCCTCTGTCCACCGGTCCCTTGTCCATGGGTTCTCTGTCCACCGGTCCTCTGTCCATGGGTCCTCTGTCCACCGGTCCTCTATCCACCGGTCACTTGTCCACCAGTCCTCTGTCCATGGGTCCTCTGTCCACCGGTCCTCTGTCCACCGGTCCCTTGTCCACGGGTCACTTGTCCACCGGTCACTTGTCCACCGGTCCCTTGTCCACAGGTCACTTGTCCACCAGTCACTTGTGTCCACCGGTCACTTGTCCACAGGTCCTCTGTCCACCGGTCCTCTGTCCACAGGTCACTTGTCCACCAGTCCTCTGTCCACCGGTCACTTGTCTACAGGTCACTTGTGTCCACCGGTCCTCTGTCCACCAGTCCTCTGTCCACAGGTCACTTGTCCACCGGTCCCTTGTCCACCGGTCACTTGTCCACCAGTCACTTGTCCACCGGTCACTTGTGTCCACCAGTCCCTTGTCCACCAGCCCCTTGTCCACCGGCCGCCCGTCCACCAGTCCTCTGTGCACTGGTTCCCTGTCCCCTGTCCGCTGATCCCATGTGTCCACCGGTCTCCTGTACACTGGTCCCCTGTGTCCTCTGGTCCTCTGTCCACCATATGCTTTGTTGCCTCAGCTGTTGTTAATTTTAAGTTGCTGCTTCCTTCTCAGCTGGGAGGTTCTGCGGTTCCTGCTCTCCAACCTCCGCTGGTGGGTCGAGGAGTACGGTTTTGATGGGTTCCGATTCGACGGGGTGACTTCCATGTTGTACCACCACCATGGCATTGGTAAGCAACTGATCTATTTATCGCCATAATCTTTATTGACCCTTCGCGCCGTGCCACCCAATAATAGCCCAATGTAATCCTCGCCTAATGACAGGACAATTTACAATGCCCAATTATCCCACCAACTGGTACACCTGTGGACTGTGGGGGACACCCACGCTGTCACGGGGCGAGCGTACAGACTCCTGACAGGCAGCGGCAGGAATTAATTAGTGTAAAGCCTTGTGTAACCACTGCGCAACCGTTCCAACCAGATTAGCAACACTGCTTGGCCTTTCCAGTGTCAGCCTGCTGTATGTTAGTGGATCAGCGCTGGACACTGTTACAGTGACTAAACACCTGCCTCTCACATCTGTCTGCAGCTGTCAGTTTCTCTGGCGAATACAGTGAATACTTTGGTCTTCAAGTTGACGAGGAAGCCTTGGCCTACCTGACCCTGTCGAACTACATGTTACACAACTTCTACCCTGACTTTGTCAGCGTTGCAGAGGTAACAGTCCCCTTCTGTGTCCGCTCCTCTGTGTCATCACCAGCTCTGCAAAGTCTCTTCTTCCGCAGAATAAATGTTGTGTTTGAGAATTAATTCAGGCACTGGCTTTTAAATAAGATACAGAATGAAGTGTCCCATCAGACACTCCCGGGGTCAGACACAGAGTGAATCTCCCTCCACACTGTCCCATCATACACTCCCAGGGTCAGACACAGAGTGAATCTCCCTCCACACCGTCCCATCGCACACTCCCAGGGTCAGACACAGAGTGAATCTCCCTCCACACCATCCCATCACACACTCCCGGGGTCAGACACAGAGTGAATCTCCCTCCACACCGTCCCATCGCACATTCCCAGGGTCAGACACAGCGTGAAGCTCCCTCCACACCACCCATCACACATTTCTGGGGTCAGATACAGACTGAAGCTCTCTCCACAACGCCCCATCACGCACTCCCACAGTCAGACACTGAGTGAAGCTCCATCTACACTGCCCCATCACACACTTCCCAGGTCAGACACAGAGTGAAGTTCATTTTACACAGTCGCCCTCTACCAATGCCAGTTTCGTGCAGGCATTTGGGTGGGGATGTAGTGTAATCCTTCACCAATAACTCCTGGTCTGGCCAGAGAAGCACTGAAACATAAATTGTATGATAATCAGGACTGGTGATCCCAGAGAGATTATGTACGATCAGTGAATTGTGTGGTCCCACAGAAATCCTTAAGACCATAAGGCATGGGAGCAGAATTAGGCCATTCTGGCCCATCGAGTCTGCTCCACCATTCAATCATGGCTGATCCTTTTTTCTGCCTCCTCTACCCCAGTTCCTGGCCTTCTCCCCATAACCTTTGATGCCATGTCCAATCAATAACCTGTCAATCTCTGCCTTACATACACCCAACAACCTGGCCTCCACAGCTGCATGTGGCAACAAGTTCCACAATTCACCACCCTTTGGCTAAAGACATTTCTCTGCTCCTCCATTTTGAAAGGGCACCTCGCTATCCTGAGGCTGTGTCCTCTTGTCCTAGACTCTCCCACCATGGGAAACATCCTTTCCACATCTACTCTGTGAAGGCCTTTCAACAATCAAAAGGTTTCAATGAGATCCCCCTCATCCTTCTGAATTCCAGCGAGTGCAGACCCAGAGCCATCAAACGTTCCTCGTATGATAACCCTTTCATTCCTGGAATCATCCCTGTGAACCTCCTCTGGACCCTCTCCAATACCAGCACATCTCTTCTAGATGAGGGGCCCAAAACTGTTCACAGTACTCAAGGTGAGGTCTCGCCAGTGTCTTATAAAGCCTCAGCATCACATCCTTGCTCTTGTATTCTAGACCTAGAACCATAGAACACTACAGCACAGAAAACAGGCCATTCAGCCCTTCTAGTCTGTGCCGAAACATTATTCCGCTAGTCCCATTGACCTGCACCCAGTCCAGAACCCTCCAGACCTCTCCTGTCCATGTATCTATCCAATTTGTTCTTAAAACATAAGAGTGAGCCTGCATTTACCACGTCAGATGGCAGCTTGTTCCACACTCCCGCCACTCTCTGAGTGAAGAAGTTCCCCCTAATATTCCCTCTAAACCGTGCCCCTTTCACCCTAAAGCCATGTCCTCTCGTATTTATCTCTCCTAATCTAAGTGGAAAGAGCGTACTCACATTTACTCTGTTTATACCCCTCATAATTTTGTAAACCTCTATCAAGTCTCCCCTCATTCTTCTACGCTCCAAGGAATAAAGTCCTAACCTGTTCAATCTTTCCCTGTAACTCAACTCCTGAAGAGCCAGCAAAATTCTAGTAAATCTTCTCTGCACTCTTTCAATCTTAGTGATATCCTTCCTATAGTTAGGTGACCAGAACTGCACACAATACTCCAAATTTGGCCTCACCAATGTCTTATACAACCTCCTCATAACATCCCAACTCCTATACTCAATACTTTGATTTATGAATGCCAGGATGCCAAAAGCCTTCTTTAGAACCCTGTCTACCTGTGACGCCATTTTCAGGGAATTATGTATCTGAACTCCCAGATCCCTTTGTTCCTCCACACTCCTCAGTGCCCTACCATTTACTGTGTGTGTCCCACCTTGATTTGTCCTTCCAAAATGCAACACCTCACACTTGTCTGCATTAAATTCCATCTGCCATTTTCTGGCCCATTTTTCCAGTTGGTCCAGATCCCTCTGCAGCTTTGAAAGCCTTCCTCGCTGTCCACAATGCCTCCAATCTTAGACCTCTTGAAATGAATGCTAACATGGCATTTGCCTTCCTCACCACCAACTCAACCTGCAAGTTAACCTTCAGGGTGTTCTGCACAAGGACTCCCAAGTCCCTCTGCATCTCAGATTCCTGGATTTTCTCCCCATTTAGAAAATAGTCCGCACATTTATTTCTACTACCAAAGTGTATGACCATGCACTTTCCAACATTGTATTTCATTTGCCACTTTCTTTCCTATTCTCCAAATTTGTCTAAGTTCTTCTGCATCCTACCTGTTTCCTCAACATGACCTGCCCCTCCACCAATCTTCATATCATCAGCAAACGTGCTGATAAACTCCAGTTCAGGACCTCATATCACACGGTGTGGAGGGATCTTCAATCTGGCAGTGCAAAGGTGTGTGGGTCGGGCCCAGTTTCGACAGCCATGCGATGGGCCTTAGTGAGGGGCAAAGCCCAGTGTCAGTGGGATGGCATCTAGCAAGGAGCAGGGCCCGGTAGTGTTGGCCAGGACAGGGCTCAGTGTCAACAACTGCGTGTCTGGACCCAGTGTGGGGTGGTGCCTGGTGTCAAAGGCTGCAGGACAGGGCTTAGTGAATTGTGGGCCAGTTGCTTATGGCCATGGGACGAGGCCTGGTGTCAACACAGCACATTTGGAAAGCGGTGAAATGATCGGACAAAGTCAGCATGGATTTGTGAAAGGAAAATCATGTCTAACGAATCTCATAGAATTTTTTGAGGATGTAACTAGTAGAGTGGATAGGGGAGAACCAGTGGATGTGGTATATTTGGATTTTCAGAAGGCTTTTGACAAGGTCCCACACAGGAGATTAGTGTGCAAACTTAAAGCACACGGTATTGCGGGTAAGGTATTGGTGTGGGTGGAGAGTTGGTTAGCAGACAGGAAGCAAAGAGTGGGAATAAACGGGACCTTTTCAGAATGGCAGGCGGTGACTAGTGGGGTACCGCAAGGCTCAGTGCTGGGACCTCAGTTGTTTACAATATATATTAATGACTTGGATGAGGGAATTAAATGCAGCATCTCCAAGTTTGCGGATGACACGAAGCTGGGTGGCAGTGTTAGCTGTGAGGAGGATGCTAAAAGGATACAGGGTGACTTGGATAGGTTGGGTGAGTGGGCAAATTCATGGCAGATGCAATTTAATGTGGATAAATGTGAAGTTATCCACTTTGGTGGCAAGAATAGGAAAACAGGTTATTATCTGAATGGTGGCCGATTAGGAAAAGGGGAGGTGCAACGAGACCTGGGTGTCATTATACACCAGTCATTGAAAGTGGGCATGCAGGTACAGCAGGCGGTGAAAAAGGCGAATGGTATGCTGGCATTTATAGCGAGAGGATTCGAGTACAGGAGCAGGGAGGTACTACTGCAGTTGTACAAGGCCTTGGTGAGACCACACCTGGAGTGTTGTGTGCAGTTTTGGTCCCCTAATCTGAGGAAAGACATCCTTGCCATAGAGGGAGTACAAAGAAGGTTCACCAGATTGATTCCTGGGATGGCAGGACTTTCATATGAAGAAAGACTGGATGAACTGGGCTTGTACTCGTTGGAATTTAGAAGATTGAGGGGAGATCTGATTGAAACGTATAAGATCCTAAAGGGATTGGACAGGCTAGATGCAGGAAGATTGTTCCCGATGTTGGGGAAGTGCAGAACGAGGGGCCACAGTTTGAGGATAGAGGGGAAGCCTTTTAGGACCGAGATTAAGAAAAACTTCTTCACACAGAGAGTGGTGAATCTGTGGAATTCTCTGCCACAGGAAACAGTTGAGGCCAGTTCATTGGCTATATTTAAGAGGGAGTTAGATATGGCCCTTGTGGCTACGGGGGTCAGTGGGTATGGAGGGAAGGCTGGGGCGGGGTTCTGAGTTGGATGATCAGCCATGATCATAATAAATGGCGGTGCAGGCTCGAAGGGCCGAGTGGCCTACTCCTGCACCTATTTTCTATGTATGTTTTCTATGTATAACATTGGCAGGATGAGGCCCGGTGACAAGAGACACATGTCTGAGTGGTAGGGTCGAGTGTCTCTGACACAGGACGGGTCCAGGTTTCGATGTCCATGGGACAGGGCTCAGGGTTTGGTCCCAGTGGGGATGGCCACAGGACAGGGCCCAGTGAAGGACAGGATCAGGTTTCGATGACCACGGGACGTGGCTCAGTGAGGGTTTAGTCCCAGTGGGGGTGGCTATGGGACAGGGCCCAGTGAAGGACGGGACCAGATTCCGATAGCCATGGGATGTGGCTCAGGGTTTGGTCCCAGTGGGGATGGCCACAGGACAGGGCTTGGGCCCAGTGTTGCTTGCTGTATTGCATCAGAGGAAGGATTTCTTCTTCCAGTGTATGTTTGTAATCCTCTCTGTGGTGGTGCTTGAATAGGAGCCTATCGCAATATTTCACCAATAATCTGGATGAGCACATAATCCTTCAGGTATGAGGAGCTTCTCTGTAGGAAGTGGGTACCTGGGAGGGATATGGGTTGGCTTTCTCTGGCCAGCATCATCACGGTGAGCTAAGGGTCAGTCCTTAGAACATCGACTGTCCATTTCCCACTGCAGGTGCTCCTGAACCAGAGCTCCTCCAGCATATTGTGAGTTGCTGCAGCTTCCAGCGACTGTATTCCGTGTTTCTGGGGGCATGTTTCTGTGCTGGGGAACAATCATATTACTGTCCAGTTAGTTCTCGGTTTAAAAAGCATTAGGGGAGTACGGGGAGAGTGCTCACAGATTCAGCCCTGAACTCAACCCTCAACCTTACCATACTCTATCTGTTCCCGTGATCAGTATCAGGTACTGTGTAAATGCAGGTGGACGTCTGGAGCCTGGGAGGCAGTACTAACATTGGGAAAATGTTTTCCAGGATGTGTCAGGAATGCCCACACTCTGCCGGCCGGTCACAGAGGGGGGCGGAGGTTTTGACTTCCGTTTGGCAATGGCCATTCCCGATAAATGGATCCAGGTGAGTCCCTGTGTTTCTGCTGAATCAGAGGGCAGGGTACAGCTGTGGGTCAAGGCTGCTTTACACGTGCAGCAGGCTATCAAGAACGCAAATGGGACGTTGGCCTTCATTGCTAGAGGGATTGAATTTAAGAGCAGGGAGGTTATGCTGCAACTGTACAGGATACTGGTGAGGCCGCACCTGGAGTACTGCGTGCAGTTCTGGTCTCCTTACTTGAGGAAGGATATACTGGCTTTGGAGGAGGTGCAGAGGAGGTTCACCAGGTTGATACCGCAGTAAATATATTTAAGACAAGGTTGGATAGATTTTGGCATAGTAGGGGAATTAAGGATTATGGGGAAAAAGGCAGGTAGGTGGAGATGAGTCCATGGTCAGATCAGCCATGTTCTTATTGAATGGCAGAGCAGGGTCAACAGGCCAGACGGCCGACTCCTGCTCCTATTTCTTATGTTCTTACGTTCTTACGTTCTTAAGGTGAGGCAAAAGGGTTGGTATGGGTTAGGTGCACAGGCCAATCTGAGTCAGGAAAAGGAGTTGATTTGGGTCAAGGGAAGGGGCAGGAGCTTGAGGTGAGTTTGGAGAAGGGGTTAGTTTGGGTGAAGTGTCATGGTCAGAAGAAAGGGTTGGTATGGTTCAAGGGTCGGGGAAGGGAACTGTGTAAGTCAGTGTCTGGGGGGGGGGGAAGAGGGGATCCGTCCTGTCATAGGCCTCATCTCCACATACGCACACTGTAATCAGGCTGAAAGTGGAGGAGTGGGTGTTGGAATGCAGAGGGAGGAGTGTCAGAGGGTAGGTTCTGCCATGGATGCTGGTGTGACGCGTCACCCTGTGGTCGTGTCCTGTGAGTGACTGTTGTCAGTGCCACAGTGACACTGCCGGCCTCTGCCTCCATGTCGTGAGTATTCATGCTGGTCTGTTGGGGAGTATCAGATTCTGTATGCACAGCGCTCTCCCGTGCTTAAAATAGACCAGCAGTTCGTACTGTTGCAAATTGAGCGTTATGAGAACGGAGTCATGAGCCTTGAAGAAATTGTTCACCCTTTCATAAACAAGGCAATTATCTATTTATAAATTGCACAGGGAAATTAAAATTTCTCTTCAGCCTTTGGAGGAGAGGATTGAAGTCTATCGGTGCGTGTGGAACATAGAACAGAGTGTTGGTGTGGAAGGTGCCTTAGATCCCACCATGTCTGCGCAGCTTCCCAAGAGGACTGTCCCTCTCCCTGATACTGAACAAGTCAGTGCCATCTTTGTGTGCCATGTGTCCCCTGGACTGGACTGCTGCACGTGGCATTTGCTAAGTTACAGTGACAGTGAGAGCACTCGTGTGTATTTCACACCAGTTCCTCAGGCACAGTTTGTCAGTGCCAGTCTTAGACCATAGACCACAAGACATAGGAGCAGAATTAGGCCATTTGGCCCATCGAGTCTGCTCCACCGTTCAATCATGACTGATCCTTTTTTCCCTGTAAAAAGTGTGGGGCTAGATTGAACACCCCCTGTAATACACTGCTGTAGGAGAGTGGGGCTAGATTGAACACCCCCTGTAATACACTGCTGTAGGAGAGTGGGGCTAGATTGAACTTCCACGTAATACACTGCTGTAGGAGAGTGGGGCTAGATTGAACTTCCCCGTAATACACTGCTGTAGGAGAGTGGGGGTAGATTGAACTTCCACGTAATACACTGCTGTAGGAGAGTGGGGCTAGATTGAACACCCCCTGTAATACACTGCTGTAGGAGAGTGGGGCTAGATTGAACACCCCCTGTAATACACTGCTGTAGGAGAGTGGGGCTAGATTGAACACCCCCTGTAATACACTGCTGTAGTAGAGTGGGGCTAGATTGAACTTCCCGTAATACACTGCTGTAGGAGAGTGGGGCTAGATTGAACTTCCCCGTAATACACTGCTGCAGGAGAGTGGGGCTAGATTGAACACCCCCTGTAATACACTGCTGTAGGAGAGTGGGGCTAGATTGAACTTCCCCGTAATACACTGCTGTAGGAGGGTGGGGCTAGATTGAACTTCCCCGTAATACACTGCTGTAGGAGAGTAGGGCTAGATTGAACACCCCCTGTAATACACTGCTGTAGGAGAGTGGGGCTAGATTGAACTTCCCCGTAATACACTGCTGTAGGAGAGTGTGGGTAGATTGAACACCCCGTAATACACTGCTGTAGGAGAGTTGGGGTAGATTGAACACCCCCGTAGTACACTGCTGTAGGAGAGTGGGGCTAGATTGAACACCCCCGTAATACACTGCTGCAGGAGAGTGTGGGTAGATTGAACACCCCCGTAATACACTGCTGTAGGAGAGTGGGGCTAGATTGAACACCCCCGTAATACACTGCTGTAGGAGAGTGGGGCTAGATTGAACACCCCCTGTAATACACTGCTGTAGGAGAGTGGGGCTAGATTGAACTTCCCCGTAATACACTGTTGTAGGAGAGTGGGGCTAGATTGAACTTCCCCGTAATACACTGCTGTAGGAGAGTTGGGGTAGATTGAACTTCCCCGTAATACACTGCTGTAGGAGAGTGGGGGTAGATTGAACTTCCCCGTAATACACTGCTGTAGGAGAGTGGGGGTAGATTGAACACCCCCGTAATACATTGCTGTAGGAGAGTGGGGGTAGATTGAATGCCCCTGTAATACACTGCTGTAGGAGAGTGGGGGTAGATTGAACTTCCACGTAATACACTGCTGTAGGAGAGTGGGGCTAGATTGAACTTCCCCGTAATACACTGCTGTAGGAGAGTTGGGGTAGATTGAACACCCCCGTAGTACACTGCTGTAGGAGAGTGGGGCTAGATTGAACACCCCCGTAATACACTGCTGCAGGAGAGTGTGGGTAGATTGAACACCCCCGTAATACACTGCTGTAGGAGAGTGGGGCTAGATTGAACACCCCCGTAATACACTGCTGTAGGAGAGTGGGGCTAGATTGAACACCCCCTGTAATACACTGCTGTAGGAGAGTGGGGCTAGATTGAACTTCCCCGTAATACACTGTTGTAGGAGAGTGGGGCTAGATTGAACTTCCCCGTAATACACTGCTGTAGGAGAGTTGGGGTAGATTGAACTTCCCCGTAATACACTGCTGTAGGAGAGTGGGGGTAGATTGAACTTCCCCGTAATACACTGCTGTAGGAGAGTGGGGGTAGATTGAACACCCCCGTAATACATTGCTGTAGGAGAGTGGGGGTAGATTGAACTTCCACGTAATACACTGCTGTAGGAGAGTGGGGGTAGATTGAACACCCCCTGTAATACACTGCTGTAGGAGAGTGGGGGTAGATTGAACACCCCCTGTAATACACTTCTGTAGGAGAGTGGGGGTAGATTGAATGCCCCTGTAACGCACTGCTGGAGGGGTGTGCGGGTGTGCAAGGCAGTTAAGGCAACAGAGCTGTTAGGAGGCAGTGATAATAATATGGTTGAGTTCAACTTGAAATTTGGTAAGGAAAAAGTAGTGACATAGCAGTGTTTCAGTGGAGTAAAGGAAATTACATTGGTATGAGAGAGGAGTTGACCAAACTAAATTGGAAAGAGATGCTGCCAAGGATAACAGCAGAGCGGCAATGGCATGAGTTTCTTGGGAAAATGAGGAAGGTGCAGGATAGATGTATTCCAAAACCAAAGAAATACACAAATGGAAAAATAGTGCAACCATACCTAACAAGGTAAGTCAAAGCAAATGTAAAAACAAAAGAGAAGGCATACAACAAGGCAAAAATGAGTGGGAAGACAGAGGATTGGGAAGCTTTCAAAACACTACACAGAGCAACTAAAAGAATCTTTAGGAGCAAAAGATATAGATGTAGTGGCCGTTACAGAGACTTGGCTGGCACCAGGGCAGGAATGGATTCTCAATATTCCTGGATTTCAGTGCTTTAAAAGGGATGGGGGGGGGGCGGAGGGGAGGAGGGTGGCATTACTGGTCAGGGATACTATTACAGCTACAGAAAGGGTGGGTAATGTAGCAGGATCCTCTTTTGAGTCAGTATGGGTCAAAGTCAGGAACAGGAAGGGAGCAGTTACTCTATTGGGAGTATTCTATAGGCCCCCTGGTAGCAGCAGAGATACCAAGGAGCAAATTAGGAGCCAGATTTTGGAAAGGTGCAAAAATAACAGGGTTGTTATCATGGGTGACTTTAACTTCCCTAATATTGATTGGCACCTGATTAGTTCCAATGGTTGAGATGGGGCAGAGTTTGTTTAAGTGTGTCCAGGACAGATTCTTGTCACAGTATGTTGACAGGCCGACTAGGGGGAATGCCATTCTAGATCTAGTATTAGGTAACGAACCGGGTCAGGTCACAGATCTCGCATTGGGTGAGCTTCTGGGGGACAGTGACCACCACTCCCTGGCATTTAGCATTATCATGGAAAAGGATAGAATCAGAGAGGACAGGAACATTTTTAATTGGGGAAAGGCAAATTATGAGGCTATAAGGCTAGAACTTGCGGGTGTGAATTGAGATGATGTTTTTGCAGGGAAATGTACTATGGACATGTGGTCGATGTTTAGAGATCTCTTGCAGGATGTTAGGGATAAATTTGTCCCAGTGAGGAAGATAAAGAATGGTAGGGTGAAGGAACCATGGGTGACAAGTGAGGTGGAGAATCTAGTCAAGTGGAAGAAGGCAGCATACATGAGGTTTAGGAAGCAAGGATCAGATGGGTCTATTGTGGAATATAGGGAAGCAAGAAAGGAGCTTAAGAAAGGGCTGAGGAGAGCAAGAAGGGGGGCATGAGAAGGCCTTGGCGAGTAGGGTAAAGGAAAACCTCAAGGCATTCTTCAATTATGTGAAGAACAAAAGGATGACAGGAGTGAAGGTAGGACTGATTAGAGATAAAGTTGGGAAGATGTGCCTGGAGGCTATGGAAGTGAGCGAGGTCCTCAATGAATACTTCTCTTCGGTATTCACCCATGAGAGGGAACTTGATGATGGTGAGGTCAATATGAGTAAGGTTGATACGAGGAAATCTGCAGATGCTGGAAATTCAAGCAACACACATCAAAGTTGCTGGTGAACGCAGCAGGCCAGGCAGCATCTCTAGGAAGAGGTACAGTCAACATTTCAGGCCAGGACCCTTCGTCAGGACTAACTGAAGGAAGAGTTAGTAAGGGATTTGAGAGGGGGAGGGGGAGATCCAAAATGATAGGAAAAGACAGGAGGGGGAGGGATGGAGCCAAGAGCTGGAAAGTTGATTGGCAAAAGGGATACCAGACTGGAGAAGGGAGAGGATCATGGGACGGGAAGCCTGGGGAGAAAGAGAAGTGGGGAGGGGAGCCCGGAGGGTGGAGAGCAGGCAAGGAGTTATAGTGAGAGGGACACAGGGAGAAAAGAGAGAGAGAGAGAGAGAAAAAGGGGAAAAAATAAAATATATATTAAATAAATAAATAAGGGATGGGGTGTGAAAGGGAGGAGGGACATTAACAGAAGTTTGAGAAGTCAATGTTCATGCCACCAGCTTGGAGGCTACCCAGACGGAATGTAAGGTGTTGTTGCGACCCAGTGGCCACACATTTTACTTCCACATCCCATTCCCATTCTGATATGTCTATCTACGGCCTCCTCTACTGTAAAGATGAAGCCACACTCAGGTTGGAAGAACAACACCTAATATTCCATCTGGGTAGCCTCCAACCTGACGGCATGAACATTGACTTCTCTAATTTCCGTTAATGCCCCACCTCCCCTTCACAACCCATCCCTTATTTTTTTTTTAAAACGCAAACAACAGGAATTCTGCAGATGCTGGAAATTCAAGCAACACACATCAAAGTTGCTGGTGAGCGCAGCAGGCCAGGCAGCATCTCTAGGAAGAGGTACAGTCGACGTTTCAGGCCGAGACCCTTCGTCAGGACTAACTGAAGGAAGAGCTAGTAAGAGATTTGAAAGTGGGAGGGGGCGGGGGAGATCCAAAATGATAGCAGAAGACAGGAGGGGGAGGGATGGAGCCAAGAGCTGGACAGGTGATTGGCAAAGGGGATATGAGAGGATCATGGGACAGGAGGTCCGGGGAGAAAGACAAGTGGGGGGGAACCCAGAGGATGGGCAAGGGATATAGTCAGAGGGACAGAGGGAGGAAAAGGAGAGAGAGAGAAAGAATGTGTGTATAAAAATAAATAACGGATGGGGTACGAGGGGGAGGTGGGGCATTAGTGGAAGTTAGAGAAGTCGATGTTCATGCCATCAGGTTGGAGGCTACTGGCACTTATCCTTGTAAGCGGAACAAGTGCTACACATGCCCTTACACTTCCTCCCTCACCACCATTCAGGGCCTCAGACAGTCCTTCCAGGTGAGGTGACATTTCACCTGTGAGTCGGCTGGGGTGATATACTGCGTCCGGTGCTCCCGATGTGGCCTTCTATATATTGGTGAGACCCGACGCAGACTGGAAGACCGCTTTGCTGAACACCTACGCTCTGTCCGCCAGAGAAAGCAGGATCTCCCAGTGGCCACACATTTTAATTCCATATCCCATTCCCATTCTGACCTGTCTATCCACGGCCTCCTCTACTGTAAAGATGAAGCCACACTCAGGTTGGAACACCTTATATTCCGTCTGGGTAGCCTCCAACCTGATGGCATGAACATCGACTTCTCTAACTTCCGCTAATGCCCCACCTCCCCCTCGTACCCCAGCCGTTATTTATTTATATACACGCATTCTTTCTCTCTCTCTCTTTTTTCTCCCTCTATCCCTCTCACTATACCCCTTGCCCATCCTCTGGGTTCCCCCCCACTTGTCTTTCTCCCCGGACCTCCTGTCCCATGATCCTCTCATATCCCCTTTGCCAATCACCTGTCCAACTCTTGGCTCCATCGCCCCCCCTCCTGTCTTTTTCTATCATTTTGGATCTCCTCTCCCACTTTCAAATCTCTTACTAACTCTTCCTTCAGTTAGTCCTGACAAAGGGTCTCGGCCTGAAACGTCGACTGTACCTCTTCCTAGAGATGCTGCCTGGCCTGCTCCATCCCTTATTTATTTATTTAATATATTTTCTATATATTTTTTATTTTTGCCCCCTTTTTTTCTCTCTCTCTTTTTTCTCCCTGTGTCCCTCTCACTATACACCTTGCCTGCTCTCCACCCACCAGGCTGCCCTCCACTCTTCTCTTTCTCTCCAGGCTTCCCGTACCATGATCCTCTCCCTTCTCTAGCTCTTAGATCCACCCCTCTTCTCCTGTCATTTTGGATCTCCCCCTCCCCCTCCCACTTTCAAATCTCTTACTCACTCTTCCTTCAGTTAGTCCTGACGAAGAGTCCCAGCCTGAAACGTCGACTGTACCTCTTCCTACAGATGCTGCCTGGCCTGCTGTGTTCACCAGCGTTTTTTGTGTGTGTTGAGTGAGGTTGATGTTCTGGAGCGTGGTGATATTAAGGGAGAGGAGGTGTTGGAGTTGTTAAAATACAAACCCCATTTCCAGGAAAGTTGGGATATTTTCCAAATGCAATAAAAACAAAAATCTGTGATATGTTAATTCACGTGAACGTTTATTTAACTGACAAAAGTACAAAGAAAAGATTTTCAATAGTTTTACTGACCAACTTAACTGTATTTTGTAGATATACACAAATTTAGAATTTGATGGCTGTGACACACTCAACAAAAGTTGGGACAGAGTTAAAGTAAGATTGAAAAGTGCACAGAATATTCAAGTAACACCGGTTTGGAAGACTCCACATTAAGCAGGCTAATTGGTAGCAGGTGAGGTATCATGACTGGGTATAAAAGTAGCATCCATCAAAGGCTCAGTCTTTGCAAGCAAGGATGGGTCGTGGCTCACCCCTTTGTGCCAAAATTCATGAGAGAATTATTAGTCAGTTCAAAAGGAACATTTCTCAACGCAAGATTGCAGAGAATTTAGGTCTTTCAACATCTACAGTATATAATATTGTGAAAAGTTTCAGAGAATTCAGAGACATCTCAGTGCGTAAAGGACAAGGTCGGAAACCACTGTTGAATGCGCGTGATCTTCGAGCCCTCAGGCGGCACTGCCTAAGAAACCGTCATGCTACTGTGACAATTATAGCCACCTGGGCCTGGGAGTGCTTCGGAAAACCATTGTCACTCAACACAGCCCGTCGCTGCATCCAGAAATGCAACTTGAAACTGTATTACGCAAGGAGGAAGCCATACATCAACTCTATGCAGAAACGACGGCGAGTTCTCTGGGCCCGAGCTCATCTCAGATGGACCGAAAGACTGTGGAACCGTGTGCTGTGGTCAGATGAGTCCACATTTCAGCTAGTTTTCAGAAAAAACGGGCGTCAAGTTCTCCGTGCCAAAGATGAAAACGACTATCCAGATTGTTATCAGCGAAAGGTGCAAAAGCCAGCATCTGTGATGGTATGGGGGTGCATCAGTGCCCAGAGCATGGGTGAATTGCATGTATGTGAAGGTACCATTGACTCTGAAGTGTATATTAGGATTTTCGAGAGACATATGTTGCCAATAAGGCGACGTCTCTTCCCGGGACGTCCATGCTTATTTCAGCAGGACAATGCCAGACCACACTCTGCACGGGCTACAACAGCGTGGCTTTGTAGACACAGAGTGCGTGTGCTTGACTGGCCTGCTGCCAGTCCAGATCTATCTCCTATTGAAAATGTATGGCGCATCATGAAGAGGAGAATCAGACAACGGAGACCACGGACTGTTGAGCAGCTGAAGTCTTAGATCAAGCAAGAATGGACAAAATTTGCAATTGAAAATCTACTACAATTAGTATCCTCAGTTTCAAAACGATTAAAAAGTGTTACTAAAAGGAAAGGTGATGTAACACAATGGTAAACATGCCTCTGTCCCAACTTTTGTTGAGTGTGTTGCAGCCATCAAATTCTAAATTTGTGTATGTTTACAAAATACAGTTAAGTTGGTCAGGAAAACTATTGAAAATCTTTTCTTTGTACTTTTGTCAGTTAAATAAAGGTTCACGTGAATTAACGTATCACAGATTTTTGTTTTTATTGCATTTTGGAAAATATCCCAACTCTTCTGGAAATGGCGTTTGTACATTAGGACTGATAAGTCCCCGGGGCCGGATGGAATATTCCCCAGGCTGCTCCACGAGGTGAGGGAAGAGATTGCTGAGCCTCTGGCTAGGATCTTTATGTCCTCGTCCACGGGAACAGTACCGGACGATTGGAGGGAGGCAAAAAAGGTAGTAGAGATAGTCTGGGTAATTATAGACCAGTGAGCCTTACGTCTGTGGTGGGAAAGCTGTTGGAAAAGATTCTTAGAGATAGGATCTATGGGCATTTAGAGAATCATGGTCTGATCAGGGACAGTCAGCATGGCTTTGTGAAGGGCAGATCATGTCTAACAAGCCTGATAGAGTTCTTTGAGGAGGTGACCAGGCAAATAGATGGTGGTAGTGCAGTGGATGTGATCTAAATGGATTTTAGTAAGACATTTGACAAGGTTCCACACGGCAGGCTTATTCAGAAAGTTAGAAGGCATGGGATCCAGGGAAGTTTGGCCAGGTGGATTCGGAATTTGGCTTGCCTGCAGAAAGCAGAGGGTCGTGGTGGAGGGAGTACATTCAGATTGGAGGGTTGTGACTAGTGGTGTCCCACAAGGATCGGTTCTGGGACCTCTACTTTTCGTGATTTTTATTAACAACCAGGATGTCGGGGTAGAAGGGTGGATTGACAAGTTTGCAGATGACACAAAGGTTGGTGGTGTTGTGGATAATGTAGAAGATAGTCGAAAATTGCAGAGAGACGTTGATAGGATGCAGAAGTGAGCTGAGAAGTGGCAGATGGAGTTCAACCCAGAGAAGTGTGAGGTGGTACACTTTGGAAGGACAAACTCCAAGGCAGAGTACGAAATAAATGGCAGTATACTTGGTAGTGTGGAGGAGCAGAGGGATCTCGGAGTACATGTCCACAGATCCCTGGAAGTTGCCTCACAGGTAGATAGGGTAGTTAAGAAAGCTTATGGGGTGTTAGCTTTCATAAGTCGAGGGATAGAGTTTAAGAGTCGTGATGTAATGATGCAGCTCTATAAAACTCTGGTTAGGCCACACTTGGAGTACTGTGTCCAGTTCTGGTCGCCTCACTATAGGAAGGATGTGGAAGCATTGGAAAGGGTACAGAGGAGATTTACCAGGATGCTGCCTGGTTTAGAGAGTATGCATTATGGTCAGAGATTAAGGGAGCTAGGGCTTTACTCTTTGGAGAGAAGGAGGATAAGAGGAGACATGATAGAGGTGTACAAGATATTAAGACGAATAGATAGAGTGGACAGCCAGCGCCTCTTCCCCAGGGTACCACTGCTCAAATCAAGAGGACATGGCTTTAAGGTAAGGGGTGGGAAGTTCAACGGCGATATTTAGGAAGGTTTTTTACTCAGAGAGTGGTTGGTGTGTGGAATGTACTGCCTGAGTCAGTGGTGGAGGCAGATACACTAGTGAACTTTAAGAGACTACTAGACAGGCATGTGGAGGAATCTAAGGTGGGGGGTTGTTATATGGGAGGCAAGGTTTAAGGGTAGGCACAACATTGTGGGCCAAAGGGCCTGCACTCTGCTGTACTATTCTATAATATCTATAAAAAAATGAAAGCAAGCTAACAATATGGAGGTGGGTAATAAATACTTTTTCAAGTTTATAAAAAGTAAAAGACAGTTGAGAGTGGATGTAGAACCGCAAGAAAATGTGTACGTCCTGTCCTCCCCGGTGTGTACCTCCTGTCCTCTCCGGAGTGTACGTCCTGTCCTTCCCAACACACACGTCCTGTCCTCCCCAGTGTGCACGTCCTGTCCTCCCCGGAGTGTACGTCCTGTCCTCCCCGGAGTGTACGTCCTGTCCTACCCAACACACACATCCTGTCCTCCCCAGTGTGTACATCCTGCCCTCCCCGACACACACGTCCTGTCCTCCCCGCCACACACGTCCTGTCCTCCCCGGTGTGCACGTCCTGTCCTCCCCCGAGTGTACGTCCTGTCCTCCCGACACACACGTCCTGTCCTCCCCGACACACACATCCTGTCCTCCCCGGTGTGTACGTCCAGTCCTCCCCGACACACACGTCCTGTCCTCCCCTGGTGTGTACGTCCTGTCCTCCCCGGTGTGTACGTCCTGTCCTCCCCGACACACACGTCCTGTCCTCCCTGGTGTGTACGTCCTGTCCTCCCCGACACACACGTCCTTTCCTCCCCGGTGTGTACGTCCTGTCCTCCCCGGTGTGTACCTCCTGTCCTCTCCGGAGTGTACGTCCTGTCCTTCCCAACACACACGTCCTGTCCTCCCCAGTGTGCACGTCCTGTCCTCCCCGGAGTGTACGTCCTGTCCTCCCCGGAGTGTACGTCCTGTCCTACCCAACACACACATCCTGTCCTCCCCAGTGTGTACATCCTGCCCTCCCCGACACACACGTCCTGTCCTCCCCGCCACACACGTCCTGTCCTCCCCGGTGTGCACGTCCTGTCCTCCGCCGAGTGTACGTCCTGTCCTCCCGACACACACGTCCTGTCCTCCCCGACACACACATCCTGTCCTCCCCGGTGTGTACGTCCAGTCCTCCCCGACACACACGTCCTGTCCTCCCCTGGTGTGTACGTCCTGTCCTCCCCGGTGTGTACGTCCTGTCCTCCCCGACACACACGTCCTGTCCTCCCTGGTGTGTACGTCCTGTCCTCCCCGACACACACGTCCTTTCCTCCCCGGTGTGTACGTCCTGTCCTCCCCGACGCACACGTCCTGTCCTCCCCGGTGTGTACGTCCTGTCCTCCCCGACACACACGTCTTGTCCTCCCCAGTGTGTACGTCTTGTCCTCCCCGACACACACGTCCTGTCCTCCCCGCCACACACGTCCTGTCCTCCCTGACACACAAGTCCTGTCCTCCCCCGGTGTGTACGTCCTGTCTTCCCCGACGCACATGTCCTGTCCTCCCCAGTGTGTACGTCCTGTCCTCCCTGGTGTGTACGTCCTGTCCTCCCCGACACACATGTCCTGTCCTCCCCGGTGTGTACGTCCTGTCCTCCCCGACACACGTCCTGTCCTCCCCGGTGTGTATGTCCTGTCCTCCCCCGTTGTGTAAGTCCTGTCCACCCCGACACTCACGTCCTGTCCTCCCCTGGTGTGTACGTCCTGTCCTCCCCGCTGTGTACGTCCTGTCCTCCCCGACACACACGTCCTGTCCTCCCTGGTGTGTACGTCCTGTCCTCCCCGACACACACGTCCTTTCCTCCCCGGTGTGTACGTCCTGTCCTCCCCGGTGTGTACCTCCTGTCCTCTCCGGAGTGTACGTCCTGTCCTTCCCAACACACACGTCCTGTCCTCCCCAGTGTGCACGTCCTGTCCTCCCCGGAGTGTACGTCCTGTCCTCCCCGGAGTGTACGTCCTGTCCTACCCAACACACACATCCTGTCCTCCCCAGTGTGTACATCCTGCCCTCCCCGACACACACGTCCTGTCCTCCCCGCCACACACGTCCTGTCCTCCCCGGTGTGCACGTCCTGTCCTCCGCCGAGTGTACGTCCTGTCCTCCCGACACACACGTCCTGTCCTCCCCGACACACACATCCTGTCCTCCCCGGTGTGTACGTCCAGTCCTCCCCGACACACACGTCCTGTCCTCCCCTGGTGTGTACGTCCTGTCCTCCCCGGTGTGTACGTCCTGTCCTCCCCGACACACACGTCCTGTCCTCCCTGGTGTGTACGTCCTGTCCTCCCCGACACACACGTCCTTTCCTCCCCGGTGTGTACGTCCTGTCCTCCCCGACGCACACGTCCTGTCCTCCCCGGTGTGTACGTCCTGTCCTCCCCGACACACACGTCTTGTCCTCCCCAGTGTGTACGTCTTGTCCTCCCCGACACACACGTCCTGTCCTCCCCGCCACACACGTCCTGTCCTCCCTGACACACAAGTCCTGTCCTCCCCCGGTGTGTACGTCCTGTCTTCCCCGACGCACATGTCCTGTCCTCCCCAGTGTGTACGTCCTGTCCTCCCTGGTGTGTACGTCCTGTCCTCCCCGACACACATGTCCTGTCCTCCCCGGTGTGTACGTCCTGTCCTCCCCGACACACGTCCTGTCCTCCCCGGTGTGTATGTCCTGTCCTCCCCCGTTGTGTAAGTCCTGTCCACCCCGACACTCACGTCCTGTCCTCCCCTGGTGTGTACGTCCTGTCCTCCCCGCTGTGTACGTCCTGTCCTCCCCGACACACACGTCCTGTCCTCCCTGGTGTGTACGTCCTGTCCTCCCCGACACACACGTCCTTTCCTCCCCGGTGTGTACGTCCTGTCCTCCCCGGTGTGTACCTCCTGTCCTCTCCGGAGTGTACGTCCTGTCCTTCCCAACACACACGTCCTGTCCTCCCCAGTGTGCACGTCCTGTCCTCCCCGGAGTGTACGTCCTGTCCTCCCCGGAGTGTACGTCCTGTCCTACCCAACACACACATCCTGTCCTCCCCAGTGTGTACATCCTGCCCTCCCCGACACACACGTCCTGTCCTCCCCGCCACACACGTCCTGTCCTCCCCGGTGTGCACGTCCTGTCCTCCGCCGAGTGTACGTCCTGTCCTCCCGACACACACGTCCTGTCCTCCCCGACACACACATCCTGTCCTCCCCGGTGTGTACGTCCAGTCCTCCCCGACACACACGTCCTGTCCTCCCCTGGTGTGTACGTCCTGTCCTCCCCGGTGTGTACGTCCTGTCCTCCCCGACACACACGTCCTGTCCTCCCTGGTGTGTACGTCCTGTCCTCCCCGACACACACGTCCTTTCCTCCCCGGTGTGTACGTCCTGTCCTCCCCGACGCACACGTCCTGTCCTCCCCGGTGTGTACGTCCTGTCCTCCCCGACACACACGTCTTGTCCTCCCCAGTGTGTACGTCTTGTCCTCCCCGACACACACGTCCTGTCCTCCCCGCCACACACGTCCTGTCCTCCCTGACACACAAGTCCTGTCCTCCCCCGGTGTGTACGTCCTGTCTTCCCCGACGCACATGTCCTGTCCTCCCCAGTGTGTACGTCCTGTCCTCCCTGGTGTGTACGTCCTGTCCTCCCCGACACACATGTCCTGTCCTCCCCGGTGTGTACGTCCTGTCCTCCCCGACACACGTCCTGTCCTCCCCGGTGTGTATGTCCTGTCCTCCCCCGTTGTGTAAGTCCTGTCCACCCCGACACTCACGTCCTGTCCTCCCGGTGTGTACGTCCTGTCCTCCCCGACGCACATGTCCTGTCCTCCCCAGTGTGTACGTCCTGTCCTCCCTGGTGTGTACGTCCTGTCCTCCCCAACACACACGTCTTGTCCTCCCCGGTGTGTACGTCTTGTCCTCCCCGACACACACATCCTGTCCTCCCCGGTGTGTACGTCCTGTCCTCCCCGACACACACGTCCTGTCCTCCCCGACGCACATGTCCTGTCCTCCCCGACACACACGTCCTGTCCTCCCCGGTGTGTACGTCCTGTCCTCCCCGACACACACGTCTTGTCCTCCCCGGTGTGTACGTCTTGTCCTCCCCGACACACGCGTCCTGTCCTCCCCGGTGTGCACGTCCTGTCCTCCCCAACATACACGTCCTGTCCTCCCCGACACACATGTCCTGTCCTCCCCGCCACACACGTCCTGTCCTCCCCGACACACACGTCCTGTCCTCCCCGGTGTGTACGTCCTGTCCTCCCCGGTGTGTACGTCCTGTCCTCCCCGACACACACGTCTTGTCCTCCCCGGTGTGTACGTCTTGTCCTCCCCGACACATGCGTCCTGTCCTCCCCGGTGTGCACGTCCTGTCCTCTCCGACACACACATCCTGTCCTTCCCGGTGTGCACGTCCTGTCCTCCCTGGTGTGCACGTCCTGTCCTCCTCGACACACACGTCCTGTCCTCCCCGCCACACACGTCCTGTCCTCCCCGCCACACACGTCCTGTCCTCCCCGACACACAAGTCCTGTCCTCCCGCGGTGTGTACGTCCTGTCCTCCCCGGTGTGTACGTCCTGTCCTCCCCGACGCACATGTCCTGTCCTTCCCGGTGTGTACGTCCTGTCCTCCCCCGGTGTGTACGTCCTGTCCTCCCTGGTGTGTACGTCCTGTCCTCCCCGACACACACATTCTGTCCTCCCCCGGTGTGTACGTCCTGTCCTCCCCGACGCACATGTCCTGTCCTCCCTGGTGTGTACGTCCTGTCCTCCCCGGTGTGTACGTCCTGTCCTCCCCGACACACGTCCTGTCCTCCCCGGTGTGTATGTCCTGTCCTCCCCCGTTGTGTACGTCCTGTCCACCCCGACACACACGTCCTGTCCTCCCTGGTGTGTACGTCCTGTCGTGCTTCGTGTGCACCTGCTGTTCTTCCTCCCGGGATACACCCTCTCCATCCTTAAGTGCACAATGTGTCCTCCCAGACAGCACACGACCAGACGGGTATGGTCTGTAACATCACTTTCTGTCAGTGTCAGTCACCAACAACTGTGAATAACAACACACTGCCACCCACAGATCCTTAAGGAACGAAAGGATGAGGACTGGAACATGGGCAACATCGTGCACACACTCACCAACCGGCGGTACGGGGAGAAAGCCGTAGCCTATGCTGAGAGTCATGACCAGGTAATGAGCATAACTGTAGCATAAGGCATTCAGGTGTTATCCTGTTTCTCTTCCCTGCTCCTTTACACCCCTCACACCTCCCAAACATCTACCTTCGTCCTGCACACATCCCCTTCCCCTTCCCCTTCCCCCACTGAGACTGGGAATCTCAGTGGTGATGTGGAAACACTCAGTGAGACTGGGAATCTCAGTGGTGATGTGGAAACACTCAGTGAGACTGGGAATCTCAGTGGTGATGTGGCAACACTCAGTGAGACTGGGAATCTCAGTGGTGATGTGGAAACACTCAGTGAGACTGGGAATCTCAATGGTGATGTGGAAACACTCAGTGAGACTGAGAATCTCAGTGGTGATGTGGCAACACTCAGTGAGACTGGGAATCTCAGTGGTGATGTGGCAACACTCAGTGAGACTGGGAATCTCAGTGCTGATGTGGAAACACTCAGTGAGACCAGGAAACTCAGTGGTGATGTGGAAACACTCAGTGAGACCAGGAAACTCAGTGGTGATGTGGAAACACTCAGTGAGACCAGGAAACTCAGTGGTGATGTGGAAACACTCAGTGAGACTGGGAATCTCAGTGGTGATGTGGAAACACTCAGTGAGACCAGGAAACTCAGTGGTGATGTGGAAACACTCAGTGAGACTGGGAATCTCAGTGGTGATGTGGAAACACTCGGTGAGACTGGGAATCTCAGTGGTGATGTGGAAACACTCAGTGAGACTGGGAATCTCAGTGGTGATGTGGAAACACTCAGTGAGACTGGGAATCTCAGTGGTGATGTGGAAACACTCAGTGAGACTGGGAATCTCAGTGGTGATGTGGAAACACTCAGTGAAACTGGGAATCTCAGTGGTGATGTGGAAACACTCAGTGAGACTGGGAATCTCAGTGGTGATGTGGAAACACTTAGTGAGACTGGGAAACTCAGTGATGATGTGAGACTGGGAAAGTCAGTGGTGATGTGGATATATTTCTGGTCTGGTGGGGACCAGAGCAGTGCTTAGAAAATATTACCTGTCGAAGAGATACCTCGCACTCTGACATTCTCTGACCCAGATGGCATGCACCATTATCAGCTTTCCCACCAATGTTTCTGTTCAGATGTTTCAACTTTGGGCAGACAGGGGTGATGGTGAACTGGCAGGATTTGGGATTAGTCCAGTCCCATTTGTTCAGTAACTGGAGAATGCTGTGTAGGTTCTCGGTTTTACCCCATCCATATATCAGCGTTCTCTCTGGTCGGCCTTACAGGCTCTGGTTGGGGACAAGACCTTGGCGTTCTGGCTGATGGATGCAGAGATGTATACCAACATGAGTGTGCTGACTCCCTTGACACCAGTCATAAACCGTGGAATCCAGTTGCACAAGATGATCCGACTGATCACACACGCTCTGGGAGGCGAGGGCTACCTCAACTTCATTGGTAAGTCTGAAAGCAGCCTGTCTCCCTTCATAGCACCTGCTCCAAAGCTGGAGCTGACATCAGTCCCTCACTGCGGTTGTATTTCTTGTGGCTGACCGGGCCCAAGCGTCCTGGAATCCTCAGCCCATCAACCTGATATTTTCAGTTTAATTGTCAGTCAACCACGCAGGAATACAGACAAGCGACACAGCTTTCCTCTGGGGCTTACACTCACGCGCACACATATAGCACATAAAACTATGATACCAGAAAACAAAATAAATATTTTCTTCAGCGCGTGTTCGTTCAGAACTGAGAGAGGGTCACGCTGTGAGAGGGGTGGTACTAACGAATGTCACACAGTAGTGAGGGAGCATCTGACTGGGAGGGGTGGTACTAATGGGAACACACCCACCGCCCCACCCGTGGGACCATGGTCCTACGGTTCTCTGCCAAACTTTCACCTGTACTTTTCCTGCAGGCAATGAATTTGGTCACCCCGAGTGGCTGGACTTCCCACGAAAGGGGAACAACGAGAGTTACCACTATGCCAGGCGCCAGTTTGACCTGCTGAATAATCACCTGTTGCGTTACAACCAACTCAATACCTTCGACAGAGACATGAACCACCTGGAGGAGAAGTACGGCTGGCTGGCAGCGCCACCGGTGAGTGGGCATCGTTCTGACCTGGCAACAGTCCTTTTCATCCCCCACTATCACCAACCAGGTCCCCAACCTCACCCAGCTCCCCCCGCCATGCACCTCATCCCCTGCCTTCTCCACTATTTCATCACAGTAGATCCAATTTCCCTCTCAGCCCCAGTCTCCTGCCTTCTCCCCGTATTCCTTCACGCTCTGACCAATCAAGAGCCTCTCCATACCGTCTCAGTGACTTGGCCTGCACAACCATCTGTGGCAACGAATTCCACAGATTCACCACACTCTGGCTAAAGAAATTCCTCCTCAACCCCTTTCCAAGTGGACATCCCTCTATTCTGAGACTGTGTCCTCTGGTTCTAGACTCCGCCACCATAGGAAACATCCTCTCTCCATCTGCTCTATCCATATGTTTCAATATTCGATCGGTTTCAATGGGATCCTCCCCTCATTCTTCTGAATTCACCACTCCTGTCCTCCTCACCCTCACCATCCTGTCCCCTGCTCTCCCTGACCCCCCAATTTCCTCACAACCCCCCCACTCCCTGATTCCTCTGTTCCATTCACCATCACCCTGCTGGTTTTCTCTCTGTCTCGTTGTCAGTGGAGGAGGCAAGGGGCCACTGTAGCAGTGACTGTGAACTCCGGGCTGGATGGTTGCTGGGTCTCTCAGGACAGTGTGCTTTAGACTGAAGCTGCTGGCCTCAGTCCTCCGGCCGGCCCTCACCGTTCGCTGGGGCAGCTGTGGGTGATAAGTTCAGCGGTTTCATGAGGCTCTTGAGAAGACAGAGATGTTGGTCCCTGGTTTTCCATCAGCTGTGAACCATTGAGCATGAGGCTCATTTCCCAAACACAGGGGGATGATGTGCATCCTGTCTCTCTCACTGAAGTCTGTTTAATTATCACCCACGTTCTGCTTCTGCTGCAGACTCTGACCAGCCTAAGAGTAGTGAGTGTGTTGGAGGGCACCCCTGCCCTGTGGAAGAGAGAGGCATGTACTTCAACACGGAAAACCCCACAGGGGCCTTTACGGAGATGTGAAAGAAGGGAAAGGGTTTTGAGACACCATTCCTGCCGTGGTCTCATTGAGCTTTCCTCTGGTCTGCACTGTGACACCAAGAACCTGTCACTGCTCACATCCCATACCACATCAACAATTCCAGCACATCCCTCTCTCCCTGTAACCGTCAGTCTGGCATACAACAGAGAATACAACCCCCTCGAGCCACCATGTTGTGCCAACCTTTGTAACCTACTCTTAAGATCAACCAAACCCTTCCCTCCACATAACCCTTCAATTTTCTTTCATCCATGTGTCTCTTCAGTGGCCGGAATAAACCTGCCTGTACCACCACCCCTGGCAGGGGGTTACCCACACCAACCACTCTCTGTGACAAAACTTATCTGACATCTCCCCTATACTTCCCTCCAATCACCTGAAAATTATGCTCCTTGTATTACCTATTTCCACCCTGGGAAAAAGTCTCTGGAAATCCACTCATTTGTTCCTGCCCTGAATCAGGCACAGCCTCGGCCCCCATATCCCTTTAGCTGGAAGAACTCACCGGTCAGTCAGTGTCTGTGACAAGAGAAACAATTCACATTTCAGGTCAGAAATCTCTCACCAGAACTGAGTAGCGAGATAGCAAGAGAGAGAGAGGTTAGTTAGCGGGGGTAACAGACTGTGGGGAGGGCAGAGGGTGGAACAGTGGGGGTATTTGTAGTTGGGTGAACTGAAGGGCAGATATTGAATGGGCAGTGGATCTAGTTTGTTTGTGTGATGCTGACGATAGTAGTGCAGTAGATAGATGCTCTCAGGCTGGTCCGTGGCATCACGAAGGATATGGGGGTGACATGGAGACTGGGGGACAAAACTGGCTGGCTAATGGGAGGAGGTCTGAAAGAGTGTGAAACTGAGAGGTCGATAGAGACAAGTGGTGTAACAAAGGGATTGCTGCTGGACACAGGTATTCTACACCATGGTCCAGTAGAATGTTGTTTTGTTTGGTTTTATATATGTACAACAAACTTGGACTTGTATATACCCGGGGTTTCAATGAAATATCACCAAGTTGAGAGGACTCTTCCAGCACAACCGCTGTTGATTCTTACCAGTTTTTTATCAATGCACCTCAGGAGGCATTCTGCTTGGTATGGCATCTGCTCTGCACTGACCACAGGAAACTGCAGAGAGCTCAGCACTTCACACAAACCAGCCTCCCTCCATGGACTCTGTCTGTACTTCTCACTGCCTCGGTAACCCCTCCCACATTATTCTCTCTTAGACCATAAGATATAGGAGCAGAAGTAGGCCATTCGGCTCATCAAGTCTGCTCCACCATTCAATCATGGGCTGATCCAATTCTTCCAGTCATCCCCACTCCCCTGCTTTGTCCCCATACCCTTTGATGCCCTGGCTAATCAAGAACCTATCTATCTCTGCTTTAAATGCACCCAGTGACTTGGCCTTCACAGCTGCTCATGGCAACAAATTCCACAGATTTACCACCCTCTTGACTACAGTAATTTCTCCGTATCTTTGCTCTAAATAGGCGTCCTTCAATCCTGAAGTCATGCTTTCTTGTCCTAAACTCTCCTACCATGGGAAATAACTTTGCCATATCTAATCTCTTCAGGCCTTTTAACATTTGGAATGCTTCTATGAGATCCCCCTCATTCTCCTGAGCTCCAGGGAATACAGCCCAAGAGCTGCCAAACTTTCCTCATATGGTAACCCTTTCATTCCTGGAATCATTCTCATGAATCTATACTGAACCCTCTCCAATGTCAGTATATCCTTTCCAAAATAAGGAACCAAAACTGCACACAATACTCCAAGTGTGGTCTCATGAGTACCTTATAGAGCCTCAATGTCACATAGAACATCCCTGCTCTCATATTCTATACCTCTAGAAATGAATGCCAACATTGCATTTGCCTTCATCACCACTGACTCAACCCGGAGGTTAACCTTTAGGGTAACTTGCACAAGGACTCCCAAGTCCCTTTGCATCTCTGCATTTTGAATTCTCTCCCCATCTAAGTAATAGTCTGCCCGTTTATTTCTTCCACCAAAGTGCATAACCATACACTTTCCAACATTGTATTTCATTTGCCACTTCTTTGCCCATTCCCCTAAACTATCTAAGTCTCTGTTTCCTCAACACTACCCGCTCCTCCACATATCTTTGTATCATCAGCAAATTTAGCCACAAATCCATTAATCCCATGGCCCAAATCATTGACATACATGGTAAAAAGCAGCGGTCCCAACACCGACCCCTGTGGAAATCCACTGGTAACCGGCAGCCAACCAGAATAGGATCCCTTTATTCCCACTCTCTGTTTTCTGCCGATCAGCCAACGCTCCACCCACACTAGTAACTTCTCTGTAATTCCACGGGCTCTAATCTTGCTAAGCAGCCTCATGTGCAGCACCTTGTCAAAGGCCTTCTGAAAATCCAAGTACACCACATCTAATGCATCTTCTTTGTCTACCCTGCTGGTAATTTCCTCAAAGAATTGACGTAGGTTTGTTAGGCAGGATTTTCCTTCCAGGAAACCATGCTGACTTTGGCTATCATGTCATGGGCCTCCAGGTACTCTGTAATCTCATCCCTAACAATCAATTCCAACAACTTCCCAACCACTGATGTCAGGCTAACGGGTCTATAGTTTCCTTTCTGTTGCTTCCCACCTTTCTTAAATAGAGGAGCAAAATTTGCAATTTTCCAGAAATCCAGTACAATGCCAGAATCTGTCAACTGTTAATGCCTCCGCAATCTCTCCAGCTACTTCCTTCAGAACACGAGGGTGCATTCCATCAGGTCAGGTCCTCTTCCATTGGGCGGAAGATACAAAAACCTGAAGACATGTGCTACAAGGGCTCAAAGACTACCTCCACCCCACTGTTACAGACTCCTATCGGAATCCTTTCAGAAATCACAAGTAGGATAGATAAAGGGGGATGCAGTGGATGTTGTATATTTGGACTTTCAGAAGGCCTTTGACAAGGTGCCACATCAGGATGCTTATCAAGTTATGAGCCCGTGGTATCATAGGAAAGTTACTAACATGGTTAGAATATTGGCTGATTGGTAGGAGTCCGTGACTGGAATAAAAGGATCCTTTTCTGGTTGGCTGCCAGTGACTAGTGGTGTTCCGCAGGGGTTGGTGTTGGGACCCACGTCTTTTTATGCTGTATATAAATGACTTAGATGATGGAATAGATGGCTTTGTTGCCAAGGTTGCAGATGATACAAAGATTGGTGCAGGGGCAGGTAGTGTTGAGGAAACGGGTAGGATGCAGAAGGACTTAGACGTATATGCGGAGAATGGGCAAGCAAGTAGCAAATGAAATACAATGTTGGAAAATGCATGGTCATGCACTTTGGTAGTAGAAATAAATTTGCGGGACTATTTTCTAAATAGGGAGAAAAATCCAGGTACCTGCGATGTAGAGGGACTTAGGAGTCCTTGTGTAGAACACCTTGAAGGTTAACTTGCAGATTGAGTCAGTGGTGAGGAAGACAAATGCCAATGTTAGCTGTCGTTTCAAGAGGTCGAGAATACAAGAGCAGGGATGTGATGCTGAGGCTTCATAAGTCACTGGTGTAACCCTCAGGTTCGGCCAGTACGTGTTTGTCTAGGGGAAGACAACTTCGCCCCCAACAAACTGAGAAATCTCATTGTGTGGATGCTGCGTGATGTTTTATCCGGTTACAAATCCACACGTTAAATATCAGACAGTACAACCATATGCAATTAACTCATTGAACTTTATAAATCTTAATCTGAATATAGGGCTAGTAAAGAAAAGAAAAAGAAAAAGGGGCCCATTTTAGAGAAAGGTCAAAAGTGCACAATGGAGCTCACAAATACGGCCATTCGTCAACCATCGACCTCCTCCGAGTGTCGCCGACCTCTTCGGACCCTTGCTCCCGGTCCACTCCGTCCAGTGGTCTTCAGCTCTGTCCACACGCGGCTTCTTCTTCTCCTCTCGCTGACCAAAGACGGCGAAAATCTCTCTTCCAGACTCACAAGAAAGAACAACATATCTCTCATTGGATAGGCCCCCCCACATTCCAAAGTCCCATTATCTTTAGTCATAGCCCAAACATTGCTGCTACACAGAAACCCATTACAGAGCGCTACACTGGTGAGGTTTCACCTTGAGTGTTGTGAACAGTTCTAGGCTCCTCATCTTAGAAGAGATGTGCTGGCATTGGAGAAAGGGTTATCATACGAGGAACGTTTGATGGCTCTGGGTCTGTACTCAATGGAATCCAGAAGGATGAGGGGGGATATCACTGAAACCTTTCAAATGTTGAAAGGCCTAGACAGAGTAGATATGGAAAGGATGTTTCCCAAGGTGGGAGAGTCTAGGACAAGAGGGCACAGCCTCAGGATAGAGTGGCGCCCTTTCAAAACAGAGACAATCAAGGTTCTTGATTGACATGGCATCAAAGGTTAAGGGGAGAAGGCCCGGAACTGGGGTTGAGGAGGAGATAGAAAAATGATCAGCCAGTGGCGGAGCAGACTCGATGGGGCTGATGGCCTAATTCTGCTCCTATATCTTATGGTCTAAGGTGGTCTCTTGGTTTCACAATCTACCTCATTATGACCTTGTACATTATCGTTCACCTCATTCAGTAGATTTGACATTTTATTTGGCATTGTTATTTACCTTATTCCAGCTCAATGCAATGATTGGATCTGTGATCTGTCTGCACAGGTTAATCACTGTATTTTGGTGCATGTGGCAATAATACATCAATACCAGTGCCAGTAGGGAGGGTGAGGGTTGAAGAGGGTGGAGAGAGATTGCGGGTTGATTGGTACAGAGTGAGGGGATGGAGAAGTGCCGTGTAATGGGGGTAAATGTGAGGTGGTTCACATTGTGGGATAATCAGAGAGCAGACAATGTGAATGTGATAGACTCGGAAAGGGAGAGGTACAGACAGACTGGGTTATCCCTGACATCTCCTCTGTACCTACTTCCAAGCACCTTAAAACTGTGCCCTCGCATGCTAGCCATTTCAGCCCTGGGAAAAAGCTCTGACTATCCACACAATCAGTGCCTCGCATCATCTTATACACCTCTATCAGGCCACCTTTCATCTTCTGTCACTGCAAGGAGAAAAGGCCCAGTTCACTCAAGCTATTCTCATAAGGCCTGCTCCCCAATCCAGGCGACATCCTTGTAAATCTACTCTACATCCTTTCTATGGTTTCCACATCCTTCCTGTAGTAAGGCGACCAGAACTGAGTACAGTTAACCTTTAGGGTGTTCTGCAATCCAAGTCCTTTGTATCTCAGATTTTTGGATTTTCTAACATTATATTTCATTTGCCACTTTCTTGCCCATTCTCCTAATCTGTCCTAAGTCCTGCATCCTACCGGTTTCCTCAACACTACCTGTTCCTTCACCGAACTTCATATCATGCTGCAAATTTGGCACCAAAGCCATCTATTCATCATCTAAATCATTTCTCTACAGCATAAAAAGAAGTGGTCCCAACACCGACCCCTGCGGAAACCAACTAGTCACTGGCAGCCAACTAGACAAGGATCCTTTTATTCCCACTCGCTGCCTTCTTCCAATCAGCCAATGCTCTAACCAACTAGTCACTTTCCTATAATACCACGGGCTCTTAACTTGGTAAGCAGCCTCATGTGTGGCACCCTTGTCAAAGGCCCTCTGAAAGTCCAAATATACAACATTCCACAGTATCCCCTTTATCTATCCTACTTGTAATGTCCTCAAAGAATTCCAACAGGTTCATCAGACAGGATTTTTCCCTTAAGGGAACAATGCTGACTTTGTAACTCACCTTGTCCTGTGTCACCAAGTACTCCATCACCTCATCCTTAACAATTGACTCCAACATCTTCCCAACTATTGAGGTCAGGCTAACTGGTCTATAATTTCCTTTCTGCTGCCTTCCTCCTTTCTTAAAGAGTGGAAGTGACATTTGCGATTTTCTAGTCCTCTGGCACCATGCCAGAGTCCAATGATTTTTGGAAGATCATTCTTAATGCCACCACCATTTCTAACGCTACCTCTTTCAGAACCCTAGGGTGCAGTTCATCTGGTCCGGATGACTTATGTACCTTTAGGTCTTTCAGCTTTTTGAGCACCTTCTCCCTTGTAACAGTAAACTGCACCCCCCTCTCTTCCTTCACACTCTACAACATCAGGCATGTTACTAGTGTCTTCCACAGTAAAAACTGATGCAAAATACTCATTTAGTTCATCAGCCATCTCCTTGTGCCCCGTTATTATTTCTCCGGCCTCATTTTCCAGTGGTCTCCACTAGAAAATCCACTCTCATCTCTCTTTTATTTTTTTGAAAATAAATACTTGAAAAATCTTTTATCATCCACTTTGATATTATTTGCTAACTTGCTTTCAAAATTCATCTTTTCCCTTCTAATGATTCTTTCAGTAACTATCTGTAGGTTTTTACTCATTTCTGGATCCTCTGTCTTCCCAATAACTTTTGTTTGTTGTATGCCCTTTCTTTTGCTTTAACATTAGCTTTTGCTTCTCTTGTCAGCCACAGTTGTACTATTTTGCCATTTCAGCATTTCTTCATTTTTGGAATACACCTATCCTGCACCTTCCTTATTTTTCCCAGATACACACGCCATTGCTGCTCTGCTGACATCCCTTCCAGCAGCTCCCTTCCTTCCAGATTACTTTAGCTAACTCTCTCTCACAGCAATGCAATTTCCCTTACTCCACTGAAATACTGCTACATCAGACTTTACTTTCACCCTATCAAATTTCAAGTTGAACTCAGTCATATTGTGATCACTGGTTCCTAAAGGTTCTTTTCCCTTCAGCTCCTTAATCACCCCCAGTTCATTACATAGAGACACCGGGGTGCTCCTGTGGAGAGAGACCGGTGTGTTCCATGGAGAGAGACGGGGGGTGTTCCTGTGGAGAGGGACCAGAGTGTACCCCATGGAGAGAGACCAGAGTGTACCCATGGAGAGAGACCAGAGTGTACCCGTGGAGAGAGACCGGGTGTTCCTGTGGAGAGGGACCAGGGTGTTCCTGTGGAGAGAGACAGGGGTGTCCCTGTAGAGAGGGACCGGGGTGTTCCCGTGCAGAGAGACCGGGGTGTTCCCGTGCAGAGAGACGGGGTGTTCCTGTGGAGAGACACTGGGGTGTTCCTGTGGAGAGACACCGGGCTGTTCCTGTGGAGAGACACCGGGGTGTTCCCTGTGGAGAGACACCGGGGTGTCCCTGTGGAGAGAGACCGGGGTGTTCCTCTGGAGAGAGACCGGGGTTGTTCCTGTGGAGAGAGACTGGGCTGTTCCTGTGCAGAGACACCGAGGTGTTCCTATGGAGAGACACTGGGGTGTACCTGTGGAGAGACACTGGGGTGTTCCTGTGGACGGAGACTGGGTTGTACCTGTGGTGAGACACCAGGGTGTTCCTGTAGAGAGAGACCTGGCTGTTCCTGTGGAGAGACACTGGGGTGTTCCTGTGGACGGAGACTGGGGTGTACCTGTGGAGAGACACCGGGGTGTTCCCGTGGAGAGAGACCTGGGTGTTCCCGTGGAGAGAGACCGGGGTGTTCCTGTGAGAGAGACGGGGTGTTCCTGTGGAAAGGGACCGGGGAGTTCCTGTGGAAAGAGACCGGGCTGTTCTCGTGGAGAGACACCGGGGTGTTCCTGTGGAGAGAGACCAGGGTGTTCCTGTGGAGAGAGACCGGGGTGTTCCTGTGGAGAGAGACGGGGTGTTCATGTGGAGAGAGACCGGGGTGTTCCTGTGGAGAGTGATAGGGTGTTTCTGTGGAGAGGGACTGGGGTGTTCCTGTGGAGAGAGACCGTGTATTCCTGTGGAGGAGAGTGATAGGGGTGTTCTGTGGAGGAGAGTGATAGGGGTGTTCCTGTGGAGAGAGACCGGGGTGTTCCTGTGGAGACAGACCTGGGTGTTCCTGTGGAGAGAGACCAGTGTGTTCCTGTGTGAGACAGACCGGGGTGTTCCTGTGGAGACAGACCGGGGTGTTCCTGTGGAGAGTGATAGGGGTGTTTCTGTGGAGAGGGACTGGGGTGTTCCTGTGGAGGCAGACCTGGGTGTTCCTGTGGAGAGACACAGGGGTGTTCCTGTGGAGACAGACCTGGTGTTCCTGTGGAGAAAGACCGGGGTGTTCCTGTGCAGAGAGACCGGGTGTTCCCGTGGAGAGACACCGGGGTGTTCCCGTGAAGAGACACCGGGGTGTTCCTGTAGAGAGAGACCTGGTGTGTTCCTGTGAAGAGAGACCTGGGTGTTCCTGTGGAGAGGACCGGGGTGTTGTGTTCCTGTGGAGAGAGACCTGGGTGTTGCCGTGGAGAGAGACCTGGATGTTCCTGTGGAGAGAGACCTGGGTGTTCCTGTGGAGAGACACCGGGGTGTTCCTGTGGAGAGACACCGGGGTGTTCCTGTGGAGGAGAGTGGTAGGGGTGTTCCTGTGGAGAGAGACCGGGGTGTTCCCGTGGAGAGAGACCGGTGTGTTCCTGTGGAGAGGGACCGGGGTGTTCCTGTGGAGAGAGACCGTGTATTCCTGTGGAGACAGACCTGGGTGTTCCTGTGGAGAGAGACCAGTGTGTTTCCTGTGGAGACAGACCGGGGTGTTCCTGTGGAGACAGACCTGGGTGTTCCTGTGGAGAGAGACCGGTGTGTTCCTGTGGAGAGGGACCGGGGTGTTCCTGTGGAGAGAGACCGGCGTGTTCCTGTGGAGGAGAGTGATAGGGGTGTTCCTGTGGAGAGAGGACCGGGGTGTTCCTATGGAGACAGACCTGGGTGTTCCTGTGGAGACAGACCTGGGTGTTCCCGTGGAGAGAGACGGGGTGTTCCCGTGGAGAGAGACCGGGGTGTTCCCGTGGAGAGAGACCGGGGTGTTCTGTTCCCGTGGAGAGAGACCGGGGTGTTCCCCTGCAGAGCGACCGGGGTGTTCATGTGGAGAGGGACCGGGGTTTTCCTCTGGAGAGACACTGGGGTGTACCTTTGGAGACACACTGGGGTGTTCCTGTGGACGGAGACCGGGGTGTTCCCGTGGAGAGGGACCTGGGTGTTTCCCGTGGAGAGACACCTGGGTGTTCCCGTGGAGAGAGACCGGGGTGTTCCCAGTGGAGAGAGACCGGGGTGTTCCCGTGGAGAGAGACCTGGGTGTTCCCGTGGAGAGAGACTTTGGTGTTCCTGTGGAGAGAGACTGGAGTGTTCCTGTGGAGAGAGACCTGGGTGTTCCTGTGGAGAGACACCGGGCTGTTCCTGTGGAGAGACACCGGGGTGTTCCTGTGGAGAGAGACCGGGGTGTTCCTGTGGAGAGAGACCGGGGTGTTCCTGTGGAGAGACACTGGGGTGTACCTGTAGAGAGACACTGGGGTGTTCCTGTGGACGGAGACTGGGTTGTACCTGTGGTGAGACACCAGGGTGTTCCTGTGGAGAGAGACCTGGGTGTTCCTGTGGAGAGACACTGGGGTGTTCCCGTGGAGAGAGACCTGGGCGTTCCCGTGGAGAGAGACCGGGGTGTTCCTGTGGAGAGAGACGGGGTGTTCCTGTGGAAAGGGACTGGGGAGTTCCCGTGGAAAGGGACCGGGGTGTTCCCGTGGAGAGAGACCGGGGTGTTCCTGTGGAGAGAGACCGGTGTGTTCCTGTGGAGAGACACCGGGGTGTTCCCGTGGAGAGAGACCGGGGTGTTCCCGTGGAGAGAGACCTGGGTGTTCCCGTGGAGAGAGACTTTGTGTTCCTGTGGAGAGAGACTGGGGTGTTCCTGTGGAGAGAGACCTGGGTGTTCCTGTGGAGAGACACCGGGCTGTTCCTGTGGAGAGACACCGGGTGTTCCTGTGGAGAGAGACCGGGGTGTTCCTGTGGAGAGAGACCGGGGTGTTCCTGTGGAGAGACACTGGGGTGTACCTGTAGAGAGACACTGGGGTGTTCCTGTGGACGGAGACTGGGTTGTACCTGTGGTGAGACACCAGGGGTGTTCCTGTGGAGAGAGACCTGGGTGTTCCTGTGGAGAGACACTGGGGTGTTCCTGTGGACAGAGACTGGGGTGTACCTGTGGAGAGACACCGGGGTGTTCCCGTGGAGAGAGACCTGGGCGTTCCTGTGGAGAGAGACCGGGGTGTTCCTGTGGAGAGAGACGGGGTGTTCCTGTGGAAAGACAACGGGGTGTTCCTGTGGAGAGAGACCAGGGGTTATCCTGTGGAGAGAGACCGGGGTGTTCCTGTGAAGAGTGATAGGGGTTTTCCTGTGGAGAGAGACCGGGGTGTTCATGTGGAGAGAGACCGGGTGTTCATGTAGAGAGAGACCGGGGTGTTTCTGTGGAGAGGGACTGGGGTGTTTCTGTGGAGAGGGACTGGGGTGTTCCTGTGGAGAGAGACCGGGTGTTCCTGTGGAGAGAGACCGGGGTGTTCCTGTGGAGAGAGACCGGGGTGTTCCTGTGGAGAGAGGACCGGGGTGTTCCTGTAGAGAGAGACCTGGGTGTTCCTGTGAAGAGAGACCTGGGTGTTCTGTGGAGAGGGACCAGGGCTGTTGTGTTCCTGTGGAGAGAGACCTGGTTTTCCTGTGGAGAGAGACCTGGATGTTCCTGTGGAGAGAGACCTGGGTGTTCCTGTGGAGAGAGACTGGGGTGTTCCTGGTGGAGAGAGACTGGGTGGTGTTCTCCTGTGGAGAGAGACCGGGGTGTTCCTGTGGAGAGAGACCTGGGTGTTCCTATGGAGAGGACACCGGGGTGTCCCTGTGGAGAGAGACCGGAGTGTTACTGTGGAGAGACACCGGGGTGTTCCTGTGGAGAGAGACTGGGGTGTTCCTGTGGAGAGAGACTGGGGTGTTCCTGTGGAGAGAGACTGGGGTGTTCCTGTGGAGAGAGACCTGGGTGTTCCTGTGGAGGAGAGACTGGGGGTGTTCCTGTGGAGAGAGACCTGGATGTTCCTGTGGAGAGAGACCTGGGTGTTACTGTGGAGAGACACCGAGGTGTTCCTGTGGAGAGAGACTGGGGTGTTCCTGTGGAGAGACACCGGGGTGTTCCTGTGGAGAGAGACTGGGGTGTTCCTGTGGAGAGACACCGAGGTGTTCCCGTGGAGAGAGACCTGGCTGTTCCCGTGGAGAGAGACCTGGGTGTTCCTCTGGAAAGAGACCTGGATATTCCTGTGGAGAGAGACCTGGGTGTTCCTGTGGAGAGAGACCTGGGTGTTCCTCTGGAAAGAGACCTGGATGTTCCTGTGGAGAGAGACCTGGGTGTTCCCGTGGAGAGACACTGGGGTGTTCCCGTGGAAAGGGACCGGGGTGTTCCCGTGGAGAGAGACCGGGGTGTTCCTGTGGAGAGAGACCGGGGTGTTCCTGTGGAGAGAGACCGGGGTTTTCCCGTGGAGAGAGACCGGGGTGTTCCCGTGTAGAGAGACCGGGGTGTTCATGTGGAGAGGGACCGGGGTGTTCCTGTGGAGAGACGCTAAGTGTACCTTTGGAGACACACTGGGGTGTTCCCGTGGAAAGGGACCGGGGTGTTCCCGTGGAAAGGGACCGGGGTGTTCCCGTGGAGAGAGACCGGGGTGTTCCTGTGGAGAGAGACCGGTGTGTTCCTGTGGAGAGACACCGGGGTGTTCCTGTGGAGAGAGACCGGGGTGTTCCTGTGGAGAGACACCGGGGTGTTCCTGTGGAGACAGACCTGGGTGTTCCTGTGGAGAGACACCGGGGTGTTCCTGTGGAGGAGAGTGATAGGGGTGTTCCTGTGGAGAGAGACCGGGGTGTTCCTGTGGAGACACACCTTGGTGTTCCTGTGGAGAGAGACCGGTGTGTTCCTGTGGAGAGAGACAGGGGTGTTCTTGTGGAGAAGGACCTGGGTGTTCCCGTGGAGAGGGACCGGGGTGTTCCCGTGGAGAGGGACCGGTGTGTTCCTGTGGAGAGGGACCGGGGTGTTCCTGTGGAGAGAGACGGGGGTGTTCCCGTAGAGAGGGACCGAGGTGTTCCTGTGGAGAGGGACCGGGGTGTTCCCGTGGAGAGCGACTGGGGTGTTCCCGTGGAGAGGGACCGGGGTGTTCCCGTGTAGAGAGACCGGGGTGTTCATGTGGAGAGGGACCGGGGTGTTCCTGTGGAGAGACACTGGGGTGTACCTTTGGAGACACACTGGGGTGTTCCTGTGGACGGAGACTGGGGTGTTCCTGTGGAGAGACACCGGGGTGTTCCTGTGGAGAGAGAGCAGAGTGTTCCTGTGGAGAGACACCGGGGTGTTCCTGTGGAGAGGGACCAGGGTATTCCTGTGGAGAGGGACGGGGGGTGTTCCTGTGGAGAGACACCGGGGTGTTCCTGTGGAGAGAGACTGGGGTGTTCCTGTGGAGAGGACACCGAGGTGTTCCCGTGGAGAGAGACCTGGCTGTTCCCGTGGAGAGAGACCTGGGTGTTCCCGTGGAGAGAGGCCTGGGTGTTCCTCTGGAAAGAGACAGAGGTGTTCCTGTGGAGAGAGACCGGTGTGTTCCTGTGGAGAGAGACCGGGGTGTCCCTGTGGAGAAACACCGTGGTGTTTCTGTGGAGGAGAGTGATAGGGGTGTTCCTGTGGAGAGGTACCGGTGTGTTCCTGTGGAGAGACACTGGGCTGTTCCCTTGGAGAGAGACAGGGGTGTTCCTCTGGAGAGAGACAGGGGTGTTCCTGTGGAGAGAGACCAGGGTTTTCCCGTGGAGAGAGACCGGGGTGTTTCCGTGTAGAGAGACCGGGGTGTTCATGTGGAGAGGGACCGGGGTGTTCCTGTGGAGAGACGCTAAGTGTACTTTTGGAGACACACTGGGGTGTTCCCGTGGAAAGGGACCGGGGTGTTCCCGTGGAAAGGGACCGGGGTGTTCCCGTGGAGAGAGACCGGGGTGTTCCAGTGGAGAGAGACCGGTGTGTTCCTGTGGAGAGACACCGGGGTGTTCCTGTGGAGAGACACCGGGGTGTTCCTGTGGAGAGACACCGGGGTGTTCCTGTGGAGACAGACCTGGGTGTTCCTGTGGAGAGAGACCGGCGTGTTCCTGTGGAGAGTGATAGCGGTGTTTCTGCGGAGAGGGACAGGGCTGTTCCTGTGGAGACAGACCTGGGTGTTCCTGTGGAGAGAGACCGGGGTGTTCCTGTGGAGACAGACCTGGGTGTTCCTGTGGAGAGAGACCGGCGTGTTCCTGTGGAGAGTGATAGCGGTGTTTCTGCGGAGAGGGACAGGGCTGTTCCTGTGGAGACAGACCTGGGTGTTCCTGTGGAGAGAGACCGGGGTGTTCCTGTGGAGACAGACCTGGGTGTTGCTGTGGAGAAAGACCGGTGTGTTCCTGTGGAGAGAGACCGGGGTGTTCCCGTGGAGAGACACCGGGGTGTTCCCGTGAAGAGACACCGGGGTGTTCCTGTAGAGAGAGACCTGGGTGTTTCTGTGAAGAGAGACCTGGGTGTTCTTGTGCAGAGGGACCGGGGTGTTGTGTTCCTGTGGAGAGAGACCTGTGTGTTCCCATGGAGAGAGACCTGGGTGTTCCTGTGGAGAGACACCGGGGTGTTCCTGTGGAGGAGAGTGATAGGGGTGTTCCTGTGGAGAGAGACCGGGGTGTTCCTGTGGAGACAGACCTTGGTGTTCCTGTGGAGAGAGACCGGTGTGTTCCTGTGGAGAGAGACAGGGGTGTTCCTCTGGAGAGAGACAGGGGTGTTCTTGTGGAGAAGGACCTGGGTGTTCCCATGGAGAGGGACTGGGGTGTTCCCGTGGAGAGGGACCGGGGTGTTCCCGTGGAGAGGGACCGGGGTGTTCCTGTGGAGAGGGACCGGGGTGTTCCTGTGGAGAGAGACGGGGGTGTTCCCGTAGAGAGGGACCAGGGTGTTCCTGTGGAGAGGGACCGGGGTGTTCCTGTGGAGAGGGACCGGGGTGTTCCCGTGGAGAGCGACTGGGGTGTTCCCGTGGAGAGGGACCGGGGTGTTCCTGTGTAGAGAGACCGGGGTGTTCCCCTGCAGAGAGACCTGGGTGTTCATGTGGAGAGGGACCGGGGTGTTCCTGTGGAGAGACACTGGGGTGTACCTTTGGAGACACACTGGGGTGTTCCTGTGGAGAGACACCGGGGTGTTCCTGTGGAGAGAGAGCAGAGTGTTCCTGTGGAGAGACACCGGGGTGTTCCTGTGGAGAGGGACCAGGGTATTCCTGTGGAGAGGGACGGGGGTGTTCCTGTGGAGAGACACCGGGGTGTTCCTGTGGAGAGAGACTGGGGTGTTCCTGTGGAGAGACACCGAGGTGTTCCCGTGGACAGAGACCTGGCTGTTCCCGTGGAGAGAGGCCTGGGTGTTCCTCTGGAGAGAGACAGGGGTGTTCCCGTGGAGAGAGACAGGGGTGTTCCTGTGGAGAGGGACAGGGGTGTTCCTGTGGAGAGGGACAGGGGTGTTCCCGTGGAGAGAGACTTGGGTGTTCCCGTGGAGAGAGACCGGGGTGTTCCCGTGGAGAGAGACAGGGGTGTTCCTGTGGAGAGGGACAGAGGTGTTCCTGTGGAGAGGGACAGGGGTGTTCCCGTGGAGAGGGACCAGGGTGTTCCCATGGAGAGAGACCTGGGTGTTCCCGTGGAGAGAGACCGGGGTGTTCCCGTGGAGAGAGACCGGGGTGTTCCCCTGCAGAGAGACGGGGGTGTTCATGTGGAGAGGGACCGGGGTGTTCCTGTGGAGAGACACTGTGGTGTATCTTTGGAGACACACTGGGGTGTTCCTGTGGACGGAGACTGGGGTGTTCCTGTGGAGAGACACCGGGGTGTTCCTGTGGAGAGACACCGGGGTGTTCCTGTGGAGAGAGACCAGGGTGTTCCTGTGGAGAGGGACCGGGGTGTTCCTGTGGAGAGACACCGGGGTGTTCCCGTGGAGAGAGACCTGGCTGTTCCCGTGGAGAGAGACCTGGGTGTTCCCGTGGAGAGAGACCTGGGTGTTCCCGTGGAGAGAGGCCTGGGTGTTCCTCTGGAAAGAGACAGGGGTGTTCCTGTGGAGAGAGACCGGTGTGTTCCTGTGGAGAGAGACCGGGGTGTTCCTGTGGAGAGACACCGTGGTGTTCCTGTGGAGGAGAGTAATAGGGGTGTTCCTGTGGAGAGGGACCGGGGTGTTCCTGTGGAGAGACACTGGGGTGTACCTGTGGAGAGACACTGGGCTGTTCCCTTGGAGAGAGACCAGGGTGTTCCTGTGGAGAGAGACCGGGGTGTTCCCGTGGGAGGGACCGGGGTGTTCCCGTGGAGAGAGACCGGGGTCTTCCTGCGTAGAGGCACCGGGGTGTTCCTGTGGAGAGAGACCAGGGTGTTCCTGTGGAGAGACACCGGGGTGTTACTGTGGAGAGACACTGGGGTGTTCCTGTGGAGAGAGACCGGGGTGTTCCTGTGGAGAGAGACCGGGGTATTCCTGTGGAGAGAGACCGGGGTGTTCCTGTTTAGAGAGACCGGGGTGTTCCCGTGCAGAGAGACCGGGGTGTTCCCGTGCAGAGAGACCGGGGTGTTCATGTGGAGAGAGACTGGGGTGTTCATGTGGAGAGGGACCGGAGTGTTCCTGTGGAGGAGAGTAACAGGGGTGTTCCTGTGGAGAGACACGGGGTGTTCCTGTGGAGAGAGACTGGGGTGTTCCTGTGGAGGAGAGTAACAGGGGTGTTCCTGTGGAGAGGGACCGGGGTGTTCCTGTGGAGAGGGACCGGGGTGTTCCTGTGGAAAGACACTGGGGTGTTCCTGTGGAGAGACACCGGGGTGTTCCTGTGGAGAGAGACTGGGGTGTTCCTGCGTAGAGACACAGGGGTGTTCCCGCTGAGAGAGACCTGGGTGTTCCCGTGGAAAGAGACCGGTGTGTTCCCGTGGAGAGAGACCGGGGTGTTCCTGTGGAGAGAGACCGGGGTATTCCTGTGGAGGAGAGTGATAGGGGTGTTCCTGTGGAGAGAGACCTGGGTGTTCCTGTGAAGAGAGACCTGGGTGTTCCTGTGGAGAGGGACCGGGGTGTTGTGTTCCTGTGGAGAGAGACCTGGGTGTTCCTGTGGAGGGAGACCAGCGTGTTCCCGTGGAGAGAGACCGGTGTGTTCCTGTGGAGAGAGACTGGGGTGTTCCTGTGGAGAGAGACAGGGGTGTTCCTGTGGAGAGAGACTGGGGTGTTCCTGTGGAGAGAGTCCGGGGTGTTCCTGTGGAGAGAGACCGGGGTGTTCCTGTGGAGAGACACCGTGGTATTCCTATGGAGGAGAGTGATAGGGGTGTTCCTGTGGAGAAAGACCGGTGTGTTGCTGTCTGTGGAGAGACACCGGGGTGTTCCTGTGGAGAGAGACCGGGGTGTTCCTGTGGAGATAGACCTGGGTGTTCCTGTGGCGAGGGACCAGGGTGTTCCTGTGGAGAGGGACCAGGGTGTTCCTGTGGAGAGGGACCGGGGTGTCCCTGTGGAGAGGGACCGGGGTTTCCCTGTGGAGAGACACCGGGGTGTTCCTGTGGAGAGACACCGGGGAGTCCCTGTGGAGAGACACCGGGGTGTTCCTGTGGAGAGAGACCGGGGTGTTCCTCTGGAGAGAGACTGGGGTGTTCCTGTGGAGAGAGACTGGGGTGTTCCTGTGCAGAGACACCGAGGTGTTCCTGTGGAGAGACACTGGGGTGTACCTGTGGAGAGGGACAGGGGTGTTCCCGTGGAGAGGGACCAGGGTGTTCCCATGGAGAGAGACTTGGGTGTTCCCGTGGAGAGAGACCGGGGTGTTCCCGTGGAGAGAGACCGGGGTGTTCCCCTGCAGAGAGACGGGGGTGTTCATGTGGAGAGGGACCGGGGTGTTCCTGTGGAGAGACACATGGGTGTTCCTGTGGAGAGACACCGGGGTGTTCCTGTGGAGAGACACCGGGGTGTTCCTGTGGAGAGAGACCAGGGTGTTCCTGTGGAGAGGGACCGGGGTGTTCCTGTGGAGAGACACCGGGGTGTTCCTGTGGAGAAACACCGAGGTGTTCCCGTGGAGAGAGACCTGGCTGTTCCCGTGGAGAGAGACCTGGGTGTTCCCGTGGAGAGGGACCGGGGTGTTCCCGTGTAGAGAGACCGGGGTGTTCATGTGGAGAGGGACCGGGGTGTTCCTGTGGAGAGACACTGGGGTGTACCTTTGGAGACACACTGGGGTGTTCCTGTGGACGGAGACTGGGGTGTTCCTGTGGAGAGACACCGGGGTGTTCCTGTGGAGAGAGAGCAGAGTGTTCCTGTGGAGAGACACCGGGGTGTTCCTGTGGAGAGGGACCAGGGTATTCCTGTGGAGAGGGACGGGGGTGTTCCTGTGGAGAGACACCGGGGTGTTCCTGTGGAGAGAGACTGGGGTGTTCCTGTGGAGAGACACCGAGGTGTTCCCGTGGAGAGAGACCTGGCTGTTCCCGTGGAGAGAGACCTGGGTGTTCCCGTGGAGAGAGGCCTGGGTGTTCCTCTGGAAAGAGACAGAGGTGTTCCTGTGGAGAGAGACCGGTGTGTTCCTGTGGAGAGAGACCGGGGTGTCCCTGTGGAGAAACACCGTGGTGTTTCTGTGGAGGAGAGTGATAGGGGTGTTCCTGTGGAGAGGTACCGGTGTGTTCCTGTGGAGAGACACTGGGCTGTTCCCTTGGAGAGAGACAGGGGTGTTCCTCTGGAGAGAGACAGGGGTGTTCCTGTGGAGAGAGACCAGGGTTTTCCCGTGGAGAGAGACCGGGGTGTTTCCGTGTAGAGAGACCGGGGTGTTCATGTGGAGAGGGACCGGGGTGTTCCTGTGGAGAGACGCTAAGTGTACTTTTGGAGACACACTGGGGTGTTCCCGTGGAAAGGGACCGGGGTGTTCCCGTGGAAAGGGACCGGGGTGTTCCCGTGGAGAGAGACCGGGGTGTTCCAGTGGAGAGAGACCGGTGTGTTCCTGTGGAGAGACACCGGGGTGTTCCTGTGGAGAGACACCGGGGTGTTCCTCTGGAGAGAGACTGGGGTGTTCCTGTGGAGAGAGACTGGGGTGTTCCTGTGCAGAGACACCGAGGTGTTCCTGTGGAGAGACACTGGGGTGTACCTGTGGAGAGGGACAGGGGTGTTCCCGTGGAGAGGGACCAGGGTGTTCCCATGGAGAGAGACTTGGGTGTTCCCGTGGAGAGAGACCGGGGTGTTCCCGTGGAGAGAGACCGGGGTGTTCCCCTGCAGAGAGACGGGGGTGTTCATGTGGAGAGGGACCGGGGTGTTCCTGTGGAGAGACACATGGGTGTTCCTGTGGAGAGACACCGGGGTGTTCCTGTGGAGAGACACCGGGGTGTTCCTGTGGAGAGAGACCAGGGTGTTCCTGTGGAGAGGGACCGGGGTGTTCCTGTGGAGAGACACCGGGGTGTTCCTGTGGAGAGACACCGAGGTGTTCCCGTGGAGAGAGACCTGGCTGTTCCCGTGGAGAGAGACCTGGGTGTTCCCGTGGAGAGGGACCGGGGTGTTCCCGTGTAGAGAGACCGGGGTGTTCATGTGGAGAGGGACCGGGGTGTTCCTGTGGAGAGACACTGGGGTGTACCTTTGGAGACACACTGGGGTGTTCCTGTGGACGGAGACTGGGGTGTTCCTGTGGAGAGACACCGGGGTGTTCCTGTGGAGAGAGAGCAGAGTGTTCCTGTGGAGAGACACCGGGGTGTTCCTGTGGAGAGGGACCAGGGTATTCCTGTGGAGAGGGACGGGGGTGTTCCTGTGGAGAGACACCGGGGTGTTCCTGTGGAGAGAGACTGGGGTGTTCCTGTGGAGAGACACCGAGGTGTTCCCGTGGAGAGAGACCTGGCTGTTCCCGTGGAGAGAGACCTGGGTGTTCCCGTGGAGAGAGGCCTGGGTGTTCCTCTGGAAAGAGACAGAGGTGTTCCTGTGGAGAGAGACCGGTGTGTTCCTGTGGAGAGAGACCGGGGTGTCCCTGTGGAGAAACACCGTGGTGTTTCTGTGGAGGAGAGTGATAGGGGTGTTCCTGTGGAGAGGTACCGGTGTGTTCCTGTGGAGAGACACTGGGCTGTTCCCTTGGAGAGAGACAGGGGTGTTCCTCTGGAGAGAGACAGGGGTGTTCCTGTGGAGAGAGACCAGGGTTTTCCCGTGGAGAGAGACCGGGGTGTTTCCGTGTAGAGAGACCGGGGTGTTCATGTGGAGAGGGACCGGGGTGTTCCTGTGGAGAGACGCTAAGTGTACTTTTGGAGACACACTGGGGTGTTCCCGTGGAAAGGGACCGGGGTGTTCCCGTGGAAAGGGACCGGGGTGTTCCCGTGGAGAGAGACCGGGGTGTTCCAGTGGAGAGAGACCGGTGTGTTCCTGTGGAGAGACACCGGGGTGTTCCTGTGGAGAGACACCGGGGTGTTCCTGTGGAGAGACACCGGGGTGTTCCTGTGGAGACAGACCTGGGTGTTCCTGTGGAGAGAGACCGGCGTGTTCCTGTGGAGAGTGATAGCGGTGTTTCTGCGGAGAGGGACAGGGCTGTTCCTGTGGAGACAGACCTGGGTGTTCCTGTGGAGAGAGACCGGGGTGTTCCTGTGGAGACAGACCTGGGTGTTCCTGTGGAGAGAGACCGGCGTGTTCCTGTGGAGAGTGATAGCGGTGTTTCTGCGGAGAGGGACAGGGCTGTTCCTGTGGAGACAGACCTGGGTGTTCCTGTGGAGAGAGACCGGGGTGTTCCTGTGGAGACAGACCTGGGTGTTGCTGTGGAGAAAGACCGGTGTGTTCCTGTGGAGAGAGACCGGGGTGTTCCCGTGGAGAGACACCGGGGTGTTCCCGTGAAGAGACACCGGGGTGTTCCTGTAGAGAGAGACCTGGGTGTTTCTGTGAAGAGAGACCTGGGTGTTCTTGTGCAGAGGGACCGGGGTGTTGTGTTCCTGTGGAGAGAGACCTGTGTGTTCCCATGGAGAGAGACCTGGGTGTTCCTGTGGAGAGACACCGGGGTGTTCCTGTGGAGGAGAGTAATAGGGGTGTTCCTGTGGAGAGGGACCGGGGTGTTCCTGTGGAGAGACACTGGGGTGTACCTGTGGAGAGACACTGGGCTGTTCCCTTGGAGAGAGACCAGGGTGTTCCTGTGGAGAGAGACCGGGGTGTTCCCGTGGGAGGGACCGGGGTGTTCCCGTGGAGAGAGACCGGGGTCTTCCTGCGTAGAGGCACCGGGGTGTTCCTGTGGAGAGAGACCAGGGTGTTCCTGTGGAGAGACACCGGGGTGTTACTGTGGAGAGACACTGGGGTGTTCCTGTGGAGAGAGACCGGGGTGTTCCTGTGGAGAGAGACCGGGGTATTCCTGTGGAGAGAGACCGGGGTGTTCCTGTTTAGAGAGACCGGGGTGTTCCCGTGCAGAGAGACCGGGGTGTTCCCGTGCAGAGAGACCGGGGTGTTCATGTGGAGAGAGACTGGGGTGTTCATGTGGAGAGGGACCGGAGTGTTCCTGTGGAGGAGAGTAACAGGGGTGTTCCTGTGGAGAGACACGGGGTGTTCCTGTGGAGAGAGACTGGGGTGTTCCTGTGGAGGAGAGTAACAGGGGTGTTCCTGTGGAGAGGGACCGGGGTGTTCCTGTGGAGAGGGACCGGGGTGTTCCTGTGGAAAGACACTGGGGTGTTCCTGTGGAGAGACACCGGGGTGTTCCTGTGGAGAGAGACTGGGGTGTTCCTGCGTAGAGACACAGGGGTGTTCCCGCTGAGAGAGACCTGGGTGTTCCCGTGGAAAGAGACCGGTGTGTTCCCGTGGAGAGAGACCGGGGTGTTCCTGTGGAGAGAGACCGGGGTATTCCTGTGGAGGAGAGTGATAGGGGTGTTCCTGTGGAGAGAGACCTGGGTGTTCCTGTGAAGAGAGACCTGGGTGTTCCTGTGGAGAGGGACCGGGGTGTTGTGTTCCTGTGGAGAGAGACCTGGGTGTTCCTGTGGAGGGAGACCAGCGTGTTCCCGTGGAGAGAGACCGGTGTGTTCCTGTGGAGAGAGACTGGGGTGTTCCTGTGGAGAGAGACAGGGGTGTTCCTGTGGAGAGAGACTGGGGTGTTCCTGTGGAGAGAGTCCGGGGTGTTCCTGTGGAGAGAGACCGGGGTGTTCCTGTGGAGAGACACCGTGGTATTCCTATGGAGGAGAGTGATAGGGGTGTTCCTGTGGAGAAAGACCGGTGTGTTGCTGTCTGTGGAGAGACACCGGGGTGTTCCTGTGGAGAGAGACCGGGGTGTTCCTGTGGAGATAGACCTGGGTGTTCCTGTGGCGAGGGACCAGGGTGTTCCTGTGGAGAGGGACCAGGGTGTTCCTGTGGAGAGGGACCGGGGTGTCCCTGTGGAGAGGGACCGGGGTTTCCCTGTGGAGAGACACCGGGGTGTTCCTGTGGAGAGACACTGGGGAGTCCCTGTGGAGAGACACCGGGGTGTTCCTGTGGAGAGAGACCGGGGTGTTCCTCTGGAGAGAGACTGGGGTGTTCCTGTGGAGAGAGACTGGGGTGTTCCTGTGCAGAGACACCGAGGTGTTCCTGTGGAGAGACACTGGGGTGTACCTGTGGAGAGGGACAGGGGTGTTCCCGTGGAGAGGGACCAGGGTGTTCCCATGGAGAGAGACTTGGGTGTTCCCGTGGAGAGAGACCGGGGTGTTCCCGTGGAGAGAGACCGGGGTGTTCCCCTGCAGAGAGACGGGGGTGTTCATGTGGAGAGGGACCGGGGTGTTCCTGTGGAGAGACACATGGGTGTTCCTGTGGAGAGACACCGGGGTGTTCCTGTGGAGAGACACCGGGGTGTTCCTGTGGAGAGAGACCAGGGTGTTCCTGTGGAGAGGGACCGGGGTGTTCCTGTGGAGAGACACCGGGGTGTTCCTGTGGAGAAACACCGAGGTGTTCCCGTGGAGAGAGACCTGGCTGTTCCCGTGGAGAGAGACCTGGGTGTTCCCGTGGAGAGAGACCTGGGTGTTCCCGTGGAGAGAGGCCTGGGTGTTCCTCTGGAAAGAGACAGGGGTGTTCCTGTGGAGAGAGACCGGTGTGTTCCTGTGGAGGAGAGTAATAGGGGTGTTCCTGTGGAGAGGGACCGGAGTGTTCCTGTGGAGAGACACTGGGCTGTTCCCTTGGAGAGAGACCAGGGTGTTCCCGTGGAGAGGGACCGGGGTGTTCCCGTGGAGAGAGACCGGGGTGTTCCCGTGGAGAGAGGCCTGGGTGTTCCTCTGGAAAGAGACAGGGGTGTTCCTGTGGAGAGAGACCGGTGTGTTCCTGTGGAGAGAGACCGGGGTGTTCCTGTGGAGAGACATCGTGGTGTTCCTGTGGAGGAGAGTAATAGGGGTGTTCCTGTGGAGAGGGACCGGAGTGTTCCTGTGGAGAGACACTGGGCTGTTCCCTTGGAGAGAGACCAGGGTGTTCCCGTGTAGAGAGACCGGGGTGTTCCCGTGGAGAGGGACCGGGGTGTTCCCGTGGAGAGAGACCGGGGTCTTCCTGCGTAGAGACACCGGGGTGTTCCCGTGGAGAGAGACCGGGGTGTTCCTGTGGAGAGAGACCGGGGTGTTCCTGTGGAGAGAGACCGGGGTGTTCCCGTGCAGAGAGACCGGGGTGTTCATGTGGAGAGAGACTGGGGTGTTCCTGTGGAGGAGAGTAACAGGGGTGTTCCTGTGGAGAGAGACCGGGGTGTTCCTGTGGAGAGAGACTGGGGTGTTCCTGTGGAGGAGAGTAACAGGGGTGTTCCTGTGGAGAGGGACCGGGGTGTTCCTGTGGAGAGGGACCGAGGTGTTCCTGTGGAAAGACACTGGGGTGTTCCTGTGGAGAGACACCGGGGTGTTCCTGTGGAGAGAGACTGGGGTGTTCCTGCGTAGAGACACAGGGGTGTTCCCGCTGAGAGAGACCTGGGTGTTCCCGTGGAAAGAGACCGGTGTGTTCCCGTGGAGAGAGACCGGGGTGTTCCTGTGGAGAGAGACCGGGGTATTCCTGTGGAGGAGAGTGATAGGGGTGTTCCTGTGGAGAGAGACCTGGGTGTTCCTGTGAAGAGAGACCTGGGTGTTCCTGTTGAGAGGGACCGGGGTGTTGTGTTCCTGTGGAGAGACACCGGGGTGTTCCCGTGGAGAGAGACCGGTGTGTTCCTGTGGAGAGACACCGTGGTGTTCCTGTGGAGGAGAGTGATAGGGGTGTTCCTGTGGAGAGGGACCGGTGTGTTTCTGTGGAGAGACACCGGGGTGTTCCTGTGGAGAGAGACCAGGGTGTTCCTGTGGAGATAGACCTGGGTGTTCCTGTGGAGAGGGACCGGGGTGTTCCTGTGCAGAGGGACCGGGGTGTTCCTGTGGAGAGGGACCGTGGTGTCCCTCTGGAGAGACACCGGGGTTTTCCTGTGGAGAGACACCGGGGTGTTCCTGTGGAGAGACACCGGGGAGTTCCTGTGGAGAGAGGCCTGGGTGTTCCTCTGGAGAGAGACAGGGGTGTTCCTGTGGAGAGGGACCGGGGTGTTCCTGTGGAGAGAGTCCGGGGTGTTCCTGTGGAGAGAGACCTGGGTGTTCCCGTGGAGAGAGACCGGGGTGTTCCTGCGTAGAGACACCGGGGTGTTTCCGTTGGAGAGAGACCAGGGTGTTCCCGTGGAGAGGGATCGGGGTGTTCCCGTGGAAAGGGACCGGGGTGTTCCTGTGGAGAGACACTGGGGTGTTCCTGTGGAGAGACACCGGGGTGTTCCTGTGGAGAGACACCGGGGTGTTCCCGTGGAGAGACACCGGTGTGTTCCCGTGGAGAGACACCGGTGTGATCCTCTGGAGAGAGACCGGTGTGTTCCTGTGGAGAGAGACCTGGTGGGTGTTCCTGTGGAGAGAGACCTGGGTGTTCCTGTGGAGAGAGACTGGGGTGTTCCTGTGGAGAGAGACCTGGGTGTTCCTGTGGAGTGACACTGGGGTGTACCTGTCGAGACACACTGGTGTGTTCCTGTGGACGGAGACTGGAGTGTTCCTGTGGAGAGACACCAGGGTGTTCCCGTGGAGAGGGATTGGGGTGTTCCCGTGGAAAGGGACCAGTGTGTTCCTGTGGAGAGACACTGGGGTGTTCCTGTGGAGAGACACCGGGGTGTTCCCGTGGAGAGAGACCGTGGTGTTCCTGTGGAGGAGAGTGATAGGGGTGTTCCTGTGGAGAGGGACCTGTGTGTTTCTGTGGAGAGACACCGGGGTGTTCCTGTGGAGAGAGACCGGGGTGTTCCTGTGGAGAGACACCGGGGTGTTCCCGTGGAGAGACACCGGTGTGATCCTGTGGAGAGAGACCGGTGTGTTCCTGTGGAGAGAGACCTGGTGGGTGTTCCTGTGGAGAGAGACCTGGGTGTTCCTGTGGAGAGAGACTGGGGTGTTCCTGTGGAGAGAGACCTGGGTGTTCCTGTGGAGTGACACTGGGGTGTACCTGTCGAGACACACTGGTGTGTTCCTGTGGACGGGGACTGGAGTGTTCCTGTGGAGAGACACCAGGGTGTTCCCGTGGAGAGGGATTGGGGTGTTCCCATGGAAAGGGACCAGGGTGTTCCTGTGGAGAGATACCAGTGTGTTCCCGTGTATAGAGACCGGGGTGTTCCTGTGGAGAGGGACCGTGGTGTTCCTGTGGAGGAGAGTGATAGGGGTGTTCCTGTGGAGAGGGACCTGTGTGTTTCTGTGGAGAGACACCGGGGTGTTCCTGTGGAGAGAGACCGGGGTGTTCCTGTGGAGAGAGACCTGGGTGTTCCCGTGGAGAGAGACCGGTGTGTTCCTGCGTAGAGACACCGGGGTGTTCCCGTGGAGAGAGACCAGGGTGTTCCTGTGGAGAGATACCAGTGTGTTCCCATGTATAGAGACCGGGGTGTTCCTGTGGAGAGGGACCGGGGTGTTCCTGTGGAGAGGGACCGGGGTGTTCCTGTGGAGTGACACTGGGGTGTACCTGTCGAGACACACTGGTGTGTTCCTGTGGACGGAGACTGGAGTGTTCCTGTGGACGGAGACTGGAGTGTTCCTGTGGAGAGACACCAGGGTGTTCCCGTGGAGAGGGATTGGGGTGTTCCTGTGGAGAGGGACCTGTGTGTTTCTGTGGAGAGACACCGGGGTGTTCCTGTGGAGAGAGACCGGGGTGTTCCTGTGGAGAGAGACCGGGATGTTCCTGTGGAGAGAGACCTGGGTGTTCCCGTGGAGAGAGACCGGTGTGTTCCTGCGTAGAGACACCGGGGTGTTTCCGTGGAGAGAGACCAGGGTGTTCCTGTGGAGAGATACCAGTGTGTTCCCGTGTATAGAGACCGGGGTGTTCCTGTGGAGCGGGACCGGGGTGTTCCTGTGGAGTGACACTGGGGTGTACCTGTCGAGACACACTGGTGTGTTCCTGTGGACGGAGACTGTAGTGTTCCTGTGGAGAGACACCAGGGTGTTCCCGTGGAGAGGGACCGGGGTGTTCCCGTGGAAAGGGACCAGGGTGTTCCTGTGGAGAGACACTGGGGTGTTCCTGTGGAGAGACACCGGGGTGTTCCCATGGAGCAAAACCGGTGTGTTCCTGTGCAGAGAGACCTGGGTGTTCCTGTGGAAGACACCTGGGTGTTCCCGTGGAGAGAGACCGTGGTGTTCCTGTGGAGGAGAGTGATAGGGGTGTTCCTGTGGAGAGGGACCTGTGTGTTTCTGTGGAGAGACACCGGGGTGTTCCTGTGGAGAGAGACCGGGGTGTTCCTGTGGAGAGACACCGGGGTGTTCCCGTGGAGAGACACCGGTGTGATCCTGTGGAGAGAGACCGGTGTGTTCCTGTGGAGAGAGACCTGGTGGGTGTTCCTGTGGAGAGAGACCTGGGTGTTCCTGTGGAGAGACACCAGGGTGTTCCCGTGGAGAGGGACCGGGGTGTTCCCATGGAAAGGGACCGGGGTGTTCCCATGGAAAGGGACCAGGGTGTTCCTGTGGAGAGACACTGGGGTGTTCCTGTGGAGAGACACCTGGGTGTTCCCGTGGAGCGAGACCGGTGTGTTCCTGTGGAGAGAGACCGGTGTGTTCCTGTGGAGAGAGACCTGGGTGTTCCTGTGGAGAGAGACCTGGGTGTTCCTGTGGAGAGAGACTGGGGTGTTCCTGTGGAGAGAGACCGGGGTGTTCCTGTGGAGTGACACTGGGGTGTACCTGTCGAGACACACTGGTGTGTTCCTGTGGACGGAGACTGTAGTGTTCCTGTGGAAAGACACCAGGGTGTTCCCATGGAGAGGGACCGGGGTGTTCCCGTGGAAAGGGACCAGGGTGTTCCTGTGGAGAGACACTGGGGTGTTCCTGTGGAGAGGCACCGGGGTGTTCCCGTGGAGAGAGACCTGGGTTTTCCTGTGGAGAGAGACTGGGGTGTTCCTGTGGGGAGAGAGACCTGGGTGTTTCTGTGGAGAGACACCGGGGTGTCCCTGTGGAGAGAGACCGGGGTGTTCCTGTGGAGAGAGACCGGGGTGTTCCTGTGGATGGAGACTGGGGTGTTCCTGTGGAGAGAGACCAGTGTGTTCCTGTGTATAGAGACCGGGGAGTTCCTGTGGAGAGACACCGGGGTGTTCCTGTGGAGAGGGACCGGGGTGTTCCTGTGGAGTGACACTGGGGTGTACCTGTCGAGACACACTGGTGTGTTCCTGTGGACGGAGACTGTAGTGTTCCTGTGGAGAGACACCAGGGTGTTCCCGTGGAGAGGGACCGGGTTGTTCCCGTGGAAAGGGACCAGGGTGTTCCTGTGGAGAGACACTGGGGTGTTCCTGTGGAGAGACACCGGGGTGTTCCCGTGGAGCGAGACCGGTGTGTTCCTGTGGAGAGAGACCTGGGTGTTCCTGTGGAGAGAGACCTGGGTGTTCCTGTGGAGAGAGACTGGGGTGTTCCTGTGGAGAGAGACCTGGGTGTTCCTGTGGAGAGACACCGGGCTGTTCCTGTGGAGAGACACCGGGGTGTCCCTGTGGAGAGAGACCGGGGTGTTCCTGTGGAGAGAGACCGGGGTGTTCCTGTGGATGGAGACTGGGGTGTTCCTGTGGAGAGAGACCTGGGTGTTCCCGTGGAGAGAGACCGGGGTGTTCCTGTGGAGAGAGACGGGGTGTTCCTGTGGAAAGGGACCGGGGTGTTCCCGTGGAAAGGGACCGGGGTGTTCCCATGGAAAGGGACCAGGGTGTTCCTGTGGAGAGACACTGGGGTGTTCCTGTGGAGAGACACCTGGGTGTTCCCGTGGAGCGAGACCGGTGTGTTCCTGTGGAGAGAGACCTGGGTGTTCCTGTGGAGAGAGACTGGGGTGTTCCTGTGGAGAGAGACCTGGGTGTTCCTGTGGAGAGAGACTGGGGTGTTCCTGTGGAGAGAGACCGGGGTGTTCCTGTGGAGTGACACTGGGGTGTACCTGTCGAGACACACTGGTGTGTTCCTGTGGACGGAGACTGTAGTGTTCCTGTGGAGAGACACCAGGGTGTTCCCATGGAGAGGGACCGGGGTGTTCCCGTGGAAAGGGACCAGGGTGTTCCTGTGGAGAGACACTGGGGTGTTCCTGTGGAGAGGCACCGGGGTGTTCCCGTGGAGAGAGACCTGGGTGTTCCTGTGGAGAGAGACTGGGGTGTTCCTGTGGAGAGAGACCTGGGTGTTCCTGTGGAGAGACACCGGGGTGTCCCTGTGGAGAGAGACCGGGGTGTTCCTGTGGAGAGAGACCAGGGTGTTCCTGTGGATGGAGACTGGGGTGTTCCTGTGGAGAGAGACCAGTGTGTTCCTGTGTATAGAGACCGGGGAGTTCCTGTGGAGAGACACTGGGATGTTCCTGTGGAGAGGGACCGGGGTGTTCCTGTGGAGTGACACTGGGGTGTACCTGTCGAGACACACTGGTGTGTTCCTGTGGACGGAGACTGTAGTGTTCCTGTGGAGAGACACCAGGGTGTTCCCGTGGAGAGGGACCAGGTTGTTCCCGTGGAAAGGGACCAGGGTGTTCCTGTGGAGAGACACTGGGGTGTTCCTGTGGAGAGACACCGGGGTGTTCCCGTGGAGCGAGACCGGTGTGTTCCTGTGGAGAGAGACCTGGGTGTTCCTGTGGAGAGAGACCTGGGTGTTCCTGTGGAGAGAGACTGGGGTGTTCCTGTGGAGAGAGACCTGGGTGTTCCTGTGGAGAGACACCGGGCTGTTCCTGTGGAGAGACACCGGGGTGTCCCTGTGGAGAGAGACCGGGGTGTTCCTGTGGAGAGAGACCGGGGTGTTCCTGTGGATGGAGACTGGGGTGTTCCTGTGGAGAGAGACCTGGGTGTTCCCGTGGAGAGAGACCGGGGTGTTCCTGTGGAGAGAGACGGGGTGTTCCTGTGGAAAGGGACCGGGGTGTTCCTGTGGAGAGTGATAGGGGTGTTCCTGTGGAGAGAAACCGGGGTGTTCCTATGGAGAGGGACCGGGGTGTTCCTGTGGAGAGACACCGGGGTGTTCCTGTGGAGGAGAGTGATAGGGGTGTTCCTGTGGAGAGAGACCTGGGTGTTCCTGTGGAGAGAGACTGGGGTGTTCCTGTGGAGAGAGACCTGGGTGTTCCTGTGGAGAGACACCGGGCTGTTCCTGTGGAGAGACACCGGGGTGTCCCTGTGGAGAGAGACCGGGGTGTTCCTGTGGAGAGAGACCGGGGTGTTCCTGTGGATGGAGACTGGGGTGTTCCTGTGGAGAGAGACCTGGGTGTTCCCGTGGAGAGAGACCGGGGTGTTCCTGTGGAGAGAGACGGGGTGTTCCTGTGGAAAGGGACCGGGGTGTTCCTGTGGAGAGTGATAGGGGTGTTCCTGTGGAGAGAGACCGGGGTGTTCCTATGGAGAGGGACCGGGGTGTTCCTGTGGAGAGACACCGGGGTGTTCCTGTGGAGGAGAGTGATAGGGGTGTTCCTATGGAGAGAGACCTGGGTGTTCCCATGAAGAGAGACCTGGGTGTACCTGTGGAGAGGGACCGGGGTGTTCCCATGGAGAGAGACCTGGGTGTTCCCGTGGAGAGAGACCGGTGTGTTCTTGTGGAGAGAGACCGGGGTGTTCCTGTGGAGAGAGATGGGGGGGTGTTCCTGTGGAGAGACACCTGTGTGCTCCTGTGCAGAGAGACCGGGGTGTTCCTGAATATCCATCACTGATGGCAGACCTTAGCGTGCACAGATGCCTAGGGAGTTGCTGTCCCTAGATGTCTAGGGAGTTGCTGGGAGACCATGGTCTTCCTGGGTCTCTTACGCTGCCAGCATAACATGTTCCAACTTCCTAACTCGTTAACAAGTATTTCTTTGGGATGTGAGACTAAACTGAATGACCGGAAGGTCACAGGGACATCATAGAACCTCATTACATACGGCAGCAGCAATCCAGCTACTCTTGCAGCTGGCACTGTAAAGTATTCCTCAGATGAGGAGACCCATTGCAGCACAGCCTCGTATCTCCAGAGATGTAAGCTGTGACCTGTCTGCATGATCTCCCTGTAACTCCATGCAGTTCGTCCCACATCCCAATGAAATGCAGATTGCTTCGTGATCTGGCTGCAGTATGTTAGCATCTGGCTTCAGTGGATGGAAATGTGCGGATTGGTATCGGCTTGGTGTAAATGGGTTAGCATAGAATCAGTGAGCCAAAAGGCAGTTTCTTTTCTGTTCCCTCTCTAACCCAGTGACAAAACAATACACAATGCTCTGAGTGCTGCCCCTATTTCCACGCCTCTGTACGTTAATGCCTGCATTCTCTGCACCGCTCCCTTTCCCAGTCTATCACATTCACTGTGGGCTGCCCAACACAATCCTCACTGATTTGATTTGGCGCAAATGACACATTTCACTGGATATTTTAATGTACCTGTGACAAATAAAACTAATGCTTGATCTTCAATGAGTGGCCTCATGGCTGATTGCTGGGGATGGGGATGGGGCTGACCAGTGCAGAGAGACTGAGTCACTTTGCTTCATTTGCACTGGCGTTTTCAGGAACGCCCTCCAACAGGCCCACAACCCTGTTGTGGTTTGGACGGTTGCGTGCCTCAATGACCCGGAGAGCTATGCTGGCTCGAGACAGGTCTGTAAGCTTTGGCTCTTGGTAGAGTCAGCCAATCCAAACAGGTCAAAGGGCAGGGGCCAGTCTAGGGGTTATCCACTGGTCCTCCAGGTTTGGGAGTCCAGCTCAGGGCCAACAACCTTGACTGGTCAAACAAAGTTGTAGTGAAAACAGCAATGAAGAATCCTTCTACATCTGAATGGCTCTGGACAGGTAGAGATGGAGGACCTTCATTGCTGCCAGCAGGTGTAGCAGGCTGTGAGTAAGTTAGTTTCAGGAAGGAGGAAATCTTACAGAAACATGATAGCAATGGACAGATTAGATGCAGGAAGGACGTTCCCAATGGTGAGGGTGTCTGAAATTGATGAGGGGGCTTGGTCTATGGAGAGGAAGACTAAGGTAAGGAGAAATTTCTTTCTTCAGAGAGAGGGGTGAACCTGTGGAATTCTCTGCTGCTAAACCAGACTCCTAAATGGATTCACAAAGGAGTTGGATATTGTACTGGGGGCCAGGGGGATCGGGGAAAATCTTGAACTGGCCACTGGATGAACAACCATGATTGTATTGAGTGGTTGGGTACGTTGGAAGGGCTGAATGACAGTTAGCAGTTAATTCACCAACAGTCGACGTACTCTGCCACGTCTAGTGTGTGATCTTTGTTCTTTTGCTACAGACATTTCTTGAAACAGATTGGGCAGTGTCCGTGTGCAGAGAATCTGATAAAACATTATACCACAGTATAGGACCTTCAGCCTACGTTGTGCCAATCCTTTAACCTACTTACCCTAAATTCAATCTAACCCTTCTCTCCCACATAGCCCTCCATTTTCTATCATTCCTGTGTCTATCCAAGAGTTTCTTAAATGTCCCTATCTATCTGCCTCCACCAGCATCCCCTGGCAGGGCTTTACACACACTCACCATTCTGTAAAAATCCACCTCTGACATCACCCCTATACATTTTTCTGATCACCTTAAAATTATGCCCTTTTGTGATAGTAATTTCCACCCTGGGAAAAAGTCTCTGGCTATACCTCTTATCACCTTGTACACCTCCATCAAGTCACCTCTCATCCTCCCTGGCTCCAAAGTGAGAAGCCCTAGCTCACACAAAGACATTTACAAACATCACAAAGAGCACGGGCCTCAGTTCCCTTTGGACACCATTAGTCACTGAGCTCCAGGCCCTAAGCACTCCTTAAGCTGCGATGAAGGACCTGAGATGTTAACTCTGCAGATGCTGCCTGACCTGCTGAGTTTTTGTAGGAGTGTCTCCCTTCAGGCTTGTAGCATCTTGCCCTCAAGTATTGATTTTGTAAGATTGATAATATCAACCTGGAGGCGAGGAATTGCTCCCTGACATCATTTGTCACTCAGTGTGACAGTTGTTAATGGTTCCCTCAGTCCCAGTCAGAGACTGGTGCATACCAAAGAGAGAGAATGCTTTATTAAAAACCATTTGGCATTGATTAAGGAGCCCAGTTCTGTTAATAAAAGAACAGATGCAGAATATTTGCTTATGTAAATTAGTTTTATGGTTAATTATGTTCTAATTTAAACATGCTCAGTTTTACTTTCAGTTAGGTTGAACAGGGCTTGTGTGGATAGTCATTGGAGAGCGATGCACTCTCCACTGACCACAGAACACAGACATTCGGTCGATCCCGTTATCTGGGCTCCGCGTTTTCCCACCCACCAGTTGTCGGTTTCGAGGGGATCCCTGGTATCCAGTGACAGTGATGTCATCCACTGGGCTGACCCAACCAATCACAAGCAAAAAAACAGCTCATAAAAGGCACAATCTGAAATAAACATTTTAAAATAAAATTACAGAATGCAAAAAAAAAAGGAGATTGGAACAGGTACATAAAATTAAGATGTTATCCAAAATGCATAAATTTAATGAATACAAGTTTACCTGTAATGATTTTACATTGATCTAGTTATAGTCATAGAGAAGTACAGCACAGAAACAGACCCTTCGGCCCATCAGATCCATGCCAAAACGATTTAAAGTGTCTCCTCCCATCAACCTACATCGGGACCATAACTATCCATACCCTAACCATCCATGTACCTATCGAAACTCCTCGTAAACGTTGAAATCGAGCTCACATGCACCACTTGTGCTGGCAGCTCGTTCCATACTCACAACCCTCTGAGTGAAGAAGTTTCCCCTCATGTTCCCCTTAAACATTTCACCTTTCACCTTTAACCAATGACCTCAAGTGGTAGTTCCACCCAACCACTGGAAAAAGCCTGCTTGGATTTACCCTATCCATACCCCTCATAATTTTGAACACCTCTGTCAAATCTCCTCAATCTTCTACATTCTAAGGAATACGGACCAAACTTACTCAATCTTTCCTTACAACTCAGATCCTTCAGACCTGGCAGCATCCTTGTAAATTTTCTCTACACTCTTTCAACCTTATTTACATCTTTCCTACAGGTAGGTGACTGCCGATGAGGCTGCTTAGCAAGATAAGAGCCCATGGAATTACAGGGAAGTTACTAGCATGAGTGGATCATTGGCTGGTCGGCAGAAAACAGAGAGTGGGAATAAAGGGATCCTATTCTGGATGGCTGCTGGTTACCAGTGGAGCTCCACAGGGGTCGGTGTTGGGACCGCTGCTTTTTACCATGTATGTCAGTGACTTGGACCATGGGATTAATGGATTTGTGGCTAAATTTGCCAATGATACAAAGATAGGTGGAGGAGCGGGTAGTGTTGAGGAAACAGAGAACCTGCAGAGAAACTTAGATAGTTTAGGGGAATGGGCAAAGTGGCAAATGAAATACAATGTTGGTAAGTGTATGGTGATGCACTTTGGTGAAAGAAATAAATGGGCAGACTATTATTTAGTTGGGGAGAGAATTCAAAATGCAGAGTTGGAAAGGGACTTGGGAGTCTTTGTGCAGGACACCCTAAAGGTTAACCTCCAGGCTGAGTCAGTGGTGAAGAAGGCAAATGCAATGTTGGTGCTTATTTCTGGAGGTATAGAATATAAGAGCAGGGATGTGATGTTGAGGCTCTATAAGGCACTCATGAGACCACACGGAGTATTCTGTACAGTTTTGGGCTCCTTATTTCAGAAAAGATATACTGACATTGGAGAGGGTTCAGAGAAGATTCACAAGAATGATTCCAGGAATGAAAGGGTTACCATATGAGGAACATCTGGCAGCTCTTGGGCTGTATTCCCTGGAGTTCTGCAGAATGAGGGGGGAATCTCCTCATCCAGATCATCGATATAGATGACAAACAACAATGGACCCAGCACCAATACTAGTCACAGGCCTCCAGTCAGAGAGGCAGCTATTTACTACCCCTCCCCGGCTTCTCCCACAAAGCCAATGTCTAATCCAATTTACTACTACCTCATCTTGAATGCTGAGCGACTGAACCTTCTTGACCAACCTCCCGTGGGATCTTGTCAAATGCCTTGCTAGAGTCCATGTGGACAACATCCACTGCCTTGCCTTCATCTACTTTCCTGGTAACTTCCTCAAAAGGCTCTGTATGATTGGTGAAACAGGACTTACCACACACAAAGCCATGCTGACTATCCCTAATCAGTCCCTGTCTATCCAAATACTTAGGTATCCGGTCCCTCAGAATACCTTTCAATAACCTTCCCGCAACTGATGTCAGGCTCACTGGCCTATAATTTCCTGGTTTTTGTTTAGAGTCTTTCTTAAATGGTGGAACAACATTGGCTACCCTCCAATAAGACCATAAGATCCTCTGGTACCTCTCCTGTCGCTAAGTCTAATTTAAATATCTCTGCTAGGGCCCCAGAAATTTCTGCAGTTGGCTCCCGTAGGATCTGAGGGAAAACCTTGTTGGGCCCAGGAAATTTATCCATCCTGATTCGCCTCAGGATAGCAAATACCACCTGCTTTGCCTCACTTTTATAGACTCGGTCTGTTTCATGAGTAAATACAGATGGAAAAAGCTGATTTAAGATCTCCACCATCTGTTTTGGCTTTACACATGGATTACCATTCCAGTCTTTCAGAGAACCAATTTTGTCCCTTGAACTCCTTTCGCTCTTAACATATCTGTAGAATCCCTTGTCTCCAAGAGCAACTTCATGCCTTCTTTTAGCCCTCCTGACTTCTTTAAATATTCTCTTGCATTTCTTATACTCCATAAGGACATCATTTATTCCTCCCTGTCTACACCTGCTATGCACCTCTTTTTTTCTCTTAACTGGGGTCTCCATATCTCTTGAAAACCAAGGTTCCCTGCACTTGTTACCCTTACCTCTTATTCTGACACAGACATTCTACTCTCAAAATTTCACTTCTGAAGGCCTCCCACTACCCAGGTACATTTTGCCAGAAAACAGCCTGTCCTAATCCACACTTCCTTTCTGATACCATCAAAATTGGCCTTTCTCCAATTTAGTATCTCAACCTGCAGACCAGACCTATCTTTTTGCATATGTACTTTGAAACTAATGGCATTGTGATCACTGGATGCAAAGTGTTCCCTTACACAAAATTCTGTCACTTGCCCTGTCTCACTCCCAAACAGAAGATCAAGAACCACAGTCTCTGTCGGGATAACTACATAATGATTAAGGAAAGTTTCCTGAGCACATTTGACAAGCTTCATCCCATCTAGTCCTTTAATAGGACGGGATTCTGAGTCAATACATGGAAAGTTAAAATCAGCTACTCTAACAACATTATGTTTATCTGAGAAATTATCCAACTCAGATTAGTACCAGGCCTGACACTGACCACACCAGAAGCTTTAAGACCAGAAGTCCATAAGGTATAGGAGCAGAGTTAGGCCATTCAGCCCATCGTGTCTGTTCTGCCATTCCATCCCAGATCCTACTCAACCCCATACACCTGCCTCCTCGCCATATCTTTTGGTGCCCTGACCAATCAGGAAACGATCAACTTCCATCTTAAATATACCCATGGATTTGGCCCCCACCGCAGTCTGTGGCAGAGCATTCCACAGATTCACCACTTTCTGGCTGAAACAATTCCTCCTTACCTCTGGTCTGAAAGGTCACCCTCAATTTTAAGGCTGTGGCCTCTAGTTCTGGATACCCCCACCACAGGAAACATCCTCTCCACATCCACCCTATCTAATCCTTTCAACATTCAGCAGGTTTCAATGAGATCCCCCTCCCCACCCACCATTCTTCTAAGTTCCAGTGAGTACAGGCTCAAAGCTGCCAAACGCTCCTCATACATTAACCCCTTCATTCCCAGAATCATCCTGATGAACCTCCTCTGGACTCTCCCCAATGACAAAACATCCTTTCTGAGATATGGGGCCCTAAACTGTTGACGATACTCCCAAGTACGGACTGACTAGTGTCTTATAAAGGCTCAGCATTATCTCCTTGCCTTCATATTCTATTCCCCTTGAAATAAATGCCAACATTGCATCTACCTTCTTTACCACAGACTCAACCTGTAAATTAACCTTCTGGGAGTCTTGCACAAGGACTCCTAAGTTCCTCTGCATGTCCGATATTTGAAACTTATCCTCATTTACGTGATAGTCTGCACTATTGTTCCTTTTACCAAGACGTATTATCATACATTTCCCAACACTGTATTCCATCTGCCACTTTTTTGCCCATTCTTCCATTTTGCCTAAGTCCTGCTGCAATCGCACTGCTTCCTCAGCATTACCCACCCCTCCACCCATCGTTGTATCATCCACCAACTTTGCCACAAAGACATCAATTCCATTATGCAAATCACTGACAAATAATGCAAAAAGCAGCAGTCCCAGTACTGACCCCTGAGGAGCACTACTAGTCACCGGCAGCCAACCAGAAAAGGCCCCTTTTTATTCTCACTCACTGCTTCCTGTCCGTCAGCCATTCTGCTATCCATGCCAGTATCTTTCCTGTAACCTCATAGGACTTTAACTTGTTAAGCAGCCTCATGTGAGGCACCTTATCAAACGCCTTCTGAAAATCCAAGTAAGTGTTATCCACTGCCTCTCCTTTGTCCACCCTGCTTGTTACTTTCTCAAAGAACTCTAACAGATTTGTCAGGCAAAATTTCCCTTTACAGAAACCATGCTGACTTTGACTTATTTTATCTCCAAGTACATTGAAAGCTCATCCTTTGTAATAGACTCCAACACTTTCCCAACCACTGAGGTTAGGCTAATAGGCCTATAATTTCCACCTGGTTCAGGCGACTTATCCACTTTAACACCTTTGAGTTGGCTTAGCATTTTTTCCTTTGTAATAGCAATGGCACTCACCCCTGTTTCCTGACACTCACGGACCTCAGGGACACTGCTAGTGTCTTCCACAGTGAAGACAGATGCAAAGTACCCATTAAGTTCATTTGTCATTTCTTTGTCCCCCATTACTACCTCACCAACATCATTTTCCAGTGGTACAATATCAACTCTCACCTCCCTTTTACTCTTTACATAACTGAAAAAACTTTTGGTTTCTTGCTTTATATTATTGGCTAGTCTGCCTCATATTTAATCTTTTCCCTTTTTTTTTTAGCTTTTTTAGTTGCCTTTTGTTGGATTTTAAAAGCTTCCCAATCATTCAACTTCCCACTCACTTTTGCTACCTTATATGCCCTTTCCTTGGCTTTTTTGCAGTCCTTAACTTCCCTTGTCAGCCACGGTTACATACCCCTGCTATCTGAGAACTTCCTCTGTGGGACATATCTGTCTTTCACCTTGTGAACTATTCCCAGAAACTTCAGCCATCTCTGCTCTGCCATCATCCCCACCAGTATTCCGCTCCAATCCGCGTGGGTAAGCTCCTCTCTCATGTCTCTGTAATTCCATTTATTCCATTGTGATACAGATACCTGTGAGTTATGCCTGTCCCTCTCAAATTGCAGTATAAATTCAAGGGTTCCTTTACATTAAGCTCCATAGTAAGATCTGAGTTATTACACAACACCCAATCTTAAATAGCCATCTAAGATAATTCAATCTCTTACCAACAGAGCCACACCATCGCCTATCCCTTTTTGCCTGTCCCTTTGATACAAAGTATTTCCTTTAATGTTAAGCTCCCAACTATGGCCTTCTTTCAGCCACAATGCAGTGATGCTCACATGATACTGACCAATCTCTACAATCTCTAATTGCGCCATGAGTTCATCCACTTTTTTCCGAATGCTATATGAATTTAAATACAGCATATTCAGTCCTGCATTCTTCACCCTTTTGAATTTTGCCTCTGTGGTACAACCTCACTCTTTGCTCTGTCTGTACTTGTACCCAGTCATTGGCTTGTCCTTCCTTACATTCATGTTATTGGCACCTGATTAGTTCCAAGGGTTCAGATGGGGCAGAGTTTGTTAAGTGTGTCCAGGACGGATTCCTGTCACAGTATGTGGACAGGCCGACCAGGGGGAGTGCCATACTAGATCTAGTACTAGGTAATGAACCGGGTCAGGTCACAGATCTCTCAGTGGGTGAGCATCTGGGGGACAGTGACCACCGCTCCCTGGCCTTTATAATTATCATGGAAAAGGATAGAATCAAAGAGGACAGGAACATTTTTAATTGGGGAAAGGCAAATTATGAGGCTATAAGGCTAGAACTTGCGGGTTTGAATTGGGATGATGTTTTTGCAAGGAAATGTACCTTGGACATGTGGTCGATGTTCAGAGATCTCTTGCGGGATGTAAGGGATAAATTTGTCCCGGTGAGGAAGATAAAGAATGGTAGGGTGAAGGAACCATGGGTGACAAGTGAGGTGGAAAATCTAGTCAGGAGGAAGGCAGCAGCATACGTGAGGTTTAGGAAGCAAGGATCAGATGGGTCTATTGAGGAATATAGGGAAGCAAGAAAGGAGCTTAAGAAGGGGCTGAGAAGAGCAAGAAGGGGGCATGAGAAGGCCTTAGCGAGTAGGGTAAAGGAAAACCCCAAGGCATTCTTCAATTATGTAAAGAAAAAAAGGATGACAGGAGTGAAGGTAGGACCGATTAGAGATAAAGGTGGGAAGATGTGCCTGGAGGCTGTGGAAGTGAGCGAGGTCCTCAATGAATACTTCTCTTCAGTATTCACCAATGAGAGGGAACTTGATGATGGTGAGGACAATATGAGTGAGGTTGATGTTCTGGAGCATGTTGATATTAAGGGAGAGGAGGTGTTGGATTTGTTAAAATACATTAGGACAGATAAGTCCCCAGGGCCTGACGGAATATTCCCCAGGCTGCTCCACGAGGCGAGAGAAGAGATTGCTGAGCCTCTGGCTAGGATCTTTATGTCCTCGTTGTCCACGGGAATGGTACCGGAGGATTGGAGGGAGGCGAATGTTGTTCCCTTGTTCAAAAAAGGTAGTAGGGATAGTCCGGGTAATTATAGACCAGTGAGCCTTACGTCTGTGGTGGGGAAGCTGTTGGAAAAGATTCTTAGAGATAGGATCTATAAGCATTTAGAGAATCATGGTCTGATCAGGGACAGTCAGCATGGCTTTGTGAAGGGAAGGTCATGTCTAACAGACCTGATAGAGTTCTTTGAGGAGGTGACCTGGCATATAGATGAGGGTAGTGCAGTGGATGTGATCTATATGGATTTTAGTAAGGCATTTGACAAGTTCCACATGGTAGGCTTACTCAGAAAGTCAGAAGGCATGGGATCCAGGGAAGTTTGACCAGGTGGATTCAGAATTGGCTTGTCTGCAGAAGGCAGAGGGTGGTGGTGGAGGGAGTACATTCAGATTGGAGGATTGTAACTAGTGGTGTCCCACAAGGATCTGTTCTTTGACCTCTACTTTTCGTGATTTTTATTAACAACCTGGATGTGGGGGTAGAAGGGTGGGTTGGCAAGTTTGCAGATGACACAAAGGTTGGTGGTGTTGTAGATAGTGTAGAGGATTGTCAAAGGTTGCAGAGAGACATTGATAGGATGCAGAAGTGGGCTGAGAAGTGGCAGATGGAGTTCAACTTGGAGAAGTGTGAGGTGGTACACTTTGGAAGGACAAACTCCAAGGCAGAGTACAAAGTAAATGGCAGGATACTTGGTAGTGTGGAAGAGCAAAGGGATCTCGGGGTACATGTCCACAGAACCCTGAAAGTTGCCTCATAGGTGGATAGGGTAGTTAAGAAAGCTTATGGGGTGTTAGCTTTCATAAGCCGAGGGATAGAGTTTAAGAGTCGCGATGTAGTGATGCAGCTCTATAAAACTCTGGTTCGGCCACACTTGGAGTATTGTGTCCAGTTCTGGTCACCTCACTATAGGAAGGATGTGGAAGCATTGGAAAGGGTACAGAGGAGAATTACCAGGATGCTGCCTGGTTTAGAAAGTATGCATTATGATCAGAGATTAAGGGAGCTAGGGCTTCAGTCTTTGGAGAAAGGAGGATGAGAGGAGACATGATAGGGGTGTACAAGATAATAAGAGGAATAGATTGAGTGGATAGCCAGTGCCTCTTTCCCAGGGCACCACTGCTCAATACAAGAGAACATGGTTTTTAGGTAAGTGGTGGGAAGTTCAAGGGGGATATTAGAGGAAGGTTTTTTACTCAGAGAGTGGTTGGTGCGTGGAATGCACTGCCTGAGTCAGTGGTGGAGGCAGATACACTAGTAAAGTTTAAGAGACTACTAGACAGGTATATGGAGGAATCTAAGGTGGAGGCTTATATGGGAGGCAGGGTTTGAGGGTCGGCACAACATTGTGGGCCGAAGGGCCTGTACTGTGCTGTACTATTCTATGTTCCATGTTCTATGTTATACCCATCATCTACTTGTAAACCTGCTGGCTCATTCTCAGCTCTACCATACTGGTTCCCATCCCCATGCTATAATATCTTAAACCATTTCCAACAGCCCTAGTCAATCTGATTGCAAGAATATTGCCCCCCTCGGATTGAAGTGCAACCTGTCCCTTTTGTACAAGTACCATCTGACCCAGAAGAGGTCACAGAAGCCTTGACACTGACCTTTTTGAAGGTTTGAAGGAGATGTGTGGGGGTGTTTGAAGGAGATGGGGGGTTTGAAGGAGATGTTTGGGGTTTTGAAGGAGATGTGGGGGGGGTTTGAAGGAGAAGTGTGGCGGGGTTGAAGGAGATGTGTGGGGGGGTTGAAGGAGATGTGTGGGGGGGTTTGAAGGAGATATGTGGGGGGGTTTAAAGGAGATGTGTGGGGGGTGAAGGAGATGTGTGGGGGGATTTGAAGGAGATGTGTGGCGGGGTTGAGGGAGATGTGTGGAGGGGGTTGAAAGAGATGTGTGGGGGGGGTTGAAGGAGATGTGTGGGGGGTGAAGGAGATGTGTTGGGGGGTGAAGGAGATGTGTGGCGGGGTTGAAGGAGATGTGTGGGGGTTTGAAGGAGATGTGTGGGGGGATTTGAAGGAGATGTGTGGCGGGGTTGAAGGAGATGTGTGGGGGGGTGTTAAAGGAGATGTGTGGAGGGGGTTGAAGGAGATGTGTGGGGGAGTTTGAAGGAGATGTGTGGAGGGGGTTTGAAGGAGACGTGTGGTGGTTTGAAGGAGACGTGTGGGGGTGTTTGAAGGAGACGTGTGGGGGGTTTGAAGGAGACGTGTGGGGGTGTTTAAAGGAGACGTGTGGGGGTTTGAAGGAGACGTGTGGGGGTGTTTGAAGGAGACGTGTGGGGGTGTTTGAAGGAGAAGTGTGGGGGGTTTGAAGGAGAAGTGTGGGGGGTTTGAAGGAGACGTGTGGGGGTTTGAAGGAGACGTGTGGGGGTGTTTAAAGGAGACGTGTGGGGGTTTGAAGGAGACGTGTGGGGGTGTTTGAAGGAGACGTGTGGGGGGGGTTTGAAGAAGACGTGTGGGGGTGTTTAAAGGAGACGTGTTGGGGGGTTTGAAGGAGACTTGTAGGGGTTTGAAGGAGACGTGTTGGGGGGTTTGAAGGAGACGTGTGTGGGTTTGAAGGAGATGTGTGGGGGTTGAAGGAGATGTGTGGCGGGGTTGAAGGAGATGTGTGGGGGGGTTGAAGGAGATGTGTGGGGGGATTTGAAGGAGATGTGTGGTGGGGTTGAAGGAGATGTGTGGGGGAGTTTGAAGGAGATGTGTGGGGGGGTTTGAAGATGTGTGGGGGGTGAAGGAGACGTGTGGGGGTGTTTGAAGGAGACGTGTGGGGGTGTTTGAAGGAGACGTGTGGGGGGTGTTTGAAGGAGATGTGTGGGGGAGTTTGAAGGAGATGTGTGGGGGGGTTGAAGGAGATGTGGGGGGGTTTAAAGGAGACGTGTGGGGGGGTTTGAAGGAGACGTGTGGGAAGTTTGAAGGAGACGTGTGGGGGTTTGAAGGAGACGTGTGGGGGTGTTTAAAGGAGGCATGTGGGGGGGGTTTAAAGGAGACGTGTGCGGGTTTGAAGGAGACGTGTGGGGGGGTTTGAAGGAGACGTGTGGGGGGGTTGAAGGAGACGTGTTGGGGTGTTTGAAGGAGACATGGGGTGGTTTGAAAGAGATGGGGGGTTTTTGAAGGAGACATGAGGGGGTGTTTGAAGGAGACGTGTGGGGGGGTTTGAAGGAGACGTGAAGGGGTGTTTGAAGGAGACGTGTGGCGGGGTTTGAAGGAGATGTGAGGGGGTGTTTGAAGGAGACGTGAGGGGGTGTTTGAAGGAGACGTGTGGGGGGGTTTGAGGGAGATGTGAGGGGGGTGTTTGAAGGAGATGTGTGGGGGGGTTTGAGGGAGACGTGAGGGGGTGTTTGAAGGAGATGTGTGCGGGAGGGATAAAGAAGTGGTGAACTTTGTCACAGTGAGTGTTGGTGTGTAGACGTCTCAGCCAGCCACACTGCTGTTTTTATTTAATAACACACGGACATTGATGTTCTTTTGCTCTAGGCCTACGTCAGTGAGAAGCATGAAGAAAACAAGGTCATCGCCTTTGAGCGTGCAAATTTGCTCTTTATTTTCAACTTCCACCATGAGAAGAGTTTTCCTGACTACAGAGTTGGAGTCGATCTGCCTGGGAAATATCCTTTTCATATGCCTTCTGTGAGCTGAAAGGGGCACAGCCCCATGTTACAAATCTCCACAGGGCAAACCCATGGGGCAAATCTCCACAGGGTAAACCCATGGGGCAAATCTCCACAGGGTAAACCAATGGGGTAAATCTCCACAGGGCAAACCCCATGTTACAAATTTCCACAGGGTAAACCCATGGGGTAAATCTCCACAGGGTAAACCCACGAGGCAAATCTCCACAAGGTAAACCCATGGGGCAAATCTCCACAGGGTAAACCCCATGTTACAAATCTCCACAGGGCAAACCCATGGGGCAAATCTCCATAGGGTAAACCCATGGGGTAAATCTCCACAGGGTAAACCCCATGGGGCAAATCTCCACAGGGTAAACCCCCTGTTACAAATCTCCACAGGGCAAACCCATGTTACAGATCTCCACGGGGTAAACCCATGGGGCAAATCTCCACAGGGTAAACCCATATTACAGATCTCCACAGGGCAAACCCATGGGGCAAATCTCCACAGGGTAAACCCACGAGGCAAATCTCCACAGGGGAAACCCATGGGGTAAATCTCCACAGGGTAAACCCCATGGGGTAAATCTCCACAGGGTAAACCCATGTTACAAATCTCCACAGGGTAAACCCATGGGGCAAATCTCCACAGGGTAAACCCACGAGGCAAATCTCCACAGGGGAAACCCATGGGGTAAATCTCCACAGGGTAAACCCCATGGGGTAAATCTCCACAGAATAAACCCATGTTACAAATCTCCACAGGCTAAACCCATGGGGTAAATCTCCACAGGGTAAACCCCACAGGGTAAACCCATGAGGTAAATCTCCACAGGGTAAACCCATGTTACAAATCTCCACAGGGCAAACCCATGTTACGAATCTCCACAGGGTAAACCCATGAGGTAAATCTCCACAGGGCAAACCTATGGGGTAAATCTCCACAGGGTAAACCCATGTTACAAATCTCCACAGGGCAAACCCATGGGGTAAATCTCCACAGGGTAAACCCATGAGGTAAATCTCCACAGGGTAAACCCATGGGGTAAATCTCCACAGGGTAAACCCATGGGGTAAATCTCCACAGGGTAAACCCCACAGGGTAAACCCATGGGGCAGATCTCCACAGGGTAAACCCATGGGGCAAATCTCCACAGGGCAAACCCATGAGGTAAATCTCCACAGGGTAAACCCATGTTACAAATCTCCACAGGGCAAACCTATGGGGTAAATCTCCACAGGGTAAACCTATGGGGTAAATCTCCACAGGGCAAACCCATGGGGTAAATCTCCACAGGGTACATCCCCATGGTACAGACTTCTTCAGCGCATACCCCAGGGGGAAATCCCCACAGGACTCCCATTATGGGGCAAATCTCCACAGGGTAATTCCCCAGAGGACAAATCTCCACAGCTTGGGTGAAGTGATCGGTTGTCTCTCAGGAACCGGTACTCAGGCCACTGTTACATGGGCCAGGAGGTAGTGTAGCAAGGAGAGACCAGTGGAAGGTGGGGTGGCTGTGGGTCAGTTCCCTGCTGTTTCTGTTTTAATTTCAGATTTCCAGTATCTCCACGTTATAAACACAAGAGATTCTGCAGATGCTGGAAATCTAAAGCAACAGACACAGAATGCTGTAGAAACTAAGCAGGTCAGGTGGTATCTATGGAAATGAATTAATAGTCAATGTTTTAGGCTGAGGCCCTTTATCAGGACTAAAAAGGAAAAAGGAAGAAGCCAGAATAAGAAGGTGGGAGGAAGAGGAGTACAAGCTGGCAGGTGATAGGTGAGATCAGGTGAGGAGAGGGGTATGAAGTGAGAAGCTGGAAGTGATCGGTGGAAGAGGTAAAGGGCTACTAAAGCAGGAATCTGATCGGAGAAGATGGTGGACCAAGGGAGGGAGGAGGAACCAGAGGGCAGTGATGGATAAGTGAGGAGAAGAGAAGAGATAAAAGAAGAGTCAGAATGGAGAATTGAAAAAGAGAGAAGGTTGAGGAGGGAATAATTACCACAAGTTCTAGAAGTCGATGTTCATGCCATCCAGTTGGAGGCTCCCCAGATAAATATGAGGTGTTGCTCCTCAAACTTGAGTTAGGCTTCATCGTGGTAGTAGGGATGGCCTTGGACCAACATGTCAGAACGGGAATGGGAAGTAGAATTGAAATGGGTGGCCTCTGGGAAATTCTTCCTGTTGTGGCGGATAGAGTCAAGGTGTTCCCCCACCCTATGTTGAGTCTCATCAATGTAGCAGAGACCACAGTGGGTATCATCTGTGGAGGTACCCCTCTGTCACCCGATGTAGTGGGGGCATACTCCATGGTGGTTATCCGAAAGGATGGGACAGACACTGAGGGGAGGTGTTAAATAGCCGTGTGATGGCCCACCAAAAGGCAGCACAAGCAAATGGCCTTTCCTCTGCTGTCTCTTTCCTGGAGCACGGATTTACAGCTGCCAACATGTTTCTCAACCTCTTCCTGCACATGACCTTCCCTGCTCCCCCCTCCGCACTGCCAATCCTGGAGTGTCAGGTCCAGTTGTCCGTGGCAGAGCATCGGGCAGCATGGGGACACTAATTGGCCAGAGCTCTTGGCCACGAGGAAGGCTCATCCATTGGCAGTGAGGACGTGAGGTTCCTCCTCGTCTGATGATTCATGACATTTTTGCTGTCATGGAGAAGCTAGTCTCAAGGGGAGACTCCCCCAGGGCAGGAATCAGCTTGCCTCTGTGACCCTGTGTCCGTGTGCCCAGCTTGTCCAGCACCATGACCGGACAGCATTTGGCTTTCCAGAGGAGCTTCTGTTTACAAACGGCCTGACTCTAGGAGTTGTGTGTGTGGGAGGAGGCTCACACTGGGCCTGGCCATCCTGGGGAGCGGGAGCTGAAGCTGCAGCTGGCTGCAGGCGACCTCTCGGCGTTTGGCTGCAGACGATTCTCGGTGTCTGTCTCCCCCTGCTGCTGAGTGAATGCATTGAACCCACATCTTTGATCACACCACTGAGTGATCGCAGAGTTACAGCACAGTAACGTGGCCTCAGTCCATTTCCAGGGCCTCATATCCAAATCCACTCTCAAGGAGAGGCAAGCCAGTCACCCCACTACCCTGAGGTCTCTGTTTTCAGAGGTGAACCATGCTGGATCTCCATGTCAGTTCACGTCTGTCTGGAGAGTCACTGCCCGCCTGACCCGAAGGTCTTCCCCCGGAGCTGGCTGGCACCATTCACCCATCCCCTATGTCTGTGAGAAGATGGGGGCAGCCAGCTCCTCAAGCACTGATGAAGGTGCTCCCATGCTGAAGGGGAATCTTTCCAAAATTCAAAGCAAATTTATTATCAAAAGTGCATACTGCATATGTCACCATGTACAATCCCTGAGGTTAAATTCTTTGCGGGTATTCACAGTAACTATAAAGAAATACAACAAAATCAATGAAAAGCCACACACATCCAGATTTCAGTGTTGGGGTGAGTGAAGTTATCACCTCTGGTCCAAGAGCCTGATGGTTGAGGGGTAGTAATTGTCATTGTTCTTGACCCTGGTGCTGTGGGTCAGATGGCAGTGGTAAGGAGAGAGCATGGCCAGAATGGTGGGGGTCCTCGATGGCGGATGCCACTTTCCTGCGATAGCGAATGTGCTCACAGGTTTGAGGGGGGCTGTGAGTGTACTCTGGACAAGGGACTGCAGTGGTTTCTGTAGATGGTGAACAGGGCAACCTGTGTGTGCTGGTGTGGAGAGGGGAGATGTCGATGAGGTCCCGGTGGACCATCGTTGTAGAGAGTGATTTCAGCTGAACTGACCCCCCCCCCCCCCTGCTTGTGCTGGGGTGGAGGGAGGAGGTGTTCAGGGGTGGGGTGGATGGGATCCTGGTGGACTGTCAGGGTAGAGAGCGATCACAGTTGGACCCCCCCGCCCCTCCCGTATGCGATGGTGCAGAGTGAGGAGGTGTATGGGATCCCAATAGACCGTCAGTGTAGAGAGTGATTATAACTGGACCCCTGTGTGGTAGCACACCTTCCAGGTGTGGCTCAGAGCTGTTATGTCAAGGTGCCCCCGCTACAGGGTTCTGACTGATAGGAAAGTTCACACTCATGACCACACGCTGGGCCTTGTGATCAACAGAGGTTGAAAAGAGAAACTGGGCAAGTGACCTGCTGGGTTCATGAAATTGCACAGGAATGAAACAGTAGGATTTGCCACAGGGTGCAGGTCACATTAGGGTCCGAGCACAGGAAGTGGGGGAGCCAGGCGACAGAGTGGTCAAGGGTGGGGGAGGCCTGGTGAGGGTCCAAGTGCTCTCTGCAGTACCGTATGGGTATCCTGCCTCTGGGTCATGATCCCCAGTCTCTGATCTCGAATCTACACTCTCCGCGTTGTGTAATTGTCATTCAACCCTACATGAATACAGCCAAGTGAAGCAGTGTTCCTCTGGGCCCAAGTACAAACACAGTACCAACAGTTACACACAACACAAAGCACATATAATCATGAAACAGTAACCATACAGTCACAAAAATAATCAGAAAGCCCAAGTTCCTGCGTGTCATGTCTTGTAGATTGCTAGTGCTGTTGGTACTAAGCGCACAGAAAGCCGATCATCATGTGCTCATGCAGCTCACAAAGCACGCAGTCCAGCTTCTTTCACCACACCAACACCGGAGAGCAGCGGCACAGGGAACAGCCAGCTCCCAACCCAGTCTCGGCCATGATCCACGATCATCAGTCCATAGTCCCCTGGCCATTATGAATGGTCTCCAGTCCCTGGTCACTGAGCCTTAATCTCCTGTCTCTCAGCCATGAACCCCAATCCCTGGTCCAGGTACTGTGATTACACAAACTCGCTCCCTGATACCCGGCTGTAAACCCTGGATCCTGGTCCCTGATACCCAGCTGTAATCCCTCGATCCTGGTCCCTGATACCCGGCTGTAATCCCTCGATCCTGGTTCCTGATACCCGACTGTAATCCCTCGATCCTGGTCCCTGATACCCGGCTGTAATCCCTCGATCCTGGTCCCTGATACCCGGCTGTAAACTTTGGATCTAGGTCTCTGATCCCCGGCTGTAATCCCTGGATCCTGGTCCCTGATACCCGGCTGTAATCCCTCGATCCAGGTCTCTGATCCCCGGCTGTAATCCCTCGATCCAGGTCTCTGATCCCCGGCTTTAAACCCTGGATCCTGGTCCCTGATACCCGGCTGTAATCCCTCGATCCTGGTCCCTGATACCCGGCTGTAAACCCTGGATCCTGGTCCCTGATACCCGGCTGTAAACCCTGGATCCTGGTCCCTGATACCCGGCTGTAAACCCTCGATCCTGGTCCCTGATACCCGGCTGTAATCCCTCGAACCAGGTCTCTGATACCCCGCTGTAAACCCTCGATCCTAGTCCCTGATACCCGGCTGTAAACCCTCGATCCTTGTCCCTGATACCCGGCTGTAATCCCTCGATCCTGGTCCCTGATACCCGGCTGTAATCCCTCGATCCTGGTCCCTGATACCCGGCTGTAATCCCTCGATCCTGGTTCCTGATACCCGACTGTAATCCCTCGATCCTGGTCCCTGATACCCGGCTGTAATCCCTCGATCCTGGTCCCTGATACCCGGCTGTAAACTTTGGATCCAGGTCTCTGATCCCCGGCTGTAATCCCTGGATCCTGGTCCCTGATACCCGGCTGTAATCCCTCGATCCAGGTCTCTGATCCCCGGCTGTAATCCCTCGATCCAGGTCTCTGATCCCCGGCTTTAAACCCTGGATCCTGGTCCCTGATACCCGGCTGTAATCCCTCGATCCTGGTCCCTGATACCCGGCTGTAAACCCTGGATCCTGGTCCCTGATACCCGGCTGTAAACCCTGGATCCTGGTCCCTGATACCCGGCTGTAAACCCTCGATCCTGGTCCCTGATACCCAGCTGTAATCCCTCGAACCAGGTCTCTGATACCCGGCTGTAGTCCCTGGATCCTAGTCCCTGATACCCGGCTGTAATCCCTTGATCCTAGTCCCTGATACCTGGCTGTAAACCCTGGATCCTGGTCCCTGATACCCAGCTGTAAACCCTCTATCCTGGTCCCTGATACCCGGCTGTAATCCCTCGATCCTGGTCCCTGATACCCAGCTGTAATCCATCGATCCTGGTCCCTGATACCCGGCTGTAATTCCTCGATCCAGGTCTCTGAAACCTGGCTGTAGTCCCTGGATCCTAGTCCCTGATACCCGGCTGTAATCCCTCGATCCTGGTCCCTGATCCCCGGCTGTAAACCCTGGATCCTGGTCCCTGATACCCGGCTGTAAACCCTGGATCCTGGTCCGTGATACCTGGCTGTAATCCCTCGATCCAGGTCTCTGACACCTGGCTGTAGTCCCTGGATCCTAGTCCCTGATACCCGGCTGTAAACCCTGGATCCTGGTCCCTGATACCTGGCTGTAAACCCTGGATGCAGGTCTCTGATCTCCGGCTGTAATCCCTTACAAATTGGAAGCTTTTTAAACACTACGCTACCTGAATAATAGTTCTGTGTGAATACTGAAATGTGGGGATGTGTTTTCCTGAATTCGTACTGCAGGTATAAGATCGTACTGGACAGTGACGCTGCGGACTATGGAGGGCACAGCCGATTGGACCATGACACCGAGTACTTCACAGAACCGCAACCCCAGAACAACCGGCTCAACTCTCTGCTGGTGAGTGTCTGCTGTCCCCTCAGCAGAAAACGCCACAGGAGTCCGACAGTACAATCTGCTGCAGGATGTGGGTCACACCAGGGCCCAGGAACAGCAAGGGTGGGAATGGGGAAAGGCGCAGGAGTCTGTGTATGGCCAGGTACTCTCTGCAGCCACGGCGACATCTCCCTAATGTCTAGATATCATCTCTGGACAGAGCTCACTGATGTCTGGACATTGTGTCCGGACGGGGCTCGCTGATGTCTGGACAGGGCTCGCTGATGTCTGGACAGAGCTCACTGACGTCTGGACATTGTGTCTGGATGGGGCTCACTGATGTCTGGACAGGGCTCGCTGATGTCTGGACAGAGCTCACTGATGTCTGGACAGGGGTCGCTGATGTCTGGACATTGTGTCTGGATGGGGCTCAATGATGTCTGGACATTGTGTCTGGACAGGGGTCACTGATGTCTGGACAGGGCTCGCTGATGTCTGGACAGAGCTCACTGATGTCTGGACAGGGCTCGGTGATGTCTGGACATTGTGTCTGGACAGGGCTCGGTGATGTCTGGACATTGTGTCTGGATGGGGGGGTCACTGATGTCTGGACGGGGCTCGGTGATGTCTGGACGGGGTCACTGATGTCTGGACAGGGCTCGGTGATGTCTGGATATGGTGTCTGGACAGGGGTCAGTCATTCTGGATGGGGCTTGGTGATATCTGGACATTGTGTCTGAACAGGGCTCAGTGATGTCTGGACATTGTGTCTGGACGGGGGTCGCTGATGTCTGGATGGGGGCTCGGTGATGTCTGGACATTGTGACTGGATACGGCTCAGTGATGTCTGGACGGGGCTCGGTGATGTCTTGACATTGTGTCTGGATGGGGCCACTGATGTCTGGACAGGGCTCGGTGATGTCTGGACGGGTCTTGGTGATGTCTGGACGAGGGTCGGTGATGTCTAGACATTGTCTGGATGGGGCTTGGTGATGTCTGGACATTGTGTCTGGATGGGTCTTGGTGATGTCTGGACATTGTGTCTGGACAGGGCTCGGTGATGTCTGGACATTGTGACTGGACGGGTCTTGGTGATGTCTGGACGGGTCTTGGTGATGTCTGAACATTGTGTCTGGACGGGGGTCGCTGATGTCTGGATGGGGCTCGGTGATGTCTGGACATCGTGTCTGGACAGGTCTTGGTGATGTCTGGACAGGGGTCGGTCATGTCTGGATGGGGCTTGGTGATGTCTGGACAGGGCTCGGTGATGTCTGGATATTGTGTCTGGACGGGGTTCGCCGATGTCTGGACAGGGCTCGGTGATGTCTGGACATTGTGTCTGGACCCTGCTTCATGATACCTAGACATCAGTTTAGCAACTGCCTACATGTCTGGGTTATTGTTACTAGAACTCCCTCTGCAGGTCTGTAATCTCCTGAGAGAAGCAAGCACAATGAGAGGAGAAAGAATAAATGTGGGGCAATTCCTCTGCTGCCCCTGCAAGTGATGCCACAAGAACCTCTGGCAATGATCTTTGCATTATCTATGGGGATGGGAGAGGTTCTAGAGGATTGGAGAGTTGCAGATGTTGTTCCCTTGTACAATAAAGGGAGCAGAGATAGCCCAGGATATTATAGACCAGTGAGTCTTACTTCAGTGGTTGGTAAATTGTTGCAGAAGATCCTGAGGGGCAGGATTTATGAACATTTGGAGAGAGATAATCTGATTAGGGATAGTCATTATGGCTTTGTCAAAGGCAGGTCGTGCCTTACGAGCCTGATTGAATTTTTTGAGGATGTGACTAAACACATTGATGAACGCAGAGCAGTGGATATAGTGTATATGGATTTCAGTAAGGTATTTGATAACATTCCCCATGCAAGGCTCATTGAAACAGTAATGAGGACAGGGGATCCAAGGGGACATTGCTTTGTGGATCCAGAACTGGCTTGCCTACAGAAGGCAAAGAGTGGTTGTAGATGGGTCATATTCTGCATGGAGGTCGGTGACCAGTGGTGTGCCTCAGGGATCTGTTCTGTGTCCCCTCCTCTTTGTCATTTTTATAAATGATCTGGATGAGGAAGTGGAGAGATGGGTTAGTAAATTTGCTGACGACACAAAAGGTTGGGGTGTTGTGGATAGTGTGGAGGGCTGTCAGAGGTTACAGCGGGACATTGATAGGATGCAAAACTGGGCTGAGAAGTGGCAGATAGAGTTCAACCCAGATAAATGTGAGGTAGGTCAAATATGATGGCAGGATATAGTATTAATGGTAAGATTCTTGGGGTCCATGTCCGTAGGGCACTCAAAGCTGCTACGCAGGTTGACAGTGTTATTGAGAGTGTACAGTGTGATGCCCTTCATCAACCGTGGCATTAAGTTCAAGAGCTGGGAGGTAATGTTACATCTATATAAGACCTTAGTTAGACACCACTTTGGATACTGTGTTCAGTTCTGGTCACCTCACTACAGGAGGGATGTGGATACTATAGAGAGAGTGCAGAGGAGATTTACAAGGATGTTGTCTGGATTGGAGAGCATGCCTTATGAGAATAGGTTGAGTGAACTCGACGTTTTCTCCTTGCAGCGATGGAGGATCAGAGGTGACCTGATAGTGGTGTATAAGATAGAACATAGAATATAGAATAGTACAGCACAGTACAGGCCCTTCAGCCCACATTGTTGTGCCGACCCTCAAACCCTGCCTCCCATATAACCCCCAACCTTAAATTCCTCCGTATACCTGTCTAGTAGTCTCTTAAATTTCACTAGTGTATTTGCCTCCACCACTGACTCAGGCAGTGCATTCCACGCACCAACCACTCTCTGAGTAAAAAACCTTCCTCTAATATCCCCCTTGAACTTCCCACCCCCTACCTTAAAGCCATGTCCTCTTGTATTGAGCAGTGGTACCCTGGGGAAGGGGTGCTGGCTATCCACTCTATCTATTCCTCTTAATATCTTGTACACCTCTATCATGTCTCCTCTCATCCTCCTTCTCTCCAAAGAGTAAAACCCTAGCTCCCTTAATCTCTGATCATAATCCATACTCTCTAAACCAGGCAGCATCCTGGTAAATCTCCCCTGTACCCTTTCCAATGCTTCCACATCCTTCCTATAGTGACACGACCAGAAATAGACACAGTACTCCAAGTGTGGCCTCACCAGAGTTTTATAGAGCTGCATCATTACATCACGACTCTTAAACTCTATCCCTGGACTTATGAAAGCTAACACCCCATAAGCTTTCTTAACTACCCTATCTACCTGTGAGGCAACTTTCAAGAAACTGTGGACATGTACCCTGAGATCCCTCTGCTCCTCCACACTACCAAGTATTCTGCCATTTACTTTGTACTCTGCCTTGGAGTTTGTCCTTCCAAAGTGTACCACCTCACACTTCTCCGGATTGAACTCCATCTGCCACTTCTCACCCCACTTCTGCATCCTATCAATGTCTCTCTGCAATCTTTGACAATCCCCGACACTATCTACAACACCACCAACCTTTGTGTTGTCTGCAAACTTGCCAACCCACCCTTCTACCCCCACATCCAAGTCGTTAATAAAAATCATGAAAAGTAGAGGTCCCAGAACAGATCCTTGTGGGACACCACTAGTCAATCTCCACTACAACCCTCTGCCTTCTGCAGGCAAGCCAATTCTGAATCCACCTGGTCAAACTTCCCTGGATCCCATGCCTTCTGACTTTCTGAGTAAGCCTACTGTGTGGAACTTGTCAAATGCCTTACTAAAATCCATATAGATCACATCCACTGCACTACCCTCATCTATATGCCAGGTCACCTCCTCAAAGAACTCTATCAGCTTGTTAGACACGATCTGCCCTTCACAAAGCCATGCTGACTGTCCCTGATCAGACCATGATTCTCTAAATGCCCAGAGATCCTATCTCTAAGAATCTTTTCCAATAGCTTTCCCACTACAGACGTAAGGCTCACTGGTCTATAATTACCCGGACTATCACTACTACCTTTTTTGAACAAGGGGACAACATTTGCCTCCCTCCAGTCCTCCGGTACCATTCATGTGGACGAGGACATAAAGATCCTAGCCAGATGCTCAGCAATCTCATCCCTCGCCTTGTGGAGCAGCCTGGGGAATATTCTGTCAGGCCCCGGGGACTTATCCATCTTAATGTATTTAAACAACGCCAACACCTTCTCTCCCTTAATATCAACATGCTCCAGAACATCCCCTCACTCATATTGTCCTCACCATCATCAAGTTCCCTCTCATTGGTGAATACAGAAGAGAAGTATTCATTGAGATGATGAGAGGCATTGATTATGTGGATGACCAGAGGCTTTTTCCCAGGGCTGAAATGGCTAACACGAGAGGCATAGTCTCGATACGACAGGGTCTTTTAAGACACTGCTAGATAGGTACAGTACATGGAGTTTAGAAAAACAGAGGGCTATGAGGTAGGGAAATTCTAGGCAGTTTGTAGAGTAGGTTACATGGTCAGCACAACATTGTGGGCCGAAGGGACTGTAATGTACTGGAGATGTCTATGTTTAGTCAGCTTTACCCCACCCACACCATTTCCAATTCCAATTCCCTGAAAGAGGTGACTGCATTGGTCTGAACTGAGGGAGTAGTTGGCAGTCTGGTCAGAGATGACCCCATCTGACTGTGTCTGGGACCATAGAGGCCAAGGTGATACTGATCACATGTCCCTTTCTGTTTGGAAATATCATCACCTTGAAATAACATTCACATGATAGACGTTTCCTTAACACAGGTTAGATTTTTCAAAAGATGCCGCACAGACACCACTGATTCCACATTGCACAAGTTTACATGGCACCTTTCATATGCAGTGGGCCCGCAGATTTGCAATCCACTCTCTTTATCGCTTTCCTAGCTCCTTAAATCCTTCAAACACGTTCCGCCAGCCTCAAAGACAGCTTCTTCCCCACTGTTATCAGACTCCTGAATAGTTCACTACCCTCACAGTCCACCTCGTCATGGTCTTGCATCTTATTGTTCAGCTGCTCTGCACTCTCTCTCTAGCTGTTACACTCTATTCGGCATTGTTCTACCTCAATGCACTGATGTGATGAAATGATCTGTGTGGACAGCATGTACAAGTTTTCACTGCGTAACAAGTTTTTCTCAGTATACGTGACAATACATCAGGATGCTGTTCATCGACTACAGCTCAGCATTTAACACCATCATTCCCACAATCCTGATCGAGAAGTTACAGAAATTGGGCCTCTGTACCTCCCTCTGCAATTGGATCTTCGACTTCCTAACCGGAAGACCAGAGTCTGTGCAGATTGGTGATAACGTCTCCTCCTCATTGACGATCAACATTGGTGCACCTCAGCTCACTGCTCTACTCTCTATATACACATGACTGTGGCAGGCGTTGCTCAAATACCATCTATAAATTTGCTGATGATACAACCATTGTTGGTAGAATCTCAGGTGGTGACGAGAGGGCGTACAGGAGTGAGATCTGCCAACTAGTGAATGGTGCCGCAGTAACAACCTGGCACTCAACGTCAGTAAGACGAAAGAGCTGATTGTGGACTTCAGGAAGGGTAAAACAAAGGAACACATACCAATCCTCATAGACAGATCAGAAGTGGAGAGAGTGAGCAGCTTCAAGTTCTTGGGGTGTCAAGATCTCTGAGGATCTAACCTGGTCCCAACTTATTGATGTAGTCATAAAGAAGGCAAGACAGCAGCTATACTTTGTTAGGAGTTTGAAGAGATTTTGCATGTCAACAAATACACTCAAAATCTTCTATAGATGTACCATGGAGAGCATTCTGACAGGCTGCATCACTGTCTGGTATGGGGGGGAGGGTGCTACTGCACAGGACCGAAACAAGCTGCAGAAGATTGTAAATCTAATCAGCTCCATCTTGGGTACTAGCCTACAAAGTACCAGGACATCTTCAGGGAGCGGTGTTTCAGAAAGGTAGCGTCCATTATTAAGGACCTCCAGCACACAGGGCATGCCCTTTTCTCACTGTTACCATCAGGTAGGAGGCACAGAAACAAATTTCATGCTGGTGATCATAAACTTGATTCTGATTCTGAATAGTAAATGTAACAATAAAGGTTCCAATTTCCTCCCAAACCAGAAATTTCTGCAGCCCACAATGATTAACTTTGACCCATAAAGTGAATCCCCAAGATCCATCGCTCATCTTTCTCCTCCCTTCCTGCACAGTGAAGCCCATTGTAGTGTTCTGGTGTTGGGTCTGACCGTACTTGTCTCCCATCGGCACTGGCAGTCTCCGGAACCCAGCAGACATTCTCTGCCAGCACTCTCTCAAGCTCCAGCTGAAATTCGCTGTCCACAGAATACTCCTGTCCCAGCTGGGAGCAATGGGGTCAACTGTCACTCAGTATCCAAGGTGCCGATCTGGAGACCTGCAGCCAATGCAGTCTGTGTATCTGGGACCTTTAGTCTCCACAGAACTCAGCACGTTGCATCAGGCATATGCTGTTGTACTAACAACAAAGCCCTGTATTAATATGTACATTTAATGTGTATACCTGCCTCCCCGGTTCACAAATGACCTAATGTACATAGTAACTACATATACATTTAATGTATGTACAGGCCACCCCACCCACCGTTCACAAACAGCCTAACTTAGGGAGATCGAACAACACAAATTCTCCTAGAAATTTTTAAAGCATTTTTCTAGCTAGTAACAATAATAATGTTCCATTTGATCCATATTTAATTTATTTAGACATATTTATTCCATTAGTTGAATGAAGTGTGAGGGTGATTATTGAGAATAAAAAGGTCATGCCAGTATATACAGAGCGATACAATGTTTGTGACTTGGGCAGAGTTCTGAGGGACCAAAGACTTGTGTTACCGCAAAATAATCTGCAGATGCTGTAAAGGATCAAAGCAACACTTTCAGTACGCTGGATGAACTCAGCAGGCCAGGCAGCATCAGTCAGAAACGATGAGTCGACGTTTCGGACTGGAACCCTTCATCAGGACTGAAGAATGAAAGATGGGGAAGGATTTGAAGAATGCTTGTAGCGTCAGTTGAAAGACCAGTAATTTGAAAGACAAAGGGGTGAGGGAAGGGAAGGATTGACGTCATAGCCCTGAAAACAATGGGTAGTAGAAAAAGGAAGCGGGACCATGAGGGAGCTGGGGGAGGGGGTAGAGTGAAATAGGGTTAGAGGAAGGGAGAGGGAGGGAATTACCGGAAGTTGGAGAATTCTATGTTCGTACCAAGGGGCTGGAGACTACCTAGACGGTATATGAGGTGTTGCTCCTCCAACCTGAGTTTAGCCTCATCATGGCAGTAGAGGAGGCCATGTATGGACATATCCGAATGGGAATGGGAAGCAGAGTTGAAGTGTGTGGCTACCGGGAGATCCTGTCTGTTGTGGCAGACGGAGCGGAGGTGCTCGACGAAGCGGTCCCCCAATCTGCGTCGGATTTCACCGATGTAGAGGAGGCCGCACCAGGAACACCGGATGCATAGTTGACCCCAACAGACTCACAAGTGAAGAGTTGCCTCACCTGAAAGGACTGTTTGGGGCCCTGAATGGTGGCAAGAGAGGAGGTGCAGGGACAGGTGTAGCACTTGCGCTTACAGGGATAAGTGCCGGGTGGGAGATCCGTGGGGATGGACGTGTGGATCAGGGAGTCGCGGAGGGACCGATCCCTGCGGAAAGCGGAGAGGGGTGGAGAGGGAAAGATGTGCTTAGTGGTGGGGTCCTGTTGAAGGTGGCGGAAGTTACGGAGGATAATGTGCTGGATCTGGACGCTGGTGAGGTGGTAGGTAAGGACAAGGGGAACTCCGTCCCTGTTGTGGTTGCAGGAGGATGGGATGAGGGCCGAAGTGCGGGAAATGGAGGAGATGCCAGTGAGGGCATCTTTGATGACGGTAGAAGGGAAACCACGATCCTTAAAGAAAGACGACATTTGAGATGTCCTGGAATGGAAAGCCTCATCCTTGGAGAAATTGTAATGGGAGATAAGGTGATGGCAGAGGAACTGAACGAGTATTTTGCATCAGTCTTCACTGAGGAAGACATCAGCAGTATACCGGACGCTCAAGGGTGGCAGGGAAGAGAAATGTGCGCAGTCACAATTACGGCAGAGAAAGTACTCAGGAAGCTGAATAGTCTAAAGGTAGATAAATCTCCCGGACCAGATGGAATGCACCCGCGTGTTCTGTAGGAAGTAGCTGTGGAGATTGCAGAGGCATTAGCGATGATCTTTCAAAAGTCGATAGTTTCTGGCATGGTTCCTGAGGACTGGAAGATTGCAAATGTCACTCCACTATTTAAGAAGGGGGCAAGGAAGCAAAAAGGAAATTATAGACCTGTTAGCTTGAAATCGGTGGTTGGGAAGTTGTTGGAGTCGATTGTCAAGGATGAGGTTACAGAGTACCTGGAGGCATATGACAAGATAGGCAGAACTCGGCATGGATTCCTTAAAGGAAAATCCTGCCTGACCAACCTATTACCATTTTTTTGAGGAAATTACCAGTAGGCTAGACAAGGGAGATGCAGTGGATGTTGTATATTTGGATTTTCAGAAGGCCTTTGACAAGATGGCACACATGAGGCTACTTAACAGGATAAGAGCCCATGGAATTATGGGAAAGTTACATACGTGGATAGAGCGTTGGCTGATTGGTAGGAAACAGAGAGTGGGAATAAAGGCATCCTATTCTTGTTGGCTGCCGGTTACCAGTGGTGTTCCACAGGGGTGCGTGTTGGGGCCACTTCTTTTTACATTGTACATCAACGATTTGGATTATGGAATAGATGGCTTTGTGGCTAAGTTTGCTGACGATACGAAGGTAGGTGGAGGGGCCGATAGTGCTGAGGAAACGGAGAGTCTGCAGAGAGACTTGGATAGATTGGAAGAATGGGCAGAGAAGTGGCAAATGAAATACAATGTTGGAAAGTGTATAGTTATGCACTTTGGCAGAAGAAATAAACGGGCAGACTATTATTTAAATGGGGAGAAAATTCAAAGTTCTGAGATGCAACAGGACTTGGGAGTCCTCGTACAGGATACCCTTAAAGTTAACCTCCAGGTTGAGTTGGTAGTGAAGATAGCGAATGCAATGTTGGCACTCATTTCTAGAGGAATAGAGTATAGGAGCAGGGATGTGATGTTGAGGCTCTAGAAGGCGCTGGTGAGACCTCACTTGGAGCACTGTGGACAGTTTTAGTCTTATTTAAGAAAGGATGTGCTGACGTTGGAGAGGGTACAGAGAAGATTTACTAGAATAATTCCGGGAATGAGAGGGTTAACATATGAGGAACATTTGTCCGCTCTTGGTCTGTATTCCTTGGAGTTTAGAAGAATGATGGGAGACCACATAGAAACATTTCGAATGTTGAAAGGCATGGACAGTGTGGATGTGGCAAAGTTGTTTCCCATGATGGGGCAGTCTAGTATGAGACGGTATGACTTAAGGATTTAAGGATTCAGAACAGAGATGCGAAGAAATTTGTGTATTGCTCCGGCTTTCCAGCATCTGCTGAATCTCTTGTGTCTTTTGTGGGTGTGTAGAGGTTATTGGAGTGTTCCCACTAACTCACCTGCCTGTAATCCCCTGACAGGTGGGTTCACTGTAACCTCCCGATGTACGGATTTACCTCTAACATCTCAACGGACGGGTTCACCTCCAACCTCCTGACAGGTTGATTGGAGGATTCAGAACAGAGATGTGAAGAAATTTTTTTAGCCAGAAGGTGGTGAATCTATGGAATTTGTTGCCACGGGCGGCAGTGGAGGCCAAGTCATTGGGTGTATTTAAGGCAGAGATTGATAGGTATCTGAGTAGCCAGGGCATCAAAGGTTATGGTGAGAAGGCGGGAGAGTGGAACTAAATGGGAGAATGGATCAGCTCATGATAAAATGGCGGAGCAGACTCGATGGGCTGAATGGCAGACTTCTGCTCCTTTGTCTTATGGTCTAATATTCTTCACTCAGAGGGCCATGAGAGTGTGGAATGAGCTGCCAGCACAAGTAGTGTATGCAAGCTCGATTTCAACATGTAAGAGAAATTTGGATAGGTACATAGCAGGGGTATGGAGAGCCATGGTCCTGGTGTATGTCGATGGGAATAGGCAGCTTAAATGGCTCAGCACAGACTTGATGGGCGAAAGGGCCTGTTTCTGTACTGTGCTTTTCTATGATTCTACGACTATCCCTCAGGACTTCAATGCCTTCAGACAGTTTGATCACTGCCCCCACCTCCGAGAATCTGGGAAGGATGGTCAAGCTGCCGCTCATGGATACTGTATTGGCGAAGGACTGCTGGAAACCAAGACTCCAATAACTTTAAGGAGCATCTCTGAGAACTCAAAATTGCCAGGAGTAGGAAGCTGTTCCAGAAGACTGCCATGTTTCTTGGGGATAAGAATCTGGTTCTATGTTGCTAATGAAGTGCCACAGCACAAAACATCATTTCCCTCCACAGAAGCTGCCTGACTTGCTGAGTTCTTCCAGCATTTTTTGTGTATTGCTCCGGCTTTCCAGCATCTGCTGAATCTCTTGTGTCTTTTGTGGGTGTGTAGAGGTTATTGGAGTGTTCCCACTAACTCACCTGCCTGTAATCCCCTGACAGGTGGGTTCACTGTAACCTCCCGATGTACGGATTTACCTCTAACATCTCAACGGACGGGTTCACCTCCAACCTCCTGACAGGTTGATTGGAGGATTGCGCAGGTGCAACAGGAGTGTTCCTGCAGAGGTCTGAGAAAGATTTTTGACAGGCAACCCAGTCTCTCCAAAAGAGGGGTACCGCCTAGCGGAGCAGTCATCGTGGAAATGGTCATTGTTGGAGTGGTCTGAGTTAGAATAGGAAGGCTTTGGCTCAACAAGGCTTAGAAACATAAAAAACTTAGAAAATAGGTGCAGGCCATTCGGCCCTTCGAGCCTGCACCGCCATTTATTATGATCATGGCTGATCATCCAACTCAGAACCCTGCAGCAGCCATACCCCCTGATCCCCATAGCCACAAGGGCCTATCTAACTCCCTCTTAAATATAGCCAATGAACTGGCCTCAACTGTTTCCTGTGGCAGAGAATTCCACAGATTCACCACTCTCTGTGTGAAGATGTTTTTCCTAATCTCGGTCCTAAAAGGCTTCCCCCTTATCCTCAAACTGTGAGCCCTCGTTCTGGACTTCCCCAACATCGGGAACAATCTTCCTGCATCTAGCTTGTCCAATCCTTTTAGAATTTTATAAGTTTCAATCAGATCCCCCCTCAATCTTCTAAATTCCAACGAGTACAAGCCTAGTTCATCCAGTCTTTCTTCATATGAAAGTCCTGCCATCCCAGGAATCAATCTGGTGAACCTTCTTTGTACTCCCTCTATGGCAAGGGTGTCTTTCCTCAGATTAGGGGACCAAAACTGCACACAATACTCCAGGTGTGGTCTCACCAAGGCCTTGTACAACTGCAGTAGTACCTCCCTGCTCCTGTACTCGAATCCTCTCGCTATAAATGCCAGCATACCATTCGCCTTTTTCACCGCCTGCTGTACCTGCATGCCCACTTTCAATGACTGGTGTATAATGACACCCAGGTCTTGTTGCACCTCCCCTTTTCCTAATCGGCCACCATTCAGATAATAATCTGTTTTCCTATTTTTGCCACCAAAGTGGATAACTTCACATTTATCCACATTAAATTGCATCTGCCATGAATTTGCCCACTCACCCAACCTATCCAAGTCACCCTGCATCCTCTTAGCATCCTCCTCACAGCTAATACTGCCACCCAGCTTCGTGTCATCCGCAAACTTGGAGATGCTGCATTTAATTCCCTCATCCAAGTCATTAATATATATTGTAAACAACTGGGGTCCCAGCACTGAGCCTTGCGGTACCCCACTAGTCACAGCCTGCCATTCTGAAAAGGTCCCGTTTATTCCCACTCTTTGCTTCCTGTTTGCTAACCAATTCTCTATCCACATCAATACCTTACCCCCAATACCGTGTGCTTTAAGTTTGCACACTAATCTCCTGTGTGGGACCTTGTCAAAAGCCTTTTGAAAATCCAAATTTCCCACATCCACTGGTTCTCCCCTATCCACTCTACTAGTTACATCCTCAAAAAATTCTATGAGATTCGTCAGACATGATTTTCCTTTCACAAATCCATGCTGACTTTGTCCGATGATTTCACCGCTTTCCAAATGTGCTGTTATCACATCTTTGATAACTGACTCCAGCAGTTTCCCCACCACCGACGTTAGGCTAACTGGTCTATAATTCCCCGGTTTCTCTCTCCCTCCTTTTTTAAAAAGTGGGGTTACATTAGCCACCCTCCAATCCTCAGGAACTAGTCCAGAATCTAACGAGTTTTGAAAAATTATCACTCATGCATCCACTATTTCTTGGGCTACTTCCTTAAGCACTCTGGGATGCAGACCATCTGGCCCTGAGGATTTATCTGCCTTTAATCCCTTCAATTTACCTAACACCACTTCCCTACTAACATGTATTTCGCTCAGTTCCTCCATCTCACTGGACCCTCTATCCTCTACTATTTCTGGACGATTATTTATGTCCTCCTTAGTGAAGACAGAACCAAAGTAATTATTCAATTGGTCTGCCATGTCCTTGCTCCCCATAATCAATTCACCTGTTTCTGTCTGTAGGGGACCTACATTTGTCTTTACCAGTCTTTTCCTTTTTACATATCTATAAAAGCTTTTACAGTCAGTTTTTATGTTCCCTGCCAGTTTTCTGTCATAATCTTTTTTCCCCTTCCTAATTAAGCCCTTTGTCCTCCTCTGCTGAACTCTGAGTTTCTTCCAGTCCTTAGGTGAGCCACTTTCTCTGGCTAATTTGTATGCTTCTTCTTTGGAATTGATACTATCCCTAATTTCTCTTGTCAGCCACGGGTGCACTACCTTCCTTGATTTATTCTTTTGCCAAACTGGGATAAACAATTGTTGTATTTCATCCATGCAATCTTTAAATGCTTGCCATTGCATATCCACCGTCAATCCTTTAAGTGTCATTTGCCAGTCTATCTTAGCTAATTCACGTCTCATACCTTCAAAGTTACCCCTCTTTAAGTTCAGAACCTTTGTTTCTGAATTAACTATGTCACTCTCCATCTTAATGAAGAATTCCACCATATTATGGTCACTCTTACCCAAGGGGCCTCTCACGACAAGATTGCTAATTAACCCTTCCTCATTGCTCAAAACCCAGTCTAGAATAGCCTGCTCTCTAGTTGGTTCCTCGACATGTTGGTTCAAAAAACCATCCCGCATACATTCCAAGAAATCCTCTTCCTCAGCGCCTTTACCAATTTGGTTCATTCAATCTACATGTAGATTGAAATCACCCATTATAACTGCTGTTCCTTTATTGCACACATTTCTAATTTCCTGTTTAATACCATCGCCGACCTCACTACTACTGTGAGAATAGGCAGAAGTGAGGTAAGTTCATTCCTTATTTCTTATTCAACTCTAGAGAGAATAGGGGTATGTCTACAGAGCCAGTGTTCTGCTCTGGGTGTCAGGTGTGGGATTTCCAGGAGACTTCCAGCCTCCCCGATGGCCACGTCTGTACCAGGTACATCGAGCTGCTGCTTCTCAGAGACCGTGTTCGGGAACTGGAGCTGCATCTCGATGACCTTCGGCTTGTTAGGGAAAGTGAAGCAGTGATAGACAGGAGCTACAGGGAGGTAGTCACCCCAAGGCTACAGGAGACAGATAAATGGGTGACTGTCAGGAAAGGGAAGGGGGAACGTCAGATAGTGGAGAGCACCCCTGTGGCCGTCTCCCTCAACAATAAGTACTCCATTTTGAGAACTGTTGTGGGGGGATGAACTCCCGGGGAAAGCAACATCGGCCGTGCCTCTGGCACAGAGTCCGGCCCTGTGGCTCAGAAGGGTAGGGAAATGAAAAGGGTGGCAGCAGTAATTGGGAACTCTATAGTTAGGGGTCAGATTCTGTGGATGCAAAAAGGAAACACGGATGGTAGTTTGTCCCCCAGATGTCAGGGTCTGAGATGTTTCTGGACGCGTCCACAATATCCTGAAATGGAAGGGTGAGTAGCCAGAGATCATGGTACATATTGGTACCAGTGACATAGGTAGGAAAAGGGAGGAGCTCCTGAAAACAGATACAGGGAGTTAGGAAGGAAGCTGAGAAGCAGGACCTCAAAGGTAGTAATCTCAGGATTGCTGCTTGTGTCATGCAAATAGTGAGGATAAAATGAGGTGGCAGATAAATGCGTGGCTGAAGTATTGGAGCAGGGGGCAGGGATTCAGATCTGTGAATAATTAGGACCTCTTCTGGCCCAGGTGGGACCTGTACAAAAGGGATGGGTCACACTTGAATCTGAGGGGGCCAATATTCTTGCAGGCAGATTTACTGGAGCTGTTGGGAGTGGTTTAAGCTAATATGGCAGGGGGATGGGAACCAGTATGATGGAGATGAGAATCAGCCAGCAGGTTTACAAGTAGTTGATGGGTGTAACATGAATGTAAGGAAGGACAAGCCAATGATTGGGTACAAATGCAGACAGAGCAAAGAGTTAATTTGTACCACAGAGGCAAAATTCAAAAGAGTGAAGAATGCAGGATTGAAGGTATCATATTTAAATACGCATAGCATTCAGAATAAGGTGGGCAAACTCGTGACGCAATTTGAGATTGTGGGGTATGACATTGTGGGCATCACTGAGTCGTGGCTGAAAGAAGGCCATAGTTGGGAGTTTAGCATCAAAGGATAAACTTTGTATCAAAAGGACAGGCAGCGGGTGTGGCTCTGTTGGTAAGAGATGGAATTACATCTTTAGAAAGAGGTGACATAGAATCAGAGACTGTTGAATCTTTCTGGATGAAGTTAAGAAATTGCAAGGGTGAAAAAGAATTATGGGCATCAGATATAGGTCTCCAAATAGCAGCCATGATGTGGGGTTGAGATTGCAAAGGGAGCTGGAAAACACATGTAATAAGGGGAATTATTCAATTGTAATGGGGGACCAATATGCAAGGGAATTGGGAAATCAGGTTGGTGTTGGATCACAAGAGGGATAATTTGTTGAATGCCTATGAGATGGCTTTGTAGAGCAGCTTGTGCTTGAGCCTACTCAGGGAAAGGCTATCTTACATTGAGTGTTGTGTAATAACCCATATCTCATTAGGGAGCTTAACCTAAAGGAACCCTTTGGAGGCGTAATCATAATATGATTGAATTCATACTGCAATTTGAAAGGGAGAAGCATAAGTCACATGTATCAATATCACAATGGAATAAGGGAATTACAGAGGCATGAGAGAAGAGCTTGCCCAGATGGACTGGAGAAGGATACAGGCAGGGATGGTGGCAGAGCAGAGATGGCTGAAGTTTCAGGCAATAGTTCACAAGGCTCAGTTTAGATATGTTCCACAGAGGAAGAAGTTCTCAAATAGCAGGGGTAGGCAACCGTGGCTGGCAAGGGAAGTTAAGGACTGCATAAAACCCAAGGAAAGGGCATATAAGGTAACAAAAGTGAGAGGGAAGTTGGATGATTGGGAAGCTTTTAAAATACAACAGAAGGCAACTAAAAAGGCTACGAGATGAGAAAAGATGAATTATGAGGGCAAACAAGCCAAAGGTAAGTGGTCTGTGAGTATCAGGGAGCAGCAGTGAGTGCCATTGCTATTACAAAGGAAAACGTACCAAGCAGACTCAAGGGTCTTCAGTCACCTGGGCAAAATGGACTACATCCCAGTGTCCTGAGAGAGGTTATTGTGAAGTTAACAGATGTATTGGTCATGATCTTTCAAGAATCAATTGATTCTGGCAGGTTCTGGAGGACTGGAAGATTTTAAATGTCACTCCACTCTTTAAGAAGTGAGGAAGGCAAAAGAAAGGAAATTATAGACCAGACACAAGGAAATCCAACCTCAGTGGTTGGGAAAGTGTTGGAGTCTGTTAGTAAGGATGAGGTTTTGAGGTACTTGGAGACTAGTGATAAAATAAATCAAAGTCAGCATGGTTTCTTTGAAGGGAAATCTTGCCTGACAAATCTGTTAGAGTTCTTCGAGGAAGTAACAAGCAGGGTGGACAAAGGAGAGGCAGTGGATGTCATTTACTTGAATTTTCAGAAGGCATTTGATAAGGTGCCACACCTGAGGCTGCTGAATAAGATAAAATTCTATGGCATTCCAGGAACGATACTGACATGGATAGAGGAATGGCTGACAGGCAGGAGGCAGCGAGTTGAAATAGAAGGGGCCTTTTCCGGTTGGCTGCCAGTGACTAGTGGTGTTCCTCAGGGGTCAGTATTGGGACCATTACTTTTCACATTGTTTGTCAATGATTTGGATAATGGAATTGATGGCTTTGTGGCAAAGTTTGCGGATGATACAAAGATGGGTGGAGGAGTAGGTAGTGCTGAGGAAGCAATGTGATTGTAGCAGGAGACAGATTGGAAGGATGGGCAAAAAAGAGGCAGGTGGTTTACAGTGTTGGGAAATGTATGATAATGTATTTTGGTAAAAGAAACAATAGTGCGGACTATTATCTAAATGGGGAGAAGGTTCAAACATCAGAGGTGCAGAAGGATTTAGGAGTCCCCGTGCAAGATTCCCAGAAGGTTAATTTACAGGTTGAGCCTGTGGTAAAGAAGGCAAATGCAAAGTTGGCACTTATTTCAAGGGGAATAGAATATAAAAGCAAGAAGAATATAAAGCTAAGTCTTTATAAGCCAGTAGTCAGGCTGCACTTGGAGTCTTGTCAACAGTTTTGGGCCCCATATCTCAGAAAGGATATGTGGTGATTGGAGAGAGTCCAGAGGAGGTTCACAAGAATGATTCCAGGAAAGAAGGGGTAAACATATGAGGAGCATTTGGCAGCTTTGGGCCCGTACTCACTGGAATTTAGAAGGATGCGGAGGGATCTCATGGAAACCTACCAAATGTTGAAAGAACTAGATCGGATGGATGTGGAGAGGATGTTTCCTTTGGTGGGGTATCCAGAACTAGAAAGCACAGCCTCAAAATAGAGGGGTGACCTTTTAGAACAGAGGTAAGAAGGAATTTCTTTTAGCCAGAGAGTAGTGAATCTGTGAAATGCTTGGCCACAGACTGTGATGGAGGCCAAGTCCGTGGGTATACCTAAGGCTGAAAGTAATCATTGCCTGATTGCTCAAGGCATCTAAAGACATGGTGAGAAGGCAGGTGTATGTGGTTGTGTGTGATCCGGGAGCAGCCATGATGGAATAGCAGAGCCAAACTGACGGGCTGAATGGCTGATTTCTGCTCCTATGTCTTATGGTCTTATAGTTGGGGTGTCAGGGAGGGGTAGCACCTCTGGTGGGGGAACATGTCGCGTCCTTTTTTAGGGCAGTTAATTCACCTTTGGTCCCCACCTGGCACTCAGCTCTCACCTGTGGCTCCCTGTAGCTGTTTGCATGCGACAGCGGCCACACCTCGGGCAATGGCTTCGACAAGCCGGCTAAACCAGGTGAGGGTAGCCGACGGGTCTCAAACCCTCGGTGAGATAGGGAGTTGTCTATCCCAGCATGTGAAGACAGACTCTGGCGGATTGAGCGGACGAGACCAATGGAAGGTCCAACGGTCAAGAAGGCGGTCTCTGCAAGCGTCGTGGAATGTGTAGAGCAGGACAAGACACAGAAGACGTCCTGGTCATCCACTGCGCCTAGTCCCATCTCCAGCCGTCTAGACTGTGTCTTGCCACTGGATCTAGATGGGAATTGGGAAGAGAGAGTGAGGCTGACGCTGTGCAACTCTCCCTCACTTAAATCCAAATCATGCGCTAGTCTCGACACCATGAATACGGTGTCGAGGTCCTCATCGACGCTAACGATGGACGAACAACAACAATAGGTGGGTTCACCTGTAAACTCCTGACAGGTAGGTTTACTCATAACCACCCGACAAATGGGTTCACCTCTGACCTCCCGATGGTCGGATTCACCTCTGACCTCTCGACAGACGGGTTCGCCTCTAAACCTTTGACGGACAGGTTCACCTCCAACCTCCCAATGGACAGATTCGCCTCTGACCATCCGATGGATGGGTTCACCTCTGACCTCCCGATGGTCAGGTTCACCTCTGACCGCCCTGCAAGTGGGTTCACCTCCGACCTCCAGACGAAGGGGTTCACCTCTGACCTCCTGACAAAGGGGTTCACTTCTGACCTCCCGGCAGGCGGGTTACCTCTAACCACCTGACAGGTAGGTTTACCGTTAACCAACCAAGGAATGTGTTAACCTGTAACCTCCTGATGGGTTCACCTGTAACACCTGAGATGGGTTTACCTGTCCTTCACGGCTCTGCACCTGGGGCGTTTGACCTGTAGACAGCAGGTAGCAGGCAGGCTCCAGCTAAACACCAGTGATCAGCTTGAGACTGTTCTGTCATTCTGCTGAGAGAATCCAACATTCCTTCGCATGCAAATTCAGTCTAATGGATCTCATGTGGCCTGTGACTCTGTATCTTGCTTCTAAAGGTGACCCGTTTAACAGAGAGGAAATTGAGAAGGTTAATGAAGAGTGGATATTATAAAGGGCTAGCATACTGTCAGCACAAGTACATGGAGTTAGAGGGTGCAGAAAAAAGCCTTTCAGACCAACTCAGCCTTGCTGACTACTGGTACAAGCTGTGGCTGCTGTGTGTGGGGCACACACATTCACACAAACATCCAACACACATCAATCACACATTCACACAAACATCCCCCTGCAAATCTAGTTTAAGCCCTCCCCAAAAGCACTAACAAACCTCCCTGAAAGGATATTGATCCCCTTGTAGTTCAGGTGTAACCCGTCTCTCTTGTACAGGTCCCACCTGCCCCAGAAGAGGTCCCAATTATCCTGAAATCTGAAACCCTGCCCCTACTCCAGCTCCTCAGCCACATGTTCATCTACCAGAGCATCCTATTCTTATCCTCACTGGCACGTGGCACAGGTAGAAATCCTGAGATTACCACCCTCAAGGTCCTGCTTTTCAACTTCCTACCAAGTTCTCTGTACTCACTCTTCAGGACCTCCTCACTCTTTCTTCCTACGTCATTGGTACCGATGTGTACCATGACATCTGGCTGACCACCCTCCCACTTCAGAATGCTGTGCACGCGATCAGAGACATCCCTGACCCTGGCACCTGGGAGGCAACAAACCATCCAGGAGTCTCTGTCATGACCACAGAACTTCCTTTCTGTACCTCTAACTATCGAGAGCCCTATCACTACCACTCTCCTCTTCTTCCACCCTCCCTTCTGCATTGCAGAACCAGACTCAGTGCCAGAGATCCGGCTGCCGCCGCTTGTCCCAAGTAAGTCATCCCCCCAACAGTATCCAAATCGGTATACTTGTTGTTGAGGGGAATGGCCACAGGGGAACCCTGCTCTGCCTGCCCTTTCCTCTTCCCTCGCCTGACGGTAACCCAATTATCTGTGTGCTGCTCCTTTGGCGTAACTACCTCCCTGAAGCTACTATCTATAAACATCTCATTCTCCCGAATGATCCGGAGGTCATCCAGCTCCTGCTCCAGTTTCCTAATGCGGTTTGTTAGGAGCTGCAGCTGGATCCACTTCTTGCAGTGTCGTTGTCAGGGAGACCAGAGGTCTCCCTGACTTCTCACATCCTGCAAGAAGGGCATTCCAACAACCTGCCTGGCATTCTCTCTACTCTAAACAAACAAAACAAAACAAAACTTACCGGAACCTACCCTCGCCTCTGCCTGTTCACGCCGAAGCCTGTTGAGCCAAAGCCGTCCCACTCTGACGATGGCCACGTCATTGGATGAAACTGCTTTTGTACTGCACTAGCTGACCGGCTGTCTTCAGCTCCTCTGCTCCCAAATGGTTGGCCATTTAAAAATCTGAAAAAGCCCGCAAATCCTTTCCTTAGCTCTGTATAGCAAAGGGGTACAGTACCGGTGGGGTTGGGTCTGTCATTGTATAACACCGGGGTACGGTACCGGTGGGGACGGTTCTGTCACTGTATAACACCAGGGTACGGTACCGGTGGGGACAGGTCTGTCACCGTATAACACCAGGATACGGTACCGGTGGGGACGGGTCTGTCACAGTATAACACAGGGGTACGGTACCGGTGAGGACGGGTCTGTCACTCTATTACACTGGGGTACAATATCGGTGGGTACAGGATTTACCCCGTGTAGCACTGGGGTACAGGATTTGTCGACCAGCATTCTAATGCTGATGCACCAGATCAAACTCTGATACGTCATGCTGCAAATAAAATAGTAAAACCACTGTGGATCCTGTAAGAATATGGGAACTCTGCAGGTTGGCCTGCTGCCCAGGTAGTAGGAGATGTGGTTGGTTCCCCACCCCTGTTTGAACTCAAGCATTGCAGGGATCTCTTCTGGGGAGTTATATGGCTTGTCATATGAAGAGCATTGGATGGCTCTGGTCCTGTATTCACTAGAATTCAGAAGAATGAGGGGTGACCTCATTGAAACCTATCGAATGGTGAAAGGCCGTGAGTGAGTGGATGTGGAGACGATGTTTCCTTTGGTGGGAGAGTCTAAGACTAGAGGACACAGCCTCAGAATAGAGGCATAATCTTTGAGAACGGAGATGAAGAAGAATTTCTTTAGCTGGAGAGTGGTGAATCTGTGGAATTCTTTGTCACAGGCAGCTGTGGAAGCCAAGTCATGATGTATACTTAAGGAAGAAGTTGATAGATTCTTAATGGCTCAGGGCATGAAGGGGTACGGGAGGTGGCGGGGAGGCAGAAGTTTGGACCTGAAAGGGAAAATGGATCAAGCATGACAAAATGGCAGTGCAGACTCGATGGGCCAAATGGTCTAATTCTGCTCCTATATCTTATGGTCTTATTGTCACCGCCTCTGCCCATCAGATGACGGGGTAGGGCAGCATAGAGTGTGGTGCTGAGGCCCCAGTGAGATCATTGTCACCTGATGGAAGTTTGGAGCTGGTTGAAGAGCCGAACGTCCAGTGCCTGATCCGTGTGATGTGTGGGTCAATCAGGTTTGTTCGGGGGACTGTGCACAGGGTGTTCAGTGAGCTCCCGGTGACAACACTCTCCAGCTTCTGTCCTCTCTGACCTCCTTCCGCTTTATTCCTCATCATTTCCCCGGCTCCATCATCACTCCTCCCTTCCCCTGTTTGTGTCCTTTCTTCCCCCTTTATTTTCCTGCTTTTCTCTTCTTACTCAGTTGCATCACCTTGAGCCTGACCACATCCAGAGGAGGAAACACGCTGAACAGGTAAGCGCCCTCTGCCCCTTGTTGCTGGTGAGTGAGGGGCAGTAATGAGGGCGGTGTGTGAGGGGCAGTAAGGAGGGCGGTGTGTGAGGGGCAGTAAGGAGGGCGGTGTGTGAGGGGCAGTAATAAGGGCGGTGTGTGAGGGGAAGTAAGGAGGGCGGTGTGTGAGGGGCAGTAAGGAGGGCGGTGTGTGAGGGGCAGTAAGGAGGGTGGTGTGTGAGGGGCAGTAATGGCGGTGTGTGAGGGGCAGTAAGGAGGGCAGTGTGTGAGGGGCAGTAATGAGGGCGGTGTGTGAGGGGCAGTAGGGAGTTTTGGTAGTACGAAGTGAGGCACTGTAAGTAGTGAGGATAAGAGGGAGTGAGGGGCAGTGGAGGGTGAGGGGCAATGTAGTGAGGGTGGTGTGTAGTGAGAGGGTCAGTATGGGAGTGAGAGCGGGCTGGAATCTTCTGAAGGGTTGACATCGGGGCTGCCGCCTGCTCTTGCATTGACCGGGCTTTCAAAGAACAGAGGATTAATCTGGACAGATAATCAAGGAACTGGTCGGAGTTAGGTTCTTTGTAAACGTTAGATTCACGTTCAGTGACAGGTGAAGAGGAGAAAGGTGTTTGTAGTCACTCGTGATCAAATCTGTCGGTTAATGCAAGAGGCTTCCCTCCCGGGTCGAACGGAAAGCATAGGAGCCAGGAATGGCCTTGCTGGTGGTGGGCAGACCTGCCCTGTGTGTGGATCCTCCATCACCCGCCATGTTCCCCTGCACACAGTGCTCCTGAGCCGGCAGCGGTACTCGGTGTTATCGATTAGGTACCAGTAACTATTATTTAAAATTCACCTGCACCGCCCCTTTATCCACTGAGCTTTCCTGCTTAATCTGCCCCACCCTATGATGCCCACTGTCTTCTACTAACCCTGACATTAACCAGCGACAGTCCCACCACTCCTGCCTTTCTCTGTGCGTCACATTTTCCACTGCTTTTCCTCCCCCAGCTTGTCAAGTCGGGAATTCTGCACAAGTGTAAACTCTGTCTAAAGGTGAGTCAGTGAGTGGGTCGCTGCTTCGGCGATGAATGAGCCGTGACCTTCCACACTCACCCCTCTGCACGTTTCCACTGTTTACCAGTGTCTCTGGCCGCAGAGCAGAACCTGGCGCTGGCTTCGTTGTTCAGGTGTGCGCGGCTGTCTGTGGAATGCCGCTGTGTGACAAAGGTGCAGAACTGTGGCGTAACAGAGCAGAAAGGTGTGCCGCCTGTGTAAGGGTACTGGTTTAGTCCTTGGTCAGATAGTAATCCCTCTGAGAGAATCACCAGGGTCTCCCTCACCTCTATTTACCGGGAGCTTTGCGGATAAAGGACTGGAAGCGTTGTTGAGGATGCCTGCCACCTATCCCACAATCTGTTTGAGCCACTACCATCAGGAAGGAGGTACTGGAGCATCAAGACTAGGACTGTCAGGCTGGGGAAAAGCTTCATCCCTCAGGCTGTGAGACTTAAGAACACCCTGCCACCACCGAGTCCTAGTCACTAGGACAGAGAGCTGTTTACTGGTTACCGTTTACCTGTGCTGTGCAATTCACATCCATTTTGAATAATATTAACCTTTTTATGGTTAATTTTGTTTAGGTGTTATGTGTGATATATGTTTTGTGGATGCACTGTGGTCCGGAGGAATGTTGTTTCGTTTGGTTGTATATGTGTGCAGTCAGATGGCAGAAAACTTGAACGTGAGAGGCACGGAAGCTGGAGTCCTGAGCTTCCAGGAGCAGTTCTGATCTTTCCAGGAGGGTTTCTGTCAGTCGAAGAAGTGTTAGCCTGTGGGAATCATTAACAAGATGAGATTGGGAGTGAAGTGCCTGAGAGGTGGTGTGAACCGAGATATGGAGATGATGAGAACAGGAGGGCGACTGTTATTTGATAAACTCCCCTACTGGGGACTTTGTGTTTGGAACTGGGATCCCGCCCATCCTCTGCATTGCAGTGTCCCCGGGAACAATACACCTCTCGCAGGAACGAAGGTAAATTCACCTCAGCAGTGGAGGTTGTGTGTCCTCCTGACCCCGGTTACAACAACTGTCCTGATGGAGCGTCTCATCAGTGAAGTACACATACGTCACTATATACAACCCCATGATTCATTTTTTGTGGGCATTCACAGTACGAAGAAGTACAATACAATCAATGAAAGACCACACACATCAAGACAGGCAAAACATGCAAATACAAAAAGAAAAAAATAATGAACTATACTAATAACTAAATAAGCAATAAATATTGAGAACATGAGATAAACAGCCCTTGAAAGTTAGTACATAGGTTGTGAGAACAGTTCAGTGTTGGGATGAGTGACGGTAATGGTCTCGATACAAAGGATCAAATCTTTATTGATGCAGTTTGACCTACTGAGTTCCTCTGGTGTTGTGTCTGTATTGTCTATCGATACAGTCTGACCTACTGTGTTCCTCTGGTGTCGTCTCTGTATTGTCTATTGATGCTGCCTGACCTGCTGAGTTCCTGTGGTGTTGTCTCTGTATTGTCTATTGATGCTACCTGACCTGCTGAGTTCCTCTGGTGTTGTCTCTGTATTGTCTATTGATGCTGCCTGACCTGCTGTGTTCCTCTGGTGTTGTCTCTGTATTGTCTATTGATGCTGCCTGACCTGCTGAGTTCCTCTGGTGTTGTCTCTGTATTGTCTATTGATGCTGCCTGACCTGCTGAGTTCCTCTGGTGTTGGCTCTATATTGTCTATTGATGCTGCCTGACCTGCTGAGTTCCTGCGGTGTTGTCTCTGTATTGTCTATTGATGCTGCCTGACCTGCTGAGTTCCTCTGGTGTTGTCTCTGTATTGTCTATCGATACAGTCTGACCTGCTGTGTTGCTCTGGTGTTGTCTCTGTATTGTCTATTGATGCTGCCTGACCTGCTGAGTTCCTCTGGTGTTGTCTCTATATTGCCTATTGATGCTGCCTGACCTGCTGAGTTCCTGTGGTGTTGTCTCTGTATTGTCTGTTGATGCTGCCTGACCTGCTGAGTTCCTGTGGTGTTGTCTCTGTATTGTCTATTGATGCTGCCTGACCTGCTGTGTTCCTCTGGCGTTCTGAGTGTTACTCTGGATTTGCACCACCTGTGGAACCTCTTGTGTTTAACTGCTGTCAAGTTGCTCTTTGAGACAAAAGCTGGCAGTTCTGGGGCTTGGGGCTCCTACAGCCCCAGGAATCAGCCCCACACTCCTGTGACGTTAAAAGCAGTCGAAATCTCTCATGAACACAAGCTCTCTGCTAGGGGAACAGAGGCAGCATGGTGAGAAGAAAGCACAGAATCAGGCCATTGAGGAACGGAGAGGGAATATCCCAGCAGCAGATTCTTCCCTTCCACAGTACCCTGGTCCTCACCATCGCATTCAGTTATCTGTGTGTGCATTAAACCAGTAGATCGCATAGTCTGTGTGTGCATTAAACCCGTAGATCGCATAGTCTGTGTGTGCATTAAACCCGTAGATCGCATAGTCTGTGTGTGACATAAAACCCGTAGATCGCATAGTCTGTGTGTGACATAAAACCCGTAGATCGCATTGTCTGTGTGTGCATTAAACCCGTAGATCGCATAGTCTGTGTGTGCATTAAACCCGTAGATCGCATAGTCTGTGTGTGACATAAAACCTGCGATTGCGTTGTCTGTGTGTGCATTAAACCTGTAGATCGCATAGTCTGTGTGTGCATTAAACCCGTAGATCGCATAGTCTGTGTGTGACATAAAACCTGCGATTGCGTCGTCTGTGTGTGACATAAAACCTGCGATTGCGTTGTCTGTGTGTGCATTAAACCTGTAGATCGCATAGTCTGTGTGTGCATTAAACCCGTAGATCGCATAGTCTGTGTGTGACATAAAACCTGCGATCGCATTGTCTGTGTGTGACATTGAACCCCCAGATCGCATTGCCTGTGCCTGTGAAATTAAATGCCAGATCACATTGTCTGTGTAACATTGCTATTCCAGCTTGTGTTCTTGCACCCATTAGCCCGAGTGCATTGAACGGTCCCTGTGCGTGCATTGAACGGTTGCTTTGCGCGCATTGTATGGTCTCTGTGCGCATGTTGTACGGTCCCTGTGTGCACGCCTGGCCCTGTCTGTACTCATTACCCTGAATGCCACACTGACTCTGCCTGTGTTTTGCAGGTTTACATTCCCAGCCGGACGGCCGTCATCCTCGCTCGGGTGGATCCCCCCAACTGACCAGGAGCACAGGGAGAACGGGGCAACATCTGGACACGTTACCCTTCCTGCACATTAACCCTTGCCTGTTCGAAATTTGTCATTAAATATCTGTGGTAAACTGAACATCTTCCAATGATAGTCTGTGTGCACCTTGTTCCAGAGATTGAGGGACAGATTCTGGAGCAAATCACCCCCGAGAGGGAACCGTCACCACCTCATCTCAGAAGGGTGATGCTGAAGGGGTGTATCAGCCATTTCCACGCTGGAGAACATGTCTCTGGCTAGCCACTCAATGTTGGCCTCTCATCGTTTTGATCACATCTGTCAAGTCTCCTCGCATTGTCCTTTGCTCCAAAAAGAAAAGCCCCAGCTCACTCAACCTACGTTCATAAGACATGATCTCTGATCCAGGCAGCATCCTGGTAAATCTCTTCTGCACTCTCTCTAAAGCTTCCACATCCTTCCTATAATGATGACGGAGGAATGGGAACCAGAGAGGGTGGGGTAGTTGGTCTACAGCTAGGTGCAACATGTAAAGAGTAGGATGGAGTTTGAAATCCAAAGGACTCTAGCACTTTGCAAAGAGTGTTTGAAAGGTCTCCTTGTCATCAGCGGGCCAGGTTACTGAGAAATCACCTCATTATTCCCCAACCCAAAAACATGCCAGTTAATTGGCCATTGTGAGTTGTCTTGGGATGAAGCTGGGGTAAAATACAGGCAGATGTAGTGGGTGCTGGGTCGCTGGGTTGCTGGGTGCTGGGTGGCGTGACTCATTGAGCTGCAAGGACCTGTTCCATGCACTATCTCTAAATAAATAAATAGATTAGATTGGGCTCAAGCAATCCCAGGCTGTCCCCAGGAGTAAAAGAGAATGAGAGGTGACTTGATAGAAGTGTGCAAGGTGATGAGAGGCGTAGATGGAGTGGACAATCAGACACTTTTTTTTTCCAGACCGCCACCAAAGATGGTCAGAATAAGGACACTGGACTTTGCACTGTTCTCTGGAGATGTGTGCACCATGCCTCATCAACCACACTGCACTGCACTGACGCCCACAGGGTGGTAGCAAAGCTAGCTGCTGCCATTTGCCACTGTCCTCTCCGCATTTGCCAGCTGGATAAAGCTTCATACACATCTCCTCCATCAAAAGTCAGACCCAGCAACTGACAACAGCACTGTTCTTTCACAAACACTCGGCCCACATGGTGCCTGAATCTGCTTGGGTACAGGAATGTCAGGGAGAAAACCTATCCTCAAACTCACTGACTGTAAATGTTACTCAATACTTGAGTCACAAACGGGAAATCATTTATAAAGTATGTCTGTTAAAAATTCTGCTTAAAAATACGGGGTGTTACGTTCTGTTGCAAGGTACAATAGTGCTGGACTGGCAATTTCTGCTAGATTTGTTGATGTACCTTTTCAGTAGTATTGGAGAGTGAAGAGTTTATCGAAGTACAGGACCTGAAGGATTAAGAGAAACAGTCACAACATGCTGGAGGAACTCAGCAGGTCGGGCAGCATCCGTGGAAACGATCAGGATTAAGAGAAGTTGGTATCATTCGGCAGTTTAATAAAGGATCGACCTTATTGAGTCTTCTTTGAAGAAGTAGCGATCTGCATTGAGGATAACTCCTGCCAAAAGAGCAAAAAAAGGGATTAAAGCTCAAAATATAGTTTGCTAAAAGTGTTGGCACGGGTAGGGGATGAAGAAAACATTTAACACATTTGCCTTCATTAGTTGTGGTGCTGAGTACAGTTCAGATTCAATTTAAGATTATTGTCAACCATGTACATGTATACTGCCAATGAAACAATGTTCCACCAGACCAAACTACACAACACCGTACATATAACTCACACACACAACACAATCAAACACCGCCAATGAAACAATGTTCCTCCAGGCCCAAGTTCACAACACCGTACATATAACTCACATATCTGTTACATAACCGGCAACAATAAATATCAATCCAGTCAGGTTATATAAAAACAGCCAAACATTTATTAAACACGGATAAACAATAAAAAACAAACAAAAACCTTAACCGGGAGTTAACCGCTATGCGGCCGTTCAACAAATCGTCACTCGGTACTGGTTCTTAAAGCGACAAATGCCAAGACAGTTCTTAAAGCAGTAAAGTCAAACACAGTTCTTAAAATGGTAAATTCGAAAGTCCAACAGATTTATACATTCAATTGGGAGAGACTTCTCTGGAGAAGGATTTCTTCATAGACGCGACTTTCCTGCTGGTTCTGTCCAAAGGATTCACGATGAAGGAAATAAACAGCTTAAAACAACTGACCTTTATTTCTAGAGAGCACCTTGCAGGAACTTCCTTGCTCTTTTGGCAGGAGTTATCCTTAATGCAGGTGGCTACTTCTCCAATAAGGTCAATCCTTTATTAAACTGCAGAATGATACCAACTTCTCTTAATCCTAATCATTTCCATGGATGCTGCCCGACCTGCTGAGTTCCTCCAGCATGTTGTGAGTGTTTCTCTTAATCCTTCAGGTCCTGTACTTCGATAAAGTCTTCACTCTCCAATACTACTGAAAAGGTACATCAACAAATCTAGCAGAAATTGCCAGTCCAGCACTATTGTACCTTGCAACAGAACGTAACACTCCGTTTTAAAAATGAAACTGCATCATAAAACAAATACGCAACGGAACGGAGACACTGACGAATGTTCTAGCTGGAAAACTAACTGCGTCACCAGGGGTCTTCCCTTTTATACCCGTGGTGAACATGTCATCACGTGACCTCATATCGGCGGGAAAGTTACATCAGGTGACCTCCAAAAGACCATTACATCATTCTCACAAGAAAGTCACAAGATCTCCTTGAGGTATGTAACATATGTAACACGTACAAGTAATATTACCACAAATTAATTAACAAATAAGGTGTATTTTTGACACAAGTTAAAAAGTAAACAGTATAACGCTACTGGTGGCACTTGGTACATGATGACCTGGGTGTGGCAGGGAGTTCAGTTCTCTCACAGCCTGGGGGAAGAAGCTGTTTCGACCCTAACAGTTCTTGTCCTAATGCCATGGTGCCTCCTGCCGGATGGTAGGGCATCGAAAAGATTGTTAGAACAATGGGAGGGATCATTGACAATGCTGAGGGCCCTGTGTAGGCAGTGCTTCTGAGAAACATCTCCAATGGTTGGAAGAGAAACCCAGATGATCCCCTCAGCAGATCCTCACAATTCTTTGTAGTGTTTTGTGGTCAGAAGCCTGGCAATTCCTGACTCAAGCAGGGATGCAGCTGGTCAGGACACTGGTGCAGGAGTTGGGACGTTACGTTACAACTGTACAAGTCATTGGTGAGAGTGTACGGAGTATTGAGGGAGAGACCAGGTAGTCTGTGGCTTGTTACCTCTGGGTGAAAGGAACTGGCAGATGACCTTATAACATCATGAGGGGCATAGATAAGGTGGAGAAGATTTACGAGGACGATGCTGGGTCTGGAGAACCTGAGCTACAGTGGGATGCAAAAGTTTGTGTGCATCCCTGGTCAAAATTTCTGTTACTGTGAATAGCTAAGCGGGTAAAAGATGACCTGATTTCCAAAAGGCATAAAGTTAAAGATGACACATTTCTTTAATATTTTAAGCAAGATTACATTTTAATTTCAATCTTTTACAGTTTCAAAATAACAAAAAAGGAAAAGGGCCGGAAACAAATGTTTGGGCATCCTGCATGGTCAGTACTTAGTAACACCCCCTTTGGCAAGTATCACAGCTTGTAAACGCTTTCTGTAGCCAGCTAAGAGTCTTTCAGTTCTTGTTTGGGGGATTTTCACCCATTCTTCCTTGCAAAAGCCTTCTAGTTCTGTGAGATTCTTGGGCCATCTTGCATGCACTGCTCTTTAGAGGTCTATCCACAGATTTTCGCTGATGTTTAGGTCGGTGGACTGTGAGGACCATGGCAAAACCTTCAGCTTGCGCCTCTTGAGGTAGTCCATTGTGGATTTTGAGGTGTGTTTAGGTTCTTTATCCTGTTGTAGAAGCCATCCTCTTTACATCTTCGGCTTTTTTTACAGACGGTGTGATGTTTGCTTCCAGAATTTGCTGGTACTTAATTGAATTCATTCTTCTCTCTACCAGTGAAATCTTCCTCATGCCACTGGCTGCAACACAAGCCCAAAGCATGATCAATCCACCCCCGTGCTTAACAGCTGGAGAGGTGTTCTTTCATGAAATTCTGCACCCTTCTTTCTCCAAACATACCTTTACTCATTGCGGCCAAAAAAAGTTCTCTTTTAACTTCATCAGTCCACAGGACTTGTTTCCAAAATGCATCAAGCTTGTTTAGGTGTTCCTTTGCAAACTTCTGACGCTGAATTTTGTGGTGAGGACACAGGAAAGGTTTTCTTCTGATGACTCTTCCATGAAGGTCATATTTGTGCAGGTGTCGCTACACAGTAGAACAGTGCACCACCACTCCAGAGTCTGCTAAATCTTCCTGAAGGACTTTTGCAGTCAAACGGGGGTTTTGATTTGCCTTTCTTGCAATCTTACGAGCAGTTCCCTCGGAAAGTTTTCTTGGTTTTACAGACCTCAACTTGACCTCCACCTGTTAACTGCCATTTCTTAATTACATTACGGACTGAGGAAACGGCTACCTGAAAACGCTTTGCTATCTTCTTATAGCTTCTCCTGCTTTGTGGGCTTCATTCGTTTTAATTTTCAGAGTGCTAGCAGCTGCTTAGAGGAGCCCATGGCTGCTGATTGTTGGGACAAGGTTTGAGGAGTCAGGGTATTTGTAAAGCTTTGAAATTTGCATCACCTGGCCTTTCCTAATGATGACTGTGAACAAGCCATAGCCCTAACAAGCTAATTGAGGTCTGAGACCTTGGTAAAAGTTATCCGAGAGCTCAAATCTCTGGGGTGCCCAAACTTTTGCATGGTGCTCCTTTCCTTTTTTCACTGTAAAATTGTACAAAACAAAAATAATACACTAATCTTGCTTAAAATGTCACAATGGGGGCCGTTGGTAGCAGACCCAAATGCAAGACACAGACACTGAAGTACAAGGAACAGGACTTGACTAGAGTAGGGACGTGACAGGATACAGACAAGGAGCAGGGACAAGAACACAGACTTGGGCTAGGACATGGACTAGACAGGGAACCCGGACAAGGAACTATGAACTAGGAGCCTGGGCTTGGGCTCCGAGCCAGAGACCGGACAAGGACCCAGGACCTGGGTCTTGACTCGGGCTTGAACTCCAGAACTAGACAAGGACAAGACAAGGCTACAGGACTGGACATGGCTTGGGTGAGGAACTCCTGGGTAGGGCGAGACACAAGGACAGGTAAAGACACATGGACAGAACTCAGATAGGACTGGACTGGGCGAGGGCCTTCAGGAGCATGGAGTCTTGGACTAGAAGAGACGGGAGCATGGAAAACAGAGTCAGGACCCCTCCTTGGGAACAGGATGTAGGGCCGGGACTCATACACAGAACACTGAACATGAAGAGATGGATCCCAACGCAAGGTGGCGGCAAACGGTCGGACCCACCTAGCAAAGGCGTGGACACAGAGAGACCATTCCACACAACGAAAGATAGTTCCTTATCTTGACCTAACAAGGCTCTGGTCTTTCTCCAGCGGTAAAACTTCAGCAATACAGGCAGGGTATCCAGGCTAGGTGATCAGGCAGCGAGTCAGGCGAGGGGGGAAAGACAAAAAGGGAAACAGACAGTCCAGCGGGGACTCCCTGGTTTCCAGAGGTATTTATGTCTCAGCCCCAAAACGAGAAAATTTAGTGCCTACAACAGAAACTGGGGAAAACTAGAAACCCTGGAATAAAGAACCATGGACTGGACCGTGAACCGGAATACGGACTTCATGGACTGGGCCATGACATAAAATGTTGAGAAGAATGTTTCATCTTTAACTTTATGCCTTTTGGAGAGCAGGTCATCTTCCACTCATTTAACTATTCACAGTAACAGAAATTTTGACCGGGGTGCTCAAACTTTTGCATACCACCGTAATATTGAATAAGTTAGGATTGTATTCCTTGGAACATAGAGGATTAAACATAGAATAGTACAGCACAGTACAGGCCCTTCGGCCCACAATGTTGTGCCGACCCTCAAACCCTGCCTCCCATATAAGACCCACCTTAGATTCATCCATATACCTGTCTAGTAGTCTCTTAAACTTCACTAGTGTATCTGCCTCCACCACTGACTCAGGCCGTGCATTCCACGCACCAACCACTCTCTGAGTAAAAAACCTTCCTCTAATATCCCCCTTGAACTTCCCACCCCTTACCCTAAAGCCATGTCCTCTTGTATTGAGCAGTGGTGCCCTGGGGAAGAGGCGCTGGCTATCCACTCTATCTATTCCTCTTATTATCTTGTACACCTCTATCATGTCTCCTCTCATCCTCCTTCTCTCCAAAGAGTAAAGCCCTAGCTCCTAAGAGGAGATTTGATAGAGGTATACGTGGGTGTTACTCTGGTTGGCGATCAGTGGTGAGCGGTGTGCCGCGGGGTCAGTGCTGGGTATACATTATTGATCATGATATACATTAATGATCTGGAAGAGGGGTCGAGTGTAGTGTATCTAAGTTTGCTGATGACACTAAATTGAGTAGAAAAGCAAATTATGCAGAAAACATGAGTCTGCAAAGAGATAGAGATAGGTTAAGTGAGTCTGGCAGATGGAATACATGGAAAACAAAAAACCTACAGCACAATACAGGCCCTTCAGCCCACAATGCTGTGCCAAACTTACTTATTTTAGAAATTACCTAGTGTTACCCATAGCCCTCCTTTTTTCTAAGCTCCATGTACCTATCCAAGAGTCTCTTAAAAGACCCTATTGTATCCACCTCCACCACCGTCGCCGGCAGCCTCACCATTCTTTGCATAAAAAACTTACTCCTGATATCTCCTCTGTACCTACTTCCAATCACCTTAAAACTGTGTCCTCCCATGCTAGCCATTTCAGCCCTGGGGGGAAAAAACCCTAACTATCCACATGATCAATGCCTCTCATCATTTTATACACCTCTATCCTCCACCACTCCAGGAGAAAGGATCGAGTTCACTCAACCTATTCTCATAAGGCATGCTCCACAATCCAGGCAACATCCTTGTAAATCTCCTCTGCACCTTTTCTATGGTTTCCACATCCTTCCTGTAGTGAGGCGACCAGAACTGAGCGCAGTACTCCAAGTGGGGTCTGACCAGGGTTGTATGCAGCTGTAACATAATCTCTTGGCTCCTAAACTCTATCCCATGGTTGATGAAGGCCAATACACTGTATGCCTTCTTAACCACAGAGTCAACCTCCACAGCAGCTTTGAGTGTCCTTTGGACTCAGACCCCAAGATCCCTCTGATCCTCCACACTGCCAAGAGTCTCATCATTAATACTATATTCTACCAACATATTTAACCTACCAAAATAAACCACCTCACAATTATCTGGGTTGAACTCCATCTGCCACTTCTCAGCCCAGTTTTGCATCCGATCAATGTCCCGCTGTAACCTCTGACAGCCCTCCACACTATCCACAACAGCCCCAAACTTTGTATCATCAGCAAATTTACTAACCTATCCCTCCACTTCCCTATCCATGTCATTTATATTAAAAAAAAACAAAGAGAAGGAGTCCCAGAACGGATCCCTGAGGCACACCACTGGTGACCGACCTCCATGCAGAATATGACCAGTCGACAACCACTCTGCCTTCTGTGAGCAAGCCAATTCTGGAGCCACAAAGCAAGGCCCCCTTGGATCCCATGCCTCTTTACTTTCTCAATAAGCCTGGCATGGGGTACCTTATCAAATGCCTTGCTGAAATCCATATCCACTACATCTACTGCTCTACCTTCATCAATGTGTTTAGTCACATCCTCAAAAAATTCAATCAGGCTCATAAGGCATGACCTGCCTTTGACAAAGCCATGCTGACTATTCCTAATCATATTATGCCTCTCCAAATGTTCATAAATCCTGCCTCTCAGGATCTTTTCTATCAATTTACCAACCACTGAAGTAAGACTCACTGGTCTACAATTTCCTGGGCTATCTCTACTCCCTTTCTTGAATAAGGGAACAACATCCTCAACCCTCCAATCCTCCGGAACCTCTCCCGTCCTCATTGATGATGCAAAGATCATCACCAGAGGCTCAGCAATCTCCTCCCTCACCTCCCACAGTAGCCTCGGGTACATCTCATCCGGTTTCTGAGACTTATCCAATATGATGCTTTACAAAAGCTCCAGCATATCCTCTTAATGTCTATATGCTCAAGCTTTTCAGGCCGCCGTAAATCATCCCTACAATCACCAAAGTCCTCTTCCATAGTGAATTCAATGTTGGTAAATGCGAGGTCATCCACTTTGGAAGGAAAAATGCAAGAGCAGATTATTCAAATGGTAAAAAATTTCAGCATGCTGTTATCCAGAGGATCTTTTTTTACAAGATATCTTTATTAGAAATTCAGTGCTACAATATATATACACCAGTGACTAACACAATTACTACACAACTACTAGACAAACGACATTAAACAAAAATGTTTCCATTTCGCTAATAGCCCGTGGAGCCTAACGGTCCCAGAATGCCTCAATGGTCGCCGTGGACCCCGCGTATTCTCTCTCAATGGTTGCCCGGGCACGAATATACCCCCTAAACATTGCTAGGCGTCTGCTCGGGCAGATCCCTCCGCCACCCGTTTCCAGGACCCACAGATAGCTGTTTCTGCTCGCCCCAGCAGCAACTTCACAAGGACATCCTCATCCCTCCATGCCCCCCTCCTTACTGGATGACCGTATATAAATAGGGTGGGGCTAAAGTGTAGCCAGAAGGCGAACCAACATTATGTGACTCATGCACAAGCACTCCCAAGTGCCTGATCCACCTGCTCCAGGAAACTGGGTTCTAGCAGTGTCTCTCTCTCTCTCTTGACCAGGAGAAGGCGTTTGAGCGGGTAGACTACAGTTTCCTGGTGGGCACTGTGCAGGCATTTGGGCTCGAACAACACTTTGTAGCCCGAGCTCGTCTCCTATAGTCTGCCGCAGAGTACCTTGTTAAGATCAACGGATCACTAACAGCGCCCATTCCCTTTAGAAGAAGAGGGCGTCAGGGGTGCCCCATGTCCGACCAGTTGTATGCGATCTGTGTAGAACCATTCCGGTGCCTTCTCCGGCGGAGGCTGAAGGGTCGGGTTCTGCGCCAACCGAAGATGGAGGTCGCCCTCTCAGCTTACGCCGACGACGGGCTCCTGATGGTGATAGATGCCGGTGGCCTGCGGAGGATGTGCGGTAAGTTTTATCGGCGGCGTCCTCCGCTTGGATCAACTGGGCGAAATGTTCCGGGCTCTTAGTGGGTCAATGGCAGGTGGACTCCCTGCCGGAGGAGATGAGAGCTTCTGAGTGGAGCAGCAGGCATCTCCTCTATCTGGGAGTCAACCTGAGCCCTTCTGGGGAGACCTGGCTGGCGAACTGGCAGGACCTGGAGATGAAAGTCGTAGCCTTGCTGGGGCGATGGTTAAGCTTTGTCAGGGTGCTTTCCTTTCGAGGTAGGGCGGTGGCCATAAACAGCTGGTGGCCTCCATGTTGTGGTACCGGATGGTCACCTTGGCCCCTCCTGCCCCCTTTGTTGCGAGAATGCAGAGGAAGTTAGTGGACTTCTGGGGCAACAGGAAACACTGAGTCTCCGCAGCGGTCTTGAGTCTCCCAGTGGGAGAGGGCGGACAGTCGCTGGTGTGTACGTACACGACTGGCGGCTCTCCGCCTCAGGACTCTGCAGAGATTCCTGTACGCCGAGCACCCTCCCAGGTGGCAGGTGTGTTGGCGATGTACTTCCTCCGGAGGGGCTGCTGTCTTCACGAAGAGGTGCGGCTACCACCGGCGTGCGTCAGCCCTGCTACTTTGCGGAGCCTGCCCGGCTTCTATCAGGACCTGCTGAGAGTCTGGGACATGGTTACCTCCGGTCTCCTTACTTGAGGAAGGACATACTGACTTTGGAGGCGGTGCAGAGGAGGTTCACCTGGTTGATTCCAGAGATGAGGGGGTTAGACTATGGGGAGAGATTGAGTCACCTGGGACTGTACTCACTGGAATTCAGAAGGATGAGAGGAGATCTCATAGAAACATATAAAATTATGAAAGGGATAAATAGAGGCAGGAAAGTTGTTTCCATTGGTAGGTGAGACTAGAACTAGGAGGCATTGCCTCAAGATTCGGGGGAGTAGGTTTAGGATGGAGATGAGAAGGAACTGCTTTTCCCAGAGAGTGATGAATCTGTGGAATTCTCTGTCCAATGAAGCAGTGGAGGCTACCTCAATAAATATATTTAAGACAAGGTTGGATAAATTTTTGCATTGTAGGGGAATTAAGGGTTATGGGGAAAAAGCAGGGAGGTGGAGCCTCCCGTGGCCAGATCAGCCCTGATGTTAATGAAGGCGGAACAGGCTCGATGGGCCGAATGGCCGACTCCCGCTCTAATTTCTTACGTTCACAAAATTATGAAGAGTATAGACAGGAAAACTGTAAGTAGGTTTTTTTCCACTGAGGTTGAGTGGGACCTCAACCAGAGATGATGGGCTAAAGGTGAGGTATGAAGGGAAGCCATAAGATAGGAGTATAATTAGACCATCAGGCCCACCGAATCTGCCCCGCCATTGGAAACGTAGAGGGTGGAACGAGCTGCCAGCACAAGTACTGTACTGCATGCGAGTTCATTTCCATGTTTAAGAGAAGTTTGTCTAAGTACGTGGACGGTGAGGCTCTGGTCCAGGCGTAGGTCGATGGGAGTATGTGGACGGTGAGGCTATGGTCCAGGCGTAGATCAATGGGAGTATGTGGACGGTGAGGCTCTGGTCCAGGTGTAGGTCAATGGGAGTATGTGGACGGTGAGGCTATGGTCCATGTGTAGGTCGATGGATGTATGTGGACAGTAAGGCTCTGGTCCAGGCGTAGGTCGATGGATGTATGTGGACGGTAAGGCTCTGGTCCAGGCGTAGGTCGATGGATGTATGTGGACGGTAAGGCTATAGTCCAGGCGTAAGTCGATGGCAGTATGTGGACGGTGAGGCTATGGTCCAGGCGTAGGTCGATGGGAGTATTGGGACGGTGAGGCTATGGTCCAGGCGTAGGTCGATGGGAGGAGGCAGATTAAATGGTTCGGTACGTAGGGCCGATAACCTGTTTCTGTGCTGAGCAGAGTATGACCATTCGGTTGTCATGGACGAGTTAGGCCGAAAGTATGTTGTGTAATTATGTGATTTAAACAAATTTCAAGTTACCTGAATCTTCTCTGCCTCTTCTCCACCCGAACGAGCCCAGCCTCGAGCTGCGCCCAGATTTCCCAACACGGCTGTAGGAATTGGCGACTCCAAGGGGACTCGCTCCTGGGGTGTGAGGAAATTCACAAATTCCGCTTTTGTCCCCCGGGGAGGCAGGTTGTGACCAGCAGAGCGCCGAACCGGGACAACGGAACCAGAGATTCGCCACACCGGGGTAGTACTGGTACCCGGGGGTGGCGGGTGGGTACCGGAACCAAGGTGCCCGACCCTTGAACCCGCCTGTGCTTGACCCGGGCGATATAAATAATTTTAAACAAATACTCTCTCTGAGTTTCAGCCTAACTACCTACCTAGGTGAGAATCGCGTTAACAAATCAATTCATTGACCCTAATCCAAGCAATCTAATGTGAGTCTGAACGCCGAACTCAGCCTGATGGACTAACCCGCAACCGTCAGACCTGACACTAAGTCGCGCCTTTAAAATGAACTCCATTTGCGTTTGAACCCCGAAAGGTAAACTCGCCAAACTCCGCTCAGGGTAATCGCAGTTACTCCGGATTCAGTCTGATCCTCATCCAGGCTAATCGCAGCTACTCCGGATTCAGTCTGATCCTCATCCATTCCTGATTTAAACTCCTTCAGCTCTGATTTTGTCTCTTGTCCCCAGATTTATTCTCCCCGAACCTCCGGCACCGATACCAATCTGAACTTTAATTTAGAACAACACACATCAAAGTTGCTGGTGAACGCAGCAGGCCAGGCAGCATCTCTAGGAAGAGGTACAGTCAACGTTTCAGGCCGAGACCCTTCGTCAGCACTCCCATTCTGGACCACCAGTCCCGATCTGGACCACCTATTCCCGATCCGGACCACCCTATTCCCGATCCGGACCACCCATTCCCGATCCGGACCACCCATTCCCAATCCGGACCACCCATTCCCGATCCGGACCACCCATTCCCGATCCGGACGACCCATTCCGATCTGGACCACCCATTCCCGATCTGGACCCCCCATTCCCGATCCAGACCACCCTATTCCCGATCCGGACCACCCATTCCCAATCCAGACCACCCATTCCGATCTGGACCATCCATTCCCGACCCGGACCACCCATTCCCGATCCGGACCACCCTATTCCCGATCCGGACCACCCTATTCCCGATCCGGACCACCCATTCCCGATCCGGACCACCTAGTCCCGATCCGAACCATCCATTTCCGACTCACTCCCCGACCCCAGTTCAGGCGACATTTACTTTTTGAGATTCTCACCTCAGGTGTGGAGTCAGTCGCGGAACCTCCCCGGTTAACAGCAAAACAAGGCCTCGCTGAATGAACCCCTGGTTGGTTACGAGGTGTGAGGAATGATATTTGGTGTATTTGTCCTAAAGAAGGGCAGTTTACCCAGCCGCGCTCCTTCCCATTCGGAGACCGACTCTGCACTTGAACCTGCCCGCCAGGCTCGCTTGTTGATGAAAATATAAGAGATGCCACGGTTCGCTGCCATTAAACCACCGGAAACGTTCGTGTTAATGCTAAAGCATTAAAAACTTCCCGTGAAAGAAACTGTGTCACACGTGAGCGGGCACGTTACCACCTCACCCCTCCCAAACTCTGCCGCATATCAGAATTCGCCCTTAACCCCGAGTTTGACCACGTACATAATTCCGCGACCCTGCCTAGAGCTTCGGTTACATAAGAAATCGGAGCAGGAGTCGGCCATCCGGCCCGTCGAGCCTACCCCACCATTCAATAAGAACATGGCTGATCTGATCATGGACTCGTCTCCACCTACCTGCCTTTTCCACATAACCCTTCATTCCCAGCTATGCAAAAATCTATCCAACCTTGCCTTAAATATATTTACTGAGGTAGCCTCCACTGCTTCAATGGGCAGAGAATTCCATAGATTCACCATTCTTTGGGAAAAGCAGTTCCTCCGCATCTCTGTCCTAAATCTACTCCCCCGAATCTTGAGGCTATGTCCCCTAGTTCTAGTCTCACCTTCCAGTGGAAACAACTTTCCTGCCTCTATCTTATTTATCCCTTTCATAATTTTATATGTTTCTATGAGATCTCCTCTCATTCTCCTGAATTCCAGTGAGTACAGTCCCAGGCAACTCAATCTCTCCTCATAGTCTAACCACGCAATCTCATAGACTGACCAGTGTCGAGTCTGTTTAAGCCTTCGGGGAGCCGATTTGGTGGACAGAGGCCACGGACCAGCTCCGGTTCTTCAGCTCACAGAATGCTGGGGGAACACAACAGGTTCTCCAAGATTGTTTAATGTCATTTCCAGTACCCAAGCGTAAAGGAGAATGAAATCATTGTAGCGCAAAAAAACCCACAATAAAATACAGAACGCTAATAATAATCATCACCACAAAAATATAAATACATCAGACAGCGTACTGTATACGCAGATTGATTGTGTGTCCATAAAGTGACGCTAGGCACAGGAGGTAAAACACACAAAATGCTGGAGGAACTCAGCAGGTCAGGCAGCATCTGTGGAAAAGAATAAACAGTCGTCGTTTCGGGTCGAGACCCTTAACTCGGCACAGGAGTGTCTGCACATAAGGTGGTGTTTGGGGTGTGGAGGGGTGGGTTAGAGGATGGAGGTGTTGGTCAGGGGAAAGTAACTGTTTTTGAGACGAGGTTCTGGCGTATATGAAATGTAGCTTTCTCCCTGATGAACCCCACTTTCAGCAAGTCTGTGTCAGTGCCGGCTGCAGCGACAGGAAGTCGGTGTTGGTGAGGTTCCCCGGTGCCGCTGGGGAGGGAGGGAGGGAGTGAGATGGCGGAGTTTGCAGGCAAGACTCCGTTTCCCAGCCAGTCTCGGATTCAGAGCAGGACCGCGCCGAGCCTGCTGGACTCTCTCCTTTCCCAGGGCTTCCCGGAACCACTCGCGTAAGTAGCCGGAGATCCCATCTCCCAGCCTCAGAAATCTGCCCGTTTTAGGGGGTCTTTGTGGGGGAGATGTTTGCGCACAATTTCAGTAGTTCAGAGATTAGCGGGAGGGGAGTGGGGCTGATGAAAATTATCCACAATCGGGTATAGTAAGTGGGTCAACAGGTGATCTTGGGGGCAGGAATGGGACTGAGAGTGGAGACAGAAGGGAACGACGGGCAGAATGGCTCAGCCTGCCTCGAATCATTCCGTGACGGAGACAGAACAACTCATGGCGCTCCACGATTCGCCCGTAAAGATGGTTTCAGAAACCTTCAGAATTCACCAGTTCAAAGCCGATTCTCGGCCAGCCATCAACCATCATACATGTGGAGTTTAGAGCACTGCCGATGCCGACGTTAAGAAGTAACCGACTATAATTCCAACAGTCGGCGGCTCCTGACTGGGAACTATGGCGCCGATTTTTCTAAATTGGAACTAAACCTACATTGTTGACCGATTTTCCCAGAGTCTGGGGGTTTTCTGTGAAACGAGGTAACGGAATTGGTCTGAAGTTAGAAGTTGGCCACGCTGCAGTGTGTGTGTGTGTGTTAGTGTGTGTGAGTGAGTGAGTGAGTGTGTGTGTGTTAGTGAGTGTGTGTGTGTGTGTGAGTGAGTGTGTGTGTGTGTCTTAGTGAGTGTGTGTGTGTTTGTGTGTGATAATAGACAATAGGTGCAGGAGTAGGCCATTCAGCCCTTTGAGCCAGCACCACCATTCACTGTGATCATGGCTGATCATCCACTATCAGTATCCAGTTTCTGCCTTATCCTCATAACCTTTGATTCCACTATCTTTAAGAGCTCTATCCATCTCTTTCTTGAAAGCATCCCGAGACTTGGCCTCCACAGCCTTCTGGGGCAGAGCATTCCATATATCCACCACTCTCTGGGTGAAAAAGTTTTTCTTCAATTCTGTTCTAAATGGCCTACCCCTTATTCTTAAACTGTGGCCTCTGGTTCTGGACTCACCCATCAGCGGGAACATGCTTCCTGCCTCCAGCATGTCCAATCCCTTAATAATTTAATATGTTTCAATAAGATCCCCTCTCAGCCTTCCAAATTCCAGAGTATACAAGCCCAGTCACTCCAATCTTTCAACATATGACAGTCCCGCCATCCCGGGAATTAACCTTGTGAACCTACGCTGCACTCCCTCAATAGCAAGGATGTCCTTCCTCAAATTTGGAGACCAAAACTGCACACAGTACTCCAGGTGTGGTCTCACCAGGGCCCTGTACAGCTGCAGAAGGACCTCTTTGCTCTTATACTCAATTCCCCTTGTTATGAGTGTGTGTGTGTTTGTGTGAGTGAGTGAGTGAGTGTGTGTGTGTGTGTGTGTGTGTGTGTGTGTGTGTGTGTGTAGGTATGTGTGTGTGAAAGAGTGTTTGTGTGTCTCAGTGTATGTCTGTATGTGTCTATGTATTTCTGCCTATGTGTGTGTGCGTGTGTGTCTGTGTCTGACATCCATAGGACATAGGAGCAGCATTAGGCCATTCAGCCCATCGAGTCTGTTCTGCTGTTCCATCATGGATGATCCCAGATCCCTCTCAATGCCATAGACCTGCCTTCTCATCATATCCTTTGATGCCCTGACCAATCAGGAAATGATCCACCCACATTCTTCAAATTTCCAGTGAGTGCAGGCCCAAAGCTGCCAAACGCTTCCCATTTGCTAACTCCTTAATTCCTGAAATCATCCTCGAGAACCTCCTCTGGCCTCTCTCCAATGACAACACATCCTTCCTGAGATATGGGGCTCAAAGCTGTTGAGAATACACTGTGTGGCCTGACTTGTGTCCTATAAAACTCAGCATTATCTCCTTGCTTCTATATTCAATTCCCCTTGAAATAAATGGCAACATTGCATTTGCATTTGCCTTCTTTACCACAGACACAGCCTGTAATTGAACCTTCTGGGAGTCTTGCACGAGGACTCCTAAGTTCCTCTGCACCTCTGATGTTTGAACCTTCTCCCCATTTGGATAATAGTCCAGACTATTGTTCCTTTTACCAAATGCATTATCATACATTTCCCAATGCTGTATTCCATCTGACACTTTTTGCCCATTTGTCAATTTGTCTAAGTCCTGCTGCAACCTACCCCTCCACCTATCTTCATATCATCTGCAAACTTTGCCACAAAGCCACCAATTCCATTATGGATCAACATGTACAAAACAGCACACTCTAACGCCTTCACCATTGTTTTGGGAGATTTTAACCGGGCCAGTCTGAAAAATTCATGAAACAATTACCATCAGCAGATCACTTACAATACCAGAGGGAGCAACCCACCGGACCATTGTTACACCACCATCAAGAATGCCTACTGAGCTACTGTATTCCACGCCCTCACTTCGAGAAGTCTGATCACCTGGCTGTACTTCTACTCCCTGAGTATAGACATATACTGGAGACTGCAGCACCAGTAGTAAGGACCAAGAAGGTATGGACAAGGGAAGCAGAGGAATGCTTACAGGACTGCTTTGAATCGGTGACTGGACAGTATTCAGGGATTCATCTTCGAACCTGGATGAGTATGCTGCAGTTGTTACCAACTTCATTAAAACCTGTGTGGATGAGTGGGTGCCTACAAAGACTTACTGTACTTTCCCAAACCAAAAGCCGTGGATGAACCAGGAGGTACGTCGTCTGCTGAAGGCTAGATCTGTGGCATTCAAGTCTGGTGACCCAGGCCTGTACGAGAAAACCAGGTATGATTTGTGGAGGGCTATTTCAAGGGCGAAGGGACAATTTTGAACGAGGTTGGAGGTAACTTCGGATGTATGACAACTCTGGCAGGGTTTGCAAGACATTACTTCCTATAAAGCGAAACCCAATAGCATGAATGGCAGTGATGCTTCACTATCAGAAGAACTCAATGCCCTCTATGCCCGCTTTGAAAAGGCGAACACAACTACAGCTGTGAAGATCCCTGCTGCACCTGATGACCCTGTGATTTCTGTCTCAGAGACTGATGTTAGGTTGGCTTTAAAGAGAGTGAACCCTTGCAAGGTGGAAGGACCTGATGGAGTACCTGGTAAGGCTCTGAAAACCTGTGCCAACCAACTAGTGGAGTATTCAAGGACATTTTCAACCCCTCACTGCTATGGGTGGAAGTTCCCACTTGCTTCAAAAAGGCAACAATTATACCAGTGCCTGAGAAGAATAATGTGGGCTGCCTAAATGACTATCGCCTGGTAGCACTCACATCGACAGTGATGAAATGCTTTGAGGGGTTGGTCATGATTAGACTGAACTCCTGCCTCAGCAAGGACCTGGACCCATTGCAATTTGCCTATCGCCACAATAGGTCAACGGCAGATGCAATCTCAATGGCTCTTCACAGGGTTTTAGGTCACCTGGACAATACAAACACTTATGTCAGGATGCTGTTCATTGACTATAGCTCAGCATTTAATACCATCATTCCCACAACCCTGATTGAGAAATTGCAGAACCTGGGCCTCTGTACCTCTCTCTGCAGTTGGATGCTCGACTTCCTAAGCAGAAGACCACAATCAAAATGCAGAGATGCAAAGGGACTTGGGAGTCCTTGTGCAGGATACCCTAAAGGTTAACCTCCAGGTTGAGTCGGTGGTGAAGGCGGCGAATGCAATGTTGGCATTCATTTCTAGAGGAATAGAGTATAGGAGCAGGGATGTGATGTTGAGGCTCTATAAGGCACTCGTAAGGCTACACTTTGAGTATTGTGTGCAGTTTTGGGCTCCTTATTTTAGAAGGGACATACTGACATTGGACAGGGTTCAGAGAAGATTCACGAGAATGATCCAGGAATGAGAGGGTTACCGTATGAGGAATGTCTGGCAGTTCTTGGGCTGTATTCCCTGGAGTTCCGGAGAATGAGGCGGGATCTCATAGAAACATTCCGAATGTTAGAAGACCTGAACAGGTTAGATATGGCAAAGTTATTTTCCATGGTAGAGGATTTTAGGATAAGAGAGCACAACTTCAGGATTGAAGGACATCCATTTAGAACAGAGATGCGGAGAAATTACTTTCGTCAGATGGTGTAAATCTGTGGAATTTATTGCCACAAGTGGCTATGGAGGCCAAGTCATTGGGTGTATTTAAGGCAGAGACAGATAGGTTCTTGATTCCCCAGGGCATCAAAGGGTATGGGGTGAAAGTAGGGGAGTGTGGCTGGCTGGAAGAATTGGATCAGTGCATGACTCAATGGGCCAAATGGCCTATATCTTATGATCTTATGGTCTAATCTGTGCAGATTGGTGATAATATCTCCTCCTCGCTGACCCTCAGGGGTGTGTGCTCAGCCCACTGCTCTACTCTCTCTATACCCATGACTGTGTGGCTAGGCATAGCTCAATTACCATCTATAAATGTGCTGACAACAGAATTGTTGATAGAATCTCAGATGGAGTTGAGAGGGCGAACAGGAGTGAGATATGTCAGCTAGTGGAGTGGTGTCGCAACAACAACCTGGCACTCAATGTCAGTAAGACGAAAGAGCTGATTGTGGACTTCAGGAAGGGTAAGACGAAGGAACACATACCAATCCTCATAGAGCGATCAGACATGGAGAGAGTGAGCAGCTTCAAGTTCCTGGGTGTCAAGATCTCTGAGGATCTAACCTGGTCCCAACATATCGATGCAGTTATAAAGAAGGCAAGACAGCGGCCATACTTTATTAGGAGTTTGAAGCGATTTGGCATGTCAACAAATACTAGACACTAGACACTAGAATACTACAGCACAGTACAGGCCCTTCGGCCCTCGATGTTGTGCCGACCCATATATTCCTTTTAAAAAACGTACTAAACCCACACTACCCCGTAACCCTCTATTTTCCTTTCATCCATGTGCCTGTCCAAGAGGCTCTTAAATACCCCTAATATTTTAGCCTCCACTACCATCCCTGGCAAGTCATTCCAGGCACCCTCAAGCCTCTGTGTAAAAAAATTACCTCTGATGTCTCCCCTAAACTTCCCTCCCTTAACTTTGTACATATGCCCTCTGGTGTTTGCTATTCATGCCCTGGGAAACAGGTACTGGCTATCCACCCTATCTATGCCTCTCATAATCTTGTAGACCTCTATCAAGTTCCCTCTGATCCTTCTACACTCCAAAGAGAAAAGTCCCAGCTCTGCTAACCTTGCCTCATAAGACTTGTTTTCCAATCCAGGCAACATCCTGGTAAATCTCCTCTGCACCCTCTCCATAGCTTCCACATCCTTCCTATAATGAGGTGACCAGAACTGAACATAATACTCTAAGTGTGGTCTCACCAGAGATTTGTAGAGTTGCAACATGACCTCTCTACTCTTGAACTCAATCCCCCTATATTAATGAAGCCTAGCATCCCAGAGGCCTTCTTAACTATCCTATCAACCTGTGCAGCGACCTTGAGGAATGTATGGATTTGAACCCCAAGGTCCCTCTGTTCATCCACACTCTTAAGTAACCGACCATTAACCCTGTTCTCAGCCTTCTAGTTTGTCCTTCCAAAATGCATCTCCTCACACTTACCCGGATTGAACTCCATCTGCCACTTTTCTGCCCGACTCTGCATCCTGTCTCTATCCTCTTGTAACCTTTGACAACCCACAGCTCCATCCACGACTTCTCCAATCTTCGTGTCATCCGCAAACTTACTCACCCATCCTTCCGCATCTTCATCCAGGTCATTTATGAAAATCACAAAGAGCAGGGGTCCCAGGACAGATCCTTGTGACACTCCACTAGTCACCGACCTCCAGACAGAATACTTTCCTTCCACTACTACCCTCTGCTTTCTTCCTGTAAGCCAATTTTTTATCCAAACAGCCAATGTTCCACTGATCCCATGCCTCAAAACTCTCTGGATGAGTCTCTCATGGGGGACCTTGTCAAATACCTTGCTAAAATCCATGTAGACCACATCTACCACCCTACCTTCATCAATTTCTTTTGTTACCTCTTCAAAAAACTCAATTAGCCCATGAGGCACGACCTTCCCTCCACAAAGCCATGTTGACTATCCTTGAGTAGACTGTACTTCTCCAAATGCTCGTAGATCCTATCCTTAAGAATCCTTTCCAATAGTTTGCAGACCACCAACGTAAGACTCACCGGTCTATAGTTCCCAGGATTCTCCCTATTACCTTTTTTAAATGGATAGAGAGGAGAGAAGGGGAGGAGGGTGGCATTACTGGTCAGGGATACTATTACAGCTACAGAAAGGGTGGGTAATGTAGCAGGATCCTCTTTTGAGTCAGTATGGGTGGAATTCAGACACTGGAAGGGAGCAGTTACTCTACTGGGGGTATTCTATAGGCCCCCTGGTAGCAGCAGGGATACCGAGGAGCAGATTGGGAGGCAGATTTTGGAAAGGTGCAAAAATAGCAGGGTTGTTATCATGGGTGAATTTAACTTCCCTAATATTGATTGGCACCTGATTAGTTCCAAGGGTTTAGATGGGGCAGAGTTTGTTAAGTGTGTCCAGGATGGATTCCTGTCACAGTATGTGGACAGGCCAACCAGGGGGAATGCCATACTAGATCTAGTACTAGGTAATGAACCAGGTCAGGTTACAGATCTCTCAGTGGGTGAGCATCTGGGGGACAGTGACCACCACTCCCTGGCCTTTATAATTATCATGGAAAAGGATAGAATCAAAGAGGACTGGAACATTTTTAATTGGGGAAGGGCAAATTATGAGGCTATCAGGCTAGAACTTGTGGGTGTGAATTGGGATGATGTTTTTGCAGGGAAATGTACTATGGACATGTGGTCGATGTTTAGAGATCTCTTGCGGGATGTAAGGGATAAATTTGTCCCGGTGAGGAAGATAAAGAATGGTAGGGTGAAGGAACCATGGGTGACAAGTGAGGTGGAAAATCTAGTCAGGAGGAAGAAGGCAGCATACATGAGGTTTAGGAAGCAAGGATCAGATGGGTCTATTGAGGAATATAGGGAAGCAAGAAAGGAGCTTAAGAAGGGGCTGAGAAGAGCAAGAAGGGGGCATGAGAAGGCCTTGGTGAGTAGGGTAAATGAAAACTCCAAGGCATTCTTCAATTATGTGAAGAAAGAAAGGATGACAGGAGTGAAGGTAGGACCGATTAGAGATAAAGGTGGGAAGATGTGCCTGGAGGCTGTGGAAGTGAGCGAGGTCCTCAATGAATACTTCTCTTCGGTATTCACCAATGAGAGGGAACTTGATGATGGTGAGGACAATATGAGTGAGGTTGATGTTCTGGAGCATGCTGATATTAAGGGAGAGGAGGTGTTGGAGTTGTGAAAATATATTAGGATAGATAAGTCCACGGGGCCTGACGGAATATTCCCCAGGCTGCTCCATGAGGCGAGAGAAGAGATTGCTGAGCCTCTGGCTAGGATCTTTATGTCCTCATTGTCCACGGGAATAGGACTGGAGGATTGGAGGGAGGCGAATGTTGTCCCCTTGTTCAAAAAAGGTAGTAGAGATAGTCCAGGTAATTATAGACCAGTGAGCCTTACGTCTGTGGTGGGGAAGCTGTTGGGAAAGATTCTTAGAGATAGGATCTATAGGCATTTAGAGAATCATGGTCTGATCAGGGACAGTCAGCATGGCTTTGTGAAGGGCAGATCGTGTCTAATAAGCCTGATAGAGTTCTTTGAGGAGGTGACCAGGTATATAGATGAGGGTAGTGCAGTGGATGTGATCTATATGGATTTTAGTAAGGCATTTGACAAGTTCCACAGGGTAGGCTTATTCAGAAAGTCAGGAGGCATGGGATCCAGGGAAGTTTGGCCAGGTGGATTCAGAATTGGCTTGCCTGCAGAAGGCAGAGGGTTGTGGTGGAGGGAGTACATTCAGATTGGAGGATTGTGACTAGTGGTGTCCCACAAGGATCTGTTCTGGGACCTCTACTTTTCGGATTTTTATTAACGACCTGGATATGGGGATAGAAGGGTGGGTTGGCAAGTTTGTAGATGACACAAAGGTTGGTGGTGTTGTAGATAGTGTAGAGGATTGTCAAAGATTGCAGAGAGACATTGATAGGATGCAGAAGTGGACTGAAAAGTGGCAGATGGAGTTCAACCCAGAGAAGTGTGAGGTGGTACATTTTGGAAGGACAAACTCCAAGGCAGAGTACAAAGTAAATGGCAGGATACTTAGTAGTGTGGAGGAGCAGAGGGATCTGGGGGTACATGTCCACAGATCCCTGAAAGTTGCCTCACAGGTGGATAGGGTAGGTAAGAAAGCTTATGGGGTGTTAGCTTTCATAAGTCGAGGGATAGAGTTTAAGAGTCGCGATGTAATGATGCAGCTCTATAAAACTCTGGTTAGGCCACACTTGGAGTACTGTGTCCAGTTCTGGTCACCTCACTATAGGGAGGATGTGGAAGCATTGGAAAGGGTACAGAGGAGATTTACCAGGATGCTGCCTGGTTTAGAAAGTATGCATTATGATCAGAGATTAAGGGAGCTAGCGCTTTACTCTTTGGAGAGAAGGAGGATGAGAGGAGACATGATAGAGGTGTACAAGATAATAAGAGGAATAGATAGCGTGGATAGCCAGCACCCCTTCCCCAGGGCACCACTGCTCAATACAAGATGACATGGCTTTAAGGTAAGGGGTGGGAAGTTCAAGGGGGATATTAGAGGAAGGTTTTTTACTCAGAGAGTGGTTGGTGTGTGGAATGCACTGCCTGAGTCAGTGGTGGAGGCAGATACACTAGTGAAGTTTAAGAGACTACTAGACAGGTATATGGAGGAATTTAAGGTGGGGGCTTATATGGGAGGCAGGGTTTGAGGGTCGGCACAACATTGTGGGCCGAAGGGCCTGTACTGTGCTGTACTATTCTATGTTCTATGTTCTAAACAAGGGAACTACATTTGCCATTCTCCAATCCTCCGGCCCCTCCCCTGCAGCCAAAGAGGATTGAAAGATCATAGCTACTGCTCCAGCGATCTCTTCTCTCACTTCCCACAGCAACCTGGGGTATATCACATCCAGCCCTGGGGGCTTATCAATCTTGATGCTTTTAAGAAGATCCAACACTTCTTCTTCCTTAATCTCCACATTGTCCAGCACACAGGCCTGTTCTATTTCGACATCACCCTGATCAAGGTCCTTTTCACTTGTGAATACTGAAGTAAAGTATTCATTTAGGACCTCCCCAACCTCCTCCACCTCCAGGCACGTTGTCTTCTTTATCCTTTAGCGGCCCCATCTTCATTCTTGTCATCCTTCTGTTCTTCACATACGCATAGAATGCCTTGGGGTTCTCCTTAATCCTACATGCCAAGGCCTTCTCATGCCCCCTTCGAGCTCTCCTAAGTCCTTTCTTAAGCTCCTTCCTGGCTACCCTATATTTCTCATGAGCCCTTCCTGATTCCTGCTTCTTATATCTAATATATGCTTCCTTCTTCCTCTTGACGAGTTGCCTCACGTGTTTCATCAGCCACGGTTCCCTTTTCCTACCATTTTTTCCTTGTCTCAGTGGGACAAACCTATCCTGAACCCAGCCCAAGTGGTCCCTAAACTTCCTCCACATTACTTCTGTGCTTTCACCCTTGAGCATCTGTTTCCAATTTACTGTCGCTAGTTCCTGCCTCATCCCTTCATAGTTAGCCCTTCCCCAGTTAAGCAATTTCCCACTTTGTCTGTTTTTATCCTTTTCCATAGCTATGCTGAAGCTAAGGGAGTTGTGGTCACTCCCACCAAAATGCTCCCACACCAAGAGGTCTGCCACCTGACCAGGTTCATTACCCAGAACTAGATCCAGTATGGCCTCTCCTCTCGACGGCCAGTCCACATACTGTGTCAGGAATCCTTCCTGAACACACCTGACAAATTCAGCCCCACCTATCCCCCTTGCAGTCAGGAGGTGCCAGTCAATATGAGGGAAGTTGAAATCACCCATAACCACAACCCTGTATTTCCTGCATCATTCTAAAATCTTCCTGCTTATCTGCTCCTCGGTGTCCCGAGGGCTATTTAGAGGCCTATCGACTACTCCCATCACAGTGATTGATCCCTTCCTATTTCTGACTTCCACCCACACCGACTCAGTGGACACTCCCTCTGCAGCCTCCTCCCTTTCTATAGCCGTGATACTATCCTGACCAGTAATGCTACTCCCCCCCCCCACTTTCTACCTCCCATCCTATTCCTTTTAAACACCTAAACCCCGGTACCTGCATCAGCCAATCCTGCCCTTCCTCCAGCCAAGTTTCAGTAACAGCCACAACATCGTAGTTCCACGTACTGATCCATACTGTAAGTTCATCCCCTTTATTCCTAATACTCCTAGCATTGAAATAGACACAGTTCAACCCCTCTAACTGGCTATATTTATGTTTTGTCCCCTGCCTGTCCTTCCTCACCAACTCAGAACACATACCGTCATATCCTTGTCCTTCTACCCTAATCTCTGCTCTCACATTCTGATTCCCACCCCCCTGCCAAACTAGTTTAAACCCTCCCCAACAGCTCTAGCAAACCTGCCCGCCAGGATCCCTTTCCAGTTCAGGTGCAGCCCGTCATTTTTGTACAGGTCAGACCTTCCCTAGAAGAGATCCCAATGATCCAGAAATCTGAACCCCCGCCCCCTGCACCAAATCTTCAGCCACGCATTCATCTGCCATAACTTCCTGTTCCTACCCTCTCTGTCTCGTGGCACAGGCAGCAATCCCGAGATTACCACCCTTGAGGCCCTGCTTTTTAACTTCTTTACTAACCCCCTATATTCCTTCTTCAGGACCTCATCCCTACTCCTATCTACGTCGCTGGTCCCCACGTGGACGATGACATCTGGCTGCTCACCCTCTCTCCTGAGAATACCGAGAACTCGATCCGCGATATCGCGGACCCTGGCACCGGGGAGGCAACAGACCATCCGGAATTCTTGATCTCTCCCACAGAATCTCTTATCTGTCCCCATAACTATCGAATCCCCTATCACTACTGCTCTCCTCTTTTCCCTCCTTCCCTTCTGAGCTGAGGGTCCAGTCTCAGTGCCAGAGACGCAACCACTGCAACTTGTCCCTGGTAGGTCATCCTCATCAACAGTATCCAAAATGATGTACTTATTATTGGTGGGGACGGCCACAGGGGTGCTCTGCTCATTCTGTCTATTCCCCTTCCCTCTCCTGACAGTCACCCAGCTACCTGTCTCCTGACTCTTAGGGGCGACTATTTCCCTGTAACTCCTCTCTATTTCTCCCTCTGCCTTCCGAATGATCCGAAGTTCATCCAGCTCCCTAACTCGGTTTGTCAGGAGCTGCAGCTGGATGCACCTTTTACAGGCGTAGTTATCGGGGACAATTGTGCTCGCCCTGACTCCCCACATCCTACAATCAGAGCACTTGACTGCCCTGTCTACTGCCTCCATTACCAACTCCTAAGTTAATTTAATTAATTAATTAAAGACAATTACCGGGCCTTACCTCTCTGGGAGCAAGCTCGTCCTCCGCCTCTTCTCAAAAACTCAAAGACTTCTAGATGTACTGTGGCAAGCATTTGTATCACTGTCTGGTATGGAGGGGCTACTGCACAGGACCGAAAGAAGCTGCAGAAGGTTGTAAATCTAGTCAGCTCCATCTTGGGCACTAGCCTACAAAGTACCCAGGGCATCTTTAGGGAGCGGTGTCTCAGAAAGGCAGCGTCCATTACTAAGGACCTCCAGCACCCAGGGCATGCCCTTTTCTCACTGTTACCATCAGGTAGGAGGTACAGAAGCCTGAAGGCACACACTCAGCAACTTAGGAACAGCTTTTTACCTTCTGCTATCCGATTCTTAAATGGACATTAAACCCTTGGATACTGCCTCACTCTTTTAATGTACCGTATTTCTGTTTTCGCACTTTTTAAAAATCTATTCAATACACATTTACTGTAATTGATTTATTTTTTATTATATTTTAAAATTTTATTTATTAATATTATTACTTGTGTTCTGTCTGCTACATTATGTATTACATTGAACTGCTGCTGCTAAGTTAACAAATTTCACGTCACATGCTGGTGACAATAAACCTGATTCTGATTCCCACTGCTCATCTAGCCCCGCCCATTCACAGGGACTCCACCCACCCTAATCAAACTCCACCCACCCTCATCTAGCCCCGCCCCTTCACAGGGACTCCGCCCACCCTAATCAAACTCCACCCACCCTCATCTAGCCCCGCCCCTTCACAGGGACTCCGCCCACCCTAATCAAACTCCACCCATCCTCATCTAGCCCCGCCTATTCACAGGGACTCCGCCCACCCTAATCAAACTCCACCCACCCTCATCTAGCCCCGCCCCTTCACAGGGACTCCGCCCACCCTAATCAAACTCCACCCATCCTCATCTAGCCCCGCCTATTCACAGGGAGCTCTGCCCACCCTAATCAAACTCCACCCACCCTCATCTAGCCCCGCCCCTTCACAGGGACTCCGCCCACCCTAATCAAACTCCACTCATCCTCATCTAGCCCCGCCTATTCACAGGGAGCTCTGCCCACCCTAATCAAACTCCACCCATCCTCATCTAGCCCCGCCCCTTCACAGGGACTCCGCCCACCCTAATCAAACTCCACCCACCCTCATCTAGCCCCGCCCCTTCACAGGGACTCCGCCCACCCTAATCAAACTCCACCCATCCTCATCTAGCCCCACCCCTTCACAGGGACTCCACCCACCCTAATCAAACTCCACCCATCCTCATCTAGCCCCGCCCTTCCTCAGCAAGCTTTGCCCACCCTCAGCAAGCCCCACGTACTCTGAGCAAGCTCACTCACCCTCAGGTTCAACCAGTTTCCCAGACAGTCAGCATCACCTCAGACAGGGCGGGTGGGGGTGATTATTTCTCCCATACATAGTGCCCCTATCTAAACCAGTTATCACAGTCAGAGCTGAGACTGTTGTCCACAGCAGGGGAGTATCCCCACTGCTGGCCTGTTGACCACTGACCTTGGACTCAGTTCACCACTCCCTCAATTCCCATGGCTTTTACTGTGTTGACCAACCTGTCACATGGACATCAAAGCAACACACAGAAAATGCTGGAGGAACTCAGCAGGCCAGGCAGCTTCTATGGAAAAAGTACAGTTGACGTCTTGGGCTGAAACCCTTTGGTAGAACTGGAGAACAAAAGATGAGGAGTAGATTTAAAAGCTGGGGGTGGTGGGGGAAGAGAGAAGCACATGAAGATAGGTGAAAATGGGAGGGGGAGGGATGAAATAATGAGCTGGGAAGTTGTTTGTTGAAAGAGACAGAGGGCTGGAGAAGGGGGGAGTCAAATAGGAGAGGAGAGAAGGCCATGGAAGAAAGAAAAGTGGGGAGGAGCACTAGAGAGAGGTGATGGATGGGCAAAGAGAGAGGGAAAGGGGAAGAGGAGGAGGGGCATTACCAGAAGTTTGAAAAATCAATGTTCTTGCCATCAGGTTGGAGGCTACCCAGATGGAATACAAGGTGTTGTTCCTCCAACCTGAGTGTGGCTTCATCATGACAGTAGAGGAGACCATGGATGGACATATCAGAATGGGAATGGGAAGTGGAATTAAAATGGGCCACTGGGAGACCATGCTTCTTCTGGTGGACAAAACATAAGTGCTCGACAAAATGGTCTCCCAATCTATGTCGGGTCTCCCCGATATACAGGAGGCCACACCGGGAGCACCGGACACAGAAAATGACCCCAACAGACTCACAGGTGAAGTGTCGCCTCACCTGGAAGGCCTGTTTGGGGCTCTGAATGATATTGAGGGAGGAGGTGTAGGGCCAGGTGTAGTACTTGCTCCACTTGCAAGGATAAGAGCCACTGGGAGATCAGGGGGAGGGATGAATGGACAAGGGAGTCGTGTAGGGAGTGATCCCTGTAGAAAGCAAAATGTGGGTGGGGTGGAGAGGGAAAATGGGCTTGGTAGTGGGATCCTGTTGGAGGTGGCGGAAGTTCAGAGAATTATATGCTGGACATGGAGGCTGGTGGGGTGGTAGGTGAGGACGAGACATACCCTATCCCTGGTAGCGTGACAGGAGGATGGGGTGAGAGCAGACGTCAGTGAAATTGAAGAGATGCAGTTGAGGGCAGCGTTGATGGTGGAGGAAGGGAAGCCCCTTTCTTTGAAGAAGGAGGTCATCTCCTTTGTTCTAGAATGAAAAGCCTCATCCTGAGAGCAGATGCGGTGGAGACGGAGGAATTGAGAGAAGTGGATGGCATTTTTACAAGTAGCAGGGTGGGACGAGGTACAGTCCAGGTAGCTGTGAGTGTCCGTGGGTTTATAATGGACATCGGTGGATACACTGTCTCCAGAGACAGAGACAGTGTGCTCTTTCTGGACACCTGACCCAACCAGTTCCCCTCCACCACCACTTCCTCCATTTAGCAGAACTTATCCTCACTCTTAATAATTTCTCTTTTAGCTCCCCCCATTTCCTTCAAACAAAAGGTGTAGCCACGGGGACTTGCATGGTTCCCAGCTATGCCTGCCTTTTTGTTAGCTACATGGAACAGATTATGCTCCAACCCTACACTGCTGTCTGCCTCCCATTTTTCCCACACTACATCGACGACTGCATTGGTGCAGCTCTTTACTTCATCCCTCCCCCTATCCCGGTTTCACCTATCACCTTGTGTTTCTCTCTCCCCTCTCACCACCTTTTAATTCTACTCTTCATATCCTTTTCTCCAGTCCTGCTGAAGGCTGTCAGCCTGAAACATCGACTGTGCTCTTACCCATACATGCTGCCTGAGTTCCTCCAGCATGTTGTGCACGTTGCTTGGATTTCCAGCATCTGCAGGTTTTCTCTTGTTTGTGACATGGGGCATCAACTGTCTCATCAAAGTTTGTGTAGGTTTTATTGACCTGCCTTGTTACTTTCTAAAGTCCATGTTCAAGTCTGAGGCTTCTCTACCAAATCCATACTGACTGACTCGGTTACCGGCGAGTCTCTAAGTGGCAGCTTATGGCGTTCAGAATTTGTTCCAGAGATGTTAGACAGATCCGATGTCACTCAGCCGATTCCTTTCTCCCCTTAACAGCAGCAACCTCCCATCCTCTGGCTCCACACCGAACATTGTATATAGACCTCTAACCGTGGGAATGTCCTTGCCCTGTGACATCCATGTTGAAAGGTTGCAGACCCCGCACATCCTCTCTGCATCTCTACCTTTCCCAAGACTTCACCTTCAGCGTGAATTCTTTGAGATTATGATCACTGACTCCTCAGGGTTCCTTTACCATAAGCTCCCTAGTCAAGTTTATCCAAAGACTTCACATTCAAACTCAAGTTTTAAAACTCAACTGTACATAAATGCCAAGAATGCAGCCAGATGAGAGAGCGTTCCTCTGGGTCAAGGTACAAAACATGGTACTAACTATCATACACAGCACAAGACACATATATAAGGTAGCAGTGAACATCTAGTCACACACACAAATAATATATATATATTGCCCAAATTCCTGAGCTCATGGATATTGTTGGCAAAAACAAGCCCATGGAAGTCTGCGGACAAACACAATTCAGTTTGTCTTCAACTGAGCAAACACTAGGGAGCAGCACTGACGACCACCAAACTGTCTCTGAAATCACCTCTCCTGGGTGGCTGCATCTCAGTCTGGGTATTACCCTATCTGGAACATTGTTCAGCTTTGTAAACATTTGTTCTACTTTCTAAAGGGTCGCTCCCTCCTCCTGCTCTTCCGGAGATGTGAAACCTCAAGGATTACTGCTGACACTCTTCTGGCCTTCTCTCTGTTTTCTCTTTTCCCCTTCCTGTACCCTCTCCTTTCTAGAACTGTCGGCGAGTCCAAATCAGAGGGGCCGAGTTTTAGGGTGAGAGGGATAAGTTTTAAAGGTAACCTGAGAAAGAAGTTTTACTGAAATAGTGTGGATGACATCTGGAACTTGCTGCTGGAGGAGGTGCTGAAGGCAGATATGGTGAAAGTTATAAGAGACTTTAGATGATATGTCAGTAGTAAGACGTAATGCAGGGAATGGGATCAGTGCAGAGGGCCACAGAAGGTCAGAATGGGCAGGGTGGGTCGAAGGGCCCGTTTCTCTGCTCAGGATGCACATTGTTATCTCAATATCAGCAGCCGGTGCGGTCAAGGTTAAAGCCACGGCCAGAGTGAAGAACTTGATGGGTTTTGTCTCTCTCCACAGGCAGAAGGCTTTAGCAGCAACAGGCAGAGCGGGGTTTCAGGAAGCAGCTGACTGGTGAGTGCCATCACTAGCAGTGTCTGTCTGGGACCTCGGGGAGGGTTATAGGGTCTGTCCTGGTGATGGGCTACAAGTTCATACCCAGTGAGGGGTTGCAGGTTCACTCACTGTGACAGGTTACAGGTTCACTCATGGTTACGGGTTATAGGCTCACTCACTGTGATGGGTTACAGGTTCATTCACTGTGACAGGTTACAGGTTCACTCACTGTGACAGGTTACAGGTTCACTCATGGTGATGGGTTACAGGCTCACTCCCGGTGATGGGTTACAGGTTCACTCACAGTGAGGGGTTACAGGCTCACTCCCAGTGAGGGGTTACAGGTTCACTCACTGTGACCGGTTACAGGTTCACTCATGGTGACGGGTTACAGGTTCCCTCACAGTGACGGGTTACAGGCTCACTCACAGTGACGGGTTACGGGTTCACTCCTGTTAACAGGTTACAGGCTCACTCACTGTGACAGGTTACAGGTTCACTCATGGTGACGGGTTACAGGCTCACTCCCGGTGATGGGTTACAGGTTCACTTACAGTGAAGGGTTATAGGTTCACTCACTGTGACAGGTTACAGGTTCACTCCCGGTGACGGGTTACAGGCTCACTCCCAGTGAGGGGTTACAGGTTCAGTCACAGTGAGGAGTTACAGGCTCACTCACTGTGATAGGTTACAGGTTCACTCATGGTTACGGGTTACAGGCTCACTCCCGGTGATGGGTTACAGGTTCACTCACAGTGACAGGTTACAGGCTCACTCCCAGTGAGGGGTTATAGGTTCACTCACTGTGACAGGTTACAGGTTCACTCCCGGTGATGGGTTACAGGCTCACTCCCGGTGAGGGGTTACAGGCTCACTGCCGGTAAGGAGTTACAGGTTCACTCACTGTGACGGGTTACAGGCTCACTCACTGTGACAGGTTACAGGTTCACTCACTGTGACAGGTTACAGGTTCACTCATGGTGATGGGTTACAGGCTCACTCCCGGTGATGGGTTACAGGTTCACTCACAGTGAGGGGTTACAGGCTCACTCCCAGTGAGGGGTTACAGGTTCACTCACTGTGACCGGTTACAGGTTCACTCATGGTGACGGGTTACAGGTTCCCTCACAGTGACGGGTTACAGGCTCACTCACAGTGACGGGTTACGGGTTCACTCCTGTTAACAGGTTACAGGCTCACTCACTGTGACAGGTTACAGGTTCACTCATGGTGACGGGTTACAGGCTCACTCCCGGTGATGGGTTACAGGTTCACTTACAGTGAAGGGTTATAGGTTCACTCACTGTGACAGGTTACAGGTTCACTCCCGGTGACGGGTTACAGGCTCACTCCCAGTGAGGGGTTACAGGTTCAGTCACAGTGAGGAGTTACAGGCTCACTCACTGTGATAGGTTACAGGTTCACTCATGGTTACGGGTTACAGGCTCACTCCCGGTGATGGGTTACAGGTTCACTCACTGTGACAGGTTACAGGTTCACTCATGGTGACGGGTTACAGGCTCACTCACAGTGATGGGTTACAGGTTCCCTCACAGTGACGGGTTACAGGTTCACTCACAGTGAGGGGTTACAGGCTCACTCACAGTGACGGGTTACAGGTTCACTCACAGTGACGGGTTACAGGCTCACTCACTGTGACAGGTTACAGGTTCACTCATGGTGACGGGTTACAGGCTCACTCCCGGTGATGGGTTACAGGTTCACTTACAGTGAAGGGTTACAGGCTCACTCACAGTGACGGGTTACAGGCTCACTTCCGGTGAGGGGTTACAGGTTCACTCATGGTGACAGGTTACAGGCTCACTCCCAGTGATGGGTTACAGGTTCACTCACAGTGACAGGTTACAGGCTCACTCCCAGTGAGGGGTTATAGGTTCACTCACTGTGACAGGTTACAGGTTCACTCCCGGTGATGGGTTACAGGCTCACTCCCGGTGAGGGGTTACAGGCTCACTCCCAGTGAGGGGTTACAGGTTCAGTCACAGTGAGGGGTTACAGGCTCACTCACTGTGACAGGTTACAGGTTCACTCATGGTTACGGGTTACAGGTTCACTCATGGTGACGGGTTACAGGTTCCCTCACAGTGACGGATTACAAGCTCACTCACAGTGACGGGTTACAGGCTCACTCACAGTGACGGGTTACGGGTTCACTCCTGGTAACGGGTTACAGGCTCACTCCCGGTGATGGGTTACAGGTTCACTTACAGTGAAGGGTTACAGGCTCACTCACAGTGACGGGTTACAGGCTCACTTCCGGTGAGGAGTTACAGGTTCACTCACTGTGACAGGTTACAGGTTCACTTACAGTGAAGGGTTACAGGCTCACTCACAGTGACGGGTTACAGACTCACTTCCGGTGAGGAGTTACAGGTTCACTCACTGTGACAGGTTACAGGTTCACTCCCGGTGACGGGTTACAGGCTCACTCCCGGTGAGGGGTTACAGGCTCACTGCCGGTAAGGAGTTACAGGTTCACTCACTGTGACGGGTTACAGGCTCACTCACTGTGACAGGTTACAGGTTCACTCATGGTGACAGAGTTACAGGCTCACTCCCGGTGCTGGGTTACAGGTTCACTCACAGTGAGGGGGTTACAGGCTCACTCCCAGTGAGGGGTTACAGGTTCAGTCACAGTGAGGGGTTACAGGCTCACTCACTGTGACAGGTTACAGGTTCACTCACAGTGACAGGTTACAGGTTCACTCACAGTGAGGGGTTACAGGTTCACTCCCAGTGAGGGGTTACAGGTTCACTCCCAGTGAGGGGTTACAGGTTGACTCATAATGAGGGGTTACAGGCTCACTCACAGTGACAGGTTACAGGTTCCCTCACAGTGATGGGTACAGGTTCCCTCACAGTGACAGGTTACAGGTTCACTCACAGTGACGGGTTACAGGTTCCCTCACAGTGAGGGGTTACAGGCTCACTCACAGTGACAGGTTACAGGCTCACTCACAGTGACGGGTTACAGGTTCACTCACAGTGACAGGTTACAGGTTCACTCACAGTGACAGGTTACAGGTTCACTCACAATGAGGGGTTACAGGCTCACTCACAGTGACGGGTTACAGGCTCACTCACAGTGACGGGTTACAGGCTCACTCACAGTGAGGGGTTACAGGCTCACTCACAGTGACAGGTTACAGGTTCCCTCACAGTGACGGGTACAGGTTCCCTCACAGTGACGGGTTACAGGTTCACTCACAGTGACGGGTTACAGGTTCCCTCACAGTGAGGGGTTACAGGCTCACTCACAGTGACGGGTTACAGGCTCACTCACAGTGACGGGTTACAGGTTCACTCACAGTGACAGGTTACAGGTTCACTCACAATGAGGGGTTACAGGCTCACTCACAGTGACGGGTTACAGGCTCACTCACAGTGACAGGTTACAGGTTCACTCACAGTGAGGGGTTACAGGCTCACTCACAGTGAGGGGGTACAGGTTCACTCACAGTGAGGGGTTACAGGCTCACTCACAGTGATGGGTACAGGTTCCCTCACAGTGACAGGTTACAGGTTCACTCACAGTGACGGGTTACAGGTTCCCTCACAGTGAGGGGTTACAGGCTCACTCACAGTGACAGGTTACAGGCTCACTCACAGTGACGGGTTACAGGTTCACTCACAGTGACGGGTTACAGGTTCACTCACAATGAGGGGTTACAGGCTCACTCACAGTGACGGGTTACAGGCTCACTCACAGTGACAGGTTACTGCAGTTACTGAAGAATTCCATGAGTGTGGCAGACTATTGAAGAGTAAGTAACTCACTATCAGTTCTTATGGAAAAATGAGGTCACTGTGTCATTGCAATGACTGAGGTGAGGGAGGGTGGTGGAGGCATGGGTTGGAAGGGAAGGGCGGAGGGAGGGTGAGGAATGAATGGAGGACAATGGGGATGTGATTTGATGCTGTGGACAGGAAGGAATGTCCTGCTGGTACACCTCCATGGATCTCTCCACCTGCAGACTATAGACAGCAGGTGTGGTTTCCTGTCTGTGAACAGGCGGATGTGTGTGACTCATCCCCCACTTCAGTTGTGGTGATTTTGCTATCTTCCTGTGATGACACCCCTCCCCTAAGGCTCTGTTTCAGATCCCACCACAGGATGATACACACACCAGGTGTCCCTGATAGATTTGGCCCTCACTCAGGGTTTAGCAGCTGATAATGGGGCCCTGAGATTTCTCGAGCCCAGCTCCTAGAAATGCCCAATGCCCCTGAGCAACTGCAGATCTCACTCCCAATCCCCACCCATCACCCCTTGAGTACAAACACCTCACCATTTCCCTGTACAAAAGGGGGCCATGCTGTCCAATATGGTGCCTGTTTGCTCCTGTTTCCCAGCACTTCGGGACTGGTGGATGTGTCGACAGTCTCTGCTTCCAGCGACCTGAGGACCACTCACCATTATCGGTGGCCCTGTCTTCTGATCCTCCTCAGCTGGATCACAACCACCTCAGAAAACCTCCAAGGATCAGCCCTCAGTGATGTCCTGGGCCCAGGCCCCAGACCCAGGCCCACCCTCCCTGTGAGGTGACCTCAGGCATAGACAATGACCTCCACAGGGCTGATCGTGCTGTTCCAGAACAGCTTTCAGCTCCTGAGCTCCATGCTTCTCCAGAACAGCAGCACCACAGGCCACAGGCCAGTCAGCCCATCCGGCCTAGTCTGCCATTCATCAACCCAGCCCCTGCTGTCCCCAACCCCTCCTTCAAGCTGCCTCCTCACACTTCCCACCACAACGTCTCGTCCCTCTCCAGTGATCAAGGCCGTTGTCTGGGTGAGTATGGTCCTCCTCAAAGGAACCTGCGAGGGAACCTCTTCACTCAGTGAGAGTGTGGAACGAGCTGGCAGTGGAAGTGATGAATGCAGGTTAGATTTCAACATTTAAGCGAATTTTGGATCGATACATGGTTGGGAGGGGTTTGGAGGCTGTGGTCTGGGTTCAGGTTGACGGGACTGGCCAGAATAAGTTCCTGTGCTGTGGTCATAGATAACTTTATGACACATATTGCCTCCTGTAGACTCACCACAGCAATGTCTCTGACAGGATTCTTGCGCATGGGAATGACCTGACCCGCGATGACCCCATTCCACAGGAGTACGTGGTGTACCTGTGTCCATCGGGTCCGCTCTGGGCCAAGCTGATGGCATTCTGGGACGAGAGTGAGAGACAGTGCAGCAGAAACCAAGCTCATGAGGTCTTCCCACACGTCAGCCTCTGCCACTTCTTCACAGTAAGGCCCAGCTCAGCGGGGAAACGGGAGCCTTTAGTCCTGGTCGAACCAGAGGATGAGGGTCAGAGTGAGGAACTTTGCTTGGGGTCTGGACTCTTCCTGTGTCATAGACAGGCCCTTGGGCTCATCTCATCCACGCAGACCAACTGGTCTCTCTCAGCCTGTCCCATTTACCTGCATACCCCTTAAACTGTTCTCAAACATGTACCTGTCCAAATCCCTTTTAAACATGATCATTGCACCCACCTCCACCACCTCCCTGGAACCTCATCCTACTGAGACCATGGAATCAGGCCATTCAGCCCATCGAGTCTGCTCCACCATTCCATCATGGCTGATTTATTATCCCTCTTAATCCCATTCTCCTGCCTTCTTCCTGTAACCTTTGACAGCCTGACTAATAAAGAACCCACCCGTTAACCACTTTAAATACACCCAATGATCAGAGCCGTCTGTGGCAATGAATTTCACAGATTCACTAGACTCTGGCTAAAGAAATTGCTCCTCATCTGTGTAAATTTGTACCCACCACCCCTCAGGTGTGTGAAAAACTCACCCCTCAGATCTCCTTTAACTCTTTCACCTCTCAGCTTAAACCTGTGCCTCCAGTTCTAGATTGACCCAACCTCAAAGACTGTAACTACCCGCCATATCTATGACCCCCATGACTTTATAAACTGTTATTAGTTCAGCTCTCAGCCTGCCACACTCCAGTGAGAAGGAACCCGTCCTATCAGATCTCTCCCTGTAACACCAAGTCCAGTGACAACCGACGAGTCAGCCACCGGAACCTGGAGTCTGCAGCCTGCTGCAGCAGCTCAGTAGCTCAAGCCGTGTCTGAGGGGGTGGGGAGAAATTGTCAAGACTCTGCTTCTGGATATCGGTGCCTCTTGACCCTGCTGGGTTCCTGCACCCTGGTGAATCTCTTGTAATGCTACCACATCCTGTGCTGTGGTGACTGGGGCGCTCCGAGTGCAGTCTTGTACAGCTGCAATTCTTACACTCTCTGCCTCAGTTGTGAAGTCAAACATACCAAGTGGCTTCTTCACGAACCCATCCACCTCCGTCAGCACAATCAGGGAGCTGTGGACTTGCACCACAACACCCCACACTCTTGAGGTGTCCCCCCCGCTTGTCCTGTCCTGTCTGTCCTCACAAAGTGCATCATCTCATACTTGTCTCCATTAAACTCCACACACAAAATGCTGGAGGAACTCAGCAGGCCAGGCAGCATCTATGGAAATGAATAAAGAGTCGACGTTTCGGGCCGAGACCCTTCTTCAGGACTGGAAAGGAGGGGAGAAGTCATCAGAATAAAAGGTGGGGGGAGGGAAGAGGGGATGGCTCGAGGTGATAGGTGAACCCAGGTGGGTGGGAAAGATAGAGGACTGGAGAAGAAGGAATCTGATAGGAGAGGAGCGTGTACCCGAGACAAAAGGGAAGGAGGAAGGGACCCATGAGGAGGTGATAGGCGGGTAGAAGAGGCAAAGGGTCAGAGTGGGGATTAGAAAAAGAGAGGGTGGAGGGAAAATTCCCTTATCCATTTGTCTCTCCCCACTAACCTCCCTTCCAGCACTTATCCCTGCAAGTAGCCAAAGTGCCATGTCTGCTCCCTCACCTCCATTCAAAGCCCCAAACAGTCCTTCCATGTCAAGCAACACTTCAGCTGCAAATCAGCCGGGTCACCTATTGCGTCCTTCTGCAACCTGTATTAGACCCATTATAAAGCAGCTGGGGTCACCTAGAACACAGAAAACAGAAAGCACAATACAGGCCCTTCGGCTCACAAAGCTGAACATGTCCTTACTATAGAAATACCAGGGGTTACCCACAGCCCTCTATTTTTCTAAGCTCCATATACCTGTCCAGGAGTCTCTTAAAAGACCCTATCATATCCACCTCCACCACCGTTGCCGGCAGCCCATTCCACGCACTCACCACTCTCTGCTTAAAAAACTTACCCTGACAGCTCCTCTGTACCTACTTGCAAGCACCTTAAAACTATGCCCTCTCGTGCTCGCCATTTCAGCCCTGGAGAAAAGCCTCTGACTATCCACACGATCAATGCTTCTCAATATCTTATACACCTCTATCCGTTCACCTCTCATCCTCTGTCACTCCAAGGAAAAAAGGCCGAGTTCACTTAACCTATTGTCATAAGGCATGCTCCTCAATCCAGGCAATATCTTTGCACAGAGCAAGATGAAGGAATTGGTTGTTGACTTTAGGAGGAGTAGCGGACCGCACAACCCAATTTACACCAGTGGTGCGCAAGTGGAACAGGTCAAAAGCTTTAAGTTCCTCGGGGTCAATATCACCAATGACCTGACTTGGTCCAACCAAGCAGAGTTCACTGCCAAGAAGGCTCACCAGTGCCTTTACTTCCCGAGAAAACTAAAGAAATTTGGCCTGTCCCCTAAAACCCTCACTAATTTTTATCTATCTCCTCCGGTTCCATGCACACTTTTCCACTGTCACACTTGATAGGTCCTATTCTTTCGCATCTTATCCCTTTGCTCTTCACATACTTGTAGAATGCCTTGGGGTTTTCCTTAATCCTGTCCACCAAGGCCTTCTCATGGCCCCTTCTGGCTCTCCTAATTTCATTTTTAAGCTCCTTTCTGCTAGCCTTATAATCTTCTACATCTCTATCATTACCTGGTTTTTTGAACCTTTCGTAAGCTCTTCTTTTCTTCTTGACTAGATTTACAACAGCCTTGTACACCATGGTTCCTGTACCCTGCCATCCTTTCCCTGTCTCATTGGAACATACCTATGCAGAACCCCACGCAAATATCCCCGAGCATTTGCCACATTTTCTCCATACATTTCCCTGAGAACTTCTGTTCCCAATTTATGCTTCCAAGTTCCTGCCTGATAGCCTCATATTTCCCCTTACTCCAATTAAATGCTTTTCTAACTTGTCTGTTCCTATCTCTCTCCAATGCAATGGTAAATGAGATAGAATTGTGATCACTATCTCCAAAATGCTCTCCCACTGAAATATCTGACACCTGACCAGGTTCATTTCCCAAAACCAAATCAAGTACTGCCTCTCCTCTTGTAGGCTTATCTACATATTGTGTCAAGAAACCTTCCTGAACACACCTAACAAACTCCACCCCATCTAAACCCCTTCTCTAGAGACTTGCCAATCGATATTTGGGAAATTAAAATCTCCCACCACAACAACCCTGTTATTATTACACCTCTCCAGAATATGTCTCCCTATCTGCTCCTCGATGTCCCTGTTACTATTGGGTGGTCGATAAAAAACACCCAGTAGAGTTATTGACCCCTTCCTGTTCCTAACTTTCACCTACAGAGACTCCGTAGACAATCCCTCCTTGACTTCCTCTTTTTCTGCAGCCATGACATTATCTCTGATCAGCAGTGCCACGCCCCCACCTCTTTTGCACCCCCCCGCACCCTGTCCTTTCTGAAACATCTAAAGCCTGGCACTCTAAGTAGCCATTCCTGCCCCTGAGCCATCCAATTCTCTGTAATGACCACAACATCATAGCTCCAAGTACTGATCCACGCTCTAAGCTCATCTGCTCCTCATGATACTCCTCATATTAAAATAGGGACATCTCAAACCATCAGTATAGGCGCATCCCTTCTCGATCACCTACCTATCGTCCCTCTCGCACCGTCTCCAAGCTTTCTCTATTTGTGAGCCAACCGCCTCTTCCTCCATCTCATCAGTTTGGTTCCCACCCCCCAGCAGTTTAAACTCTCCCCAGTAGCCTTAGCAAACCTTCCCGCCAGGATATTGATCCCCCTGGGATTCAAGTGCAACCCGTCCCTTTTGTACAGGTCACACCTGCCCCAAAAAAGGTCCTAATGATCCAGAAATCTGAATCCCTGCCCCCTGCTCCAATCCCTCAGCCACGCATTTATCCTCTGTCACGTACCCTGTGACGGGAATAGAGAAACCAGCAGAAATAGAAACCATTTTGGAGTCTAATATTGCTGATAACTAATAAGATTCATTAATAACTACGCAATACAGTAAACTAAGTGAAGATAAATCAAACAGGTTAGCAAAAATTATATACATAAATCAGTAAGTGTGGAGAAATATGTATGAAAACCAAGCTTCCTTAAGTCTAGGGGTAAAAAGATACAGTCTTATAATGTTGAGTAAAGTTCAGTTCAGTTCAGTTCGTGGTATTTAGTTGAATAGTGTTGGAGAGAGAGAGAGAGAGAGAGTTGAGTCTTCAGGTGAGCTGTTGCCGTCGATCTTCTCGTCGTCCTCCGAAATCCTTCACAAGTCACCGACTGTGACTTTAACCAGGGGGACTGTACTTCGGGGTGGTTGAGCTGTCTACCCAGGCCAGGGTCAGACACATGGACAACTCCCCACCGGTCTTGCCTTTGAATTCTCACTGGCAGAGCACTGGGATCGATCCGCCTGATCGATCCTCCAAAACCCACTTTCTCTGCGGACACAACAATGCTCATTCAGTGTCCCGATCCTGTGTCTGAGGACTGTATCATCTGACCTCCCATTTATTTCACCAGGCTGAGCATCACCTGTCATTCAAAGAGTCCCTCCCTCCTTTGTCTGTGAAGAAGTACACAAGCAGGCAACAAGTCCTTGAAAGTTATATCAACAACCTGTTCCCGTCACCATAGCAACCTTCGAGCTGCTCAGTTTTTATCTCCAAAGTAAAACTCCAAAGTTAACTCCCATGACAGTCCAACCATCAATCATCGCCTCTCTCTCTCTCTTTTCCAAACAAACCATCGATGATAAATGACTCGCTCTGTCTCTCTTCAAACAGTTAATAGGGGCACTCCTGGATCCCCTCACACCTCCACCTCATTCTATTACTATACTCGCTGTAGTGTGGCACAGGCAGTAATCCTGAGATTACTACCTTTGAGGTCCTGCTTCTCAACTTCCTTCCTAGCTCCTGAAGTTTGTTTTCAGGACCTCTTCCCTTTTCCTAACTATGTCATTGGTACCAGTATGTATCACGACCTCTGTCTGTTCTCCTTCTCACTGCAGGATATCGTGGATGCTGTTGTGTCCGGTCCTCCTGCTGCAGCCTCCATTAGTGAGACACATTGCAAATCGGAGGACCGTCTCATTGAGCATCTCTGCGCCAGCCACCAAAAGCAGAACTTCTCAGTGGCCAACCATTTTACTTCCAATCCCCATTCTCGAGGCAAGATGTTGGTCCATGGCCTCATCTTATGCCATCCTCCAACCTGAGCCATAAGTATAGATCTCCCCTTCCGGCAAAAAAATTCCCTTCCCCTCCCCTCTTGTTCCATTCCTCACTCGGGCTCTTACCACTCCTCAGCTGCCTATCACCTCCACCTGGGTCCCCTCCTCCTTCCTCTCCCCCGTAGTCCACGCTCCTCTCCTCTCCTGTCACCTCCCCTGGGTCCCCTCCTCCTTCCTCTCCCCCATAGTCCATGCTCCTCTCCTCTCCTGTCACCTCCCCTGACTCCCCTCCTCCTTCCTCACCCCATAGTCCACTCTCCTCTCTTATCACTTTCCCTGGGTCCCCTCCTCCTTCCTCTCGCCCATAGTCCACTCTCCTCCCCTATCACCTCCCCTGGATCCCTTCCTCCTTCCTGCCCCCATACTCCACTCTCGTCTTCTATCACCTCCCCTGGGTCCCCCCCTTCATCCTCTCCTCCATAGTCTTCTCTCCTCTCCTCTCCTATCACCTCCACTGGGTCCCCTCCTCCTTCCTCTCCCCAATAGTCCACTCTCCTCCCCCATCACCTCCCCTGGGTCCCCTCCTCCTTCCTCTCCCCCATAGTCCACTCTCCTCACCTATCACCTCCCCTTGGTCCCCTCCTCCTTCCTGCCCCCATGGTCCACTCTCCTCTCCTATCATCTCCCCTGGGTTCCCTCCACCTTCCTCCCCCCCCCATAGTCCACTCTCCTCTCCTATCACCTCCCCTGGGTCCCCTCCTCCTTCCTACCCCCAAAGTCCACTCTCCTCTCCTATCAAATACCCCTGGGTCCCCTCCTTCTTCCACTCACCCATAGTCCACTCTCCTCCCCTATCACCACCACTGGGTCCCCTCCTCCATCTTCTCCACCATATTCCACTCTCCTCCCCTCTCCTATCACCTCCCCTGGGTCCCCTCCTCCTTCCTCTCCCCCATAGTCCACTCTCCTCCCCTGGGTCCCCTCCTACTTCCTCTCCCCTATAGTCCACTATCCTGCCATATCACCTCCCCTGGGTCCCCTCCTCCTTCCTACCCCCCATAGTCCACACTCCTCCCCTATCACCTCCCCTGCGACCCTCACCCTTCCTCTTGCCCATAGTCCACTCTCCTCCCCTATCACCTCCCCTGGGTCCCCTCCTCCTTCCTCTCCCCCATAGTCCACTCTCCTCCCCTATCACCTCCCCTGGGTCCCCTCCACCTTCCTCTCCCCCATAGTCCACTCTCCTCTCCTATCATCTCCCCTGGGTTCCCTCCACCTTCCTCCCCCCCCATAGTCCACTCTCCTCTCCTATCACCTCCCCTGGGTCCCCTCCTCCTTCCTACCCCCAAAGTCCACTCTCCTCTCCAATACCCCTGGGTCCCCTCCTTCTTCCACTCACCCATAGTCCACTCTCCTCCCCTATCACCACCACTGGGTCCCCTCCTCCATCTTCTCCACCATATTCCACTCTCCTCCCCTCTCCTATCACCTCCCCTGGGTCCCCTCCTCCTTCCTCTCCCCATAGTCCACTCTCCTCCCCTGGGTCCCCTCCTACTTCCTCTCCCCTATAGTCCACTATCCTGCCATATCACCTCCCCTGGGTCCCCTCCTCCTTCCTACCCCCCATAGTCCACACTCCTCCCCTATCACCTCCCCTGCGACCCTCACCCTTCCTCTCGCCCATAGTCCACTCTCCTCCCCTATCACCTCCCCTGGATCCCTTCCTCCTTCCTGCCCCCATACTCCACTCTCGTCTTCTATCACCTCCCCTGGGTCCCCCCCTTCATCCTCTCCTCCATAGTCTTCTCTCCTCTCCTCTCCTATCACCTCCACTGGGTCCCCTCCTCCTTCCTCTCCCCAATAGTCCACTCTCCTCCCCTATCACCTCCCCTGGGTCCCCTCCTCCTTCCTCTCCCCCATAGTCCACTCTCCTCACCTATCACCTCCCCTTGGTCCCCTGCTCCTTCCTGCCCCCATGGTCCACTCTCCTCTCCTATCATCTCCCCTGGGTTCCCTCCACCTTCCTCCCCCCCCATAGTCCACTCTCCTCTCCTATCACCTCCCCTGGGTCCCCTGCTCCTTCCACTCCCCCATAGTCCCACTATCCTGCCATATCACCTCCCCTGGGTCCCCTCCTCCTTCCTCCCCCACATAGCCCACTCTCCTCTCCTATCACCTCCCCTGGGTGCCCTCCTCCTTCCTCTCCATAGTCCACTCTCCTCCCCTATCACCTCCCCAGGTTCCCATCCTCCTTCCTCCCCCCATCGTCCACTCGCCTCTCCTATCATCTCCCTGGGTCCCCTTCTCCTTGCTCTCCCCCATAGTGCACTCTCCTTACCTATCACCTCTCCCTGGGTCCCCTCCCCTTCCTCTCCCCGATAGTCTACTCTCCTCTCCTATCACCTCCCCAGGGCCCCCTCCTCCTTCCTCCCCCCCCCATAGTCCACTCTCCTCTGCTATCACCTCCCCCTGGGTCCCCTCCTCCTTCCACTCCCCCATAGTCCACTCTCCTCTCCTATAACCTCCCCTGGGACCCTCCTCCTTCCTCCCCCATAGTCCACTCTCCTCCCCTATCAGCGCCCCTGGGTCCCCTACTCCGTCCTCCCCCCCATAGTCCACTCTCCTCTACTATCACCTCCCTGGGTGCCCTGCTCGTTCTTCTCGCCCATAGTCGACTCTCCTTCCCTCTCCTATCACCTCCCCTGGGTCCCTCCTCCTTTCTCTCCCCCATAGTCCACTCTCCTCTCCTATCACCTCCCCGGGGTCCCCTCCTCCTTTCTCTCCCCCACAGTCCACTCTCCTCCCCTATCACCTCCCCAGGGTCACCTCCTCCTTTCTCCCCCCTATAGTCCACTCTCCTCCCTATCAGCTCCCCTGCGACCCTCACCCTTCCACTCCCCCATAGTCCACTCTCCTCTGCTATCCCCTCCCCAGGGTCCCCTCCACCCTCTCCCCCATAATCCACTCTCCTCTCCTATCACCTCCCCTGGGTCCCCTCTCCTTCCTCTCACCCATAGTCCACTCTCCTCCCCATCACCTCCCCTGGGCCCCCTCGTCCATCCTCTCCTCCATAGTCCACTCTCCTCCCCTATCACCTCCCCTGGGTCCCCTCCTCCTTCCTCCCCCCCCCCATAGTCCACTCTCGTCTGCTATCACCTCCCCTGGGTCCCCTCCTCCTTCATCTCCCCCTTAGTCCACTCTCCCATATCACCTCCACTGGGTCCCCTCCTCCTTCCTCTCCTCCATAATCCACTCTCCTCCCCTATCACCTCCCCAGGGTCCCCTCCTCCTTCCTCCCCCCCCCCCCATAGTCCACTCTCCTCTGCTATCACCTCCCCCTGGGTCCCCTCCTCCTTCCACTTCACCATAGTCCACTCTCCTCTCCTATCACCTATCCCTTGGTCCCCTCCTCCTTCCTCTCCTCCATAGTCCACTCTCCTCTCCTATCACCTCCCCATGGCTCCCCTCCTCCTTCCACTCCCCCATAGTCTACTCTCCTCCCCTATCACCTCCCCTGGGTCCCCTCCTCCTTCCTCTCCCCCATAGTCCACTCTCCTCACCTATCACCTCCCCTGGGTCTACTCCTCCTTCCTCTCCCCCATAGTCCACTCTCCTCCCCTATCACCTCCCCAGGGTCACCTCCTCCTTTCTCCCCCCTATAGTCCACTCTCCTCCCCTATCAGCTCCCCTGCGACCCTCACCCTTCCACTCCCCCATAGTCCACTCTCCTCTGCTATTCCCTCCCCAGGGTCCCCTCCACCTTCCTCTCCCCCATTATCCACTCTCCTCTCCTATGCACCTCCCTGGGTCCCCTCCTCCTTCCTCTCACCCATAGTCCACTCTCCTCCCCATCGCCTCCCCTGGGCCCCCTCGTCCATCCTCTCCTCCATAGTCCACTCTCCTCTCCTCTCCTATCACCTCCCCTGGAGAGGATCCCCTCGTCCATCCTCTCCTCCATAGTCCACTCTCCTCCCCTATCACCTCCCCTGGGTCCCCTCCTCCTTCCTCCCCCCCCATAGTCCACTCTCGTCTGCTATCACCTCCCCTGGGTCCCCTCCTCCTTCATCTCCCCCTTAGTCCACTCTCCTCCATATCACCTCCACTGGGTCCCCTCCTCCTTCCTCTCCCTCATGGTCCACTCTCCTCTCCTATCACCTCCCCTGGGTCCCCTCCTCCTTCCTCTCCCCATAGTCCACTCTCCTCTCCTATCACCTCCCCTGGGTCCCCTCCTCCTTCCTCTCCTCCATAATCCACTCTCCTCCCCTATCACCTCCCCCGGGTCCCCTCCTCCTTCCTCCCCCCCCATAGTCCACTCTCCTCTGCTATCACCTCCCCCTGGGTCCCCTCCTCCTTCCACTCCCCCATAGTCCACTCTCCTCTCCTATAACCTCCCTTGGGTCCCCTCCTCCTTCCTCCCCCCATAGTCCACTCTCCTCCCCTATCAGTGCCCCTGGGTCCCCTACTCCGTCCTCCCCCCCATAGTCCACTCTCCCTCTACTATCACCTCCCCTGGGTGCCCTGCTCGTTCTTCTCGCCCATAGTCGACTCTCCTCCCCTCTCCTATCACCTCCCCTGGGTCCCCTCCTCCTTTCTCTCCCCCATAGTCCACTCTCCTCTCCTATCACCTCCCCGGGTCCCCTCCTCCTTTCTCTCCCCCACAGTCCACTCCTCCTCCCCTATCACCTCCCCAGGGTCACCTCCTCCTTTCTCCCCCCTATAGTCCACTCTCCACCCCTATCAGCTCCCCTGCGACCCTCACCCTTCCACTCCCCCATAGTCCACTCTCCTCCGCTATCCCCTCCCCAGGGTCCCCTCCACCCTCTCCCCCATAATCCACTCTCCTCTCCTATCACCTCCCCTGGGTCCCCTCCTCCTTCCTCTCACCCATAGTCTACTCTCCTCCCCATCACCTCCCCTGGGCCCCCTCGTCCATCCTCTCCTCCATAGTCCACTCTCCTCCCCTATCACCTCCCTGGGTCCCCTCCTCCTTCCTCCCCCCCCCCCCATAGTCCACTCTCGTCTGCTATCACCTCCCCTGGGTCCCCTCCTCCTTCATCTCCCCTTAGTCCACTCTCCTCCCATATCACCTCCACTGGGTCCCTCCTCCTTCTCTCCGTCATGGTCCACTCTCCTCTCCTATCATCTCCCTGGGTCCCCTCCTCCTTCCTCTCCTCCATAATCCACTCTCCTCCCCTATTACCTCCCCAGGGTCCCCTCCTCCTTCCTCCCCCCCCCCCCCCATAGTCCACTCTCCTCTGCTATCACCTCCCCCTGGGTCCCCTCCTCCTTCCTCTCCTCCATAATCCACTCTCCTCCCCTATCACCTCCCCCTGGGTCCCCTCCTCCTTCCACTTCACCATAGTCCACTCTCCTCTCCTATCACCTATCCCTTGGTCCCCTCCTCCTTCCTCTCCTCCATAGTCCACTCTCCTCTCCTATCACCTCCCCTGGGTCCCCTCCTCCTTCCTCTCCCCCATAGTCCACTTTCCTCACCTATCACCTCCCCTGGGTCCCCTCCTCCTTCCTCTCCGCCATAGTCCACTCTCCTCTCCTGTCAGATTCCTTCCTCTCCAACCCTTCACCGTTCCGTCCACCCGTCTTCACCTATCCACCTTCTCCTCTCCCCATCTTTTTTATTCCGACAACTCATCCCCTTTCCTTTCCAGTCTTTAAGAAGTGTCTCGGTTAATGTCAACTGTTAATTCATTTCCATAGCCGCTGCCTGGCCTACCGAGATCCTCCAGCATCTTGTGTGTGTTGTTCTGGATTTCCAGTATCTGCAGAATCTCTTGTGATTCTGCATTAAATTCCACCTGTCATCTCCCCAGCCCACTCACCAGCCATGTGTGTTTCTGGGAGTTCTTACACAACTGCACCTACGCCAGCTTTTGTGTCACCATTCACACCCCTACTCCACAGCACCGACGCCTGTGACACATCTCCAGTCATGGACGTACAGACCATTCCTTCAATCAGTGGGCAAGTGGGGAGGTGGGGAACCGGGGTCACATCAAAGAATGGAGACACTGTAAATCTGCAGGAAAGCAGAGCTGTGGGACCATCCGGAGTATGGCGGGAGGGAGACACACTGACCGGTAGATAATGAGAACAGGCATGAGAGTGAGGGGCAGAGTCCGTGTTCTTCGGGGAGATGGAGAAGAGTCTAAATGCCGACAGTTTGTAATAGAGTGTGACACTGGTTTCCGTTTCCTTCCCTCGAGCGAGGAGGAACCTGACAGGCTGAATGTTGCTGTGGACAGTGACTGTTGTGTCTCATTGTAGTGTGAAGACAGTAAGCTGCAGAAGCTGTACAAAGCTCTGAAGAAGACTGGCAACAGGTTTGCAGGCGGATTCCCCCCCTCCCTCACTCTGACACTTCACACAAGCTCTCGCTACGTCGGATACTTCCTGGACGATGCAAGTACTGACATCATCAAGCAGTTTGCCCTGGCCTTCTGCGAGGCAGCTGCCAAACTGGCAGGTATGAAGTCCCTCGCACTCACTCCCATCAAACATAGAAAATCTGCAGCAAAATACAGCTCCTTGGCCCACAAAGCTGTGCTGAACATGTCCCTACCCTAGAAATTACTAGGGTTACCCATAGCCCTCTATTTTTCTAAGCTCCATGTACCTGTCCAGGAGTCTCTTAAAAGACCCTATCGTATCCGCCTCCACCACCGTCACCGGCAGCCCATTCCACGCACTCACCTCTCTCTGCGTAAAAAAACTTACCCCTCGATATCGCTGTATCTACTTCCAAGCACCTTAAAACCGTGCCCTCTCGTGCTAGCAATTTCAGCCCTGGGAAAAAGCCTCTGACTATCCACACGATCAATGCCTCTCATCATCTTGTACACCTCTATCAGGTCACCTCTCATCCTCCGTCGCTCTAAGGGAAAAAGGCCAAGCTCACTCAGCCTATTCTCATAAGGCATGCTCCCCAATCCAGGCAACATCCTTGTAAATCTCCTCTGCACCCTTTCTATAGTTTCCACATCCTTCCTGTACTGAGGTGAGTAGAAATGAGCACAGTACTCCAAGTGGGGTCTGACCAGGGTCTTAAATAGCTGTGGTGGAGGCCAAGTCCATGCGTATGTTTAAGACGGAAGTTGATAGTTTCCATAAGACCATAAGATATAGGAGCAGAAGTAGGCCATTCAGCCCATCGAATCTGCTCCGCCATTCAATCACAGGCTGATCCAATTCTTCCAGTCATCCCCACTCCCCTGCCTTCTCCCCCATACCCTTTGATGCCCTGGCTAATCAAGAACCTATCTATCTCTGCTTAAATACACTCAATGACTTGGCCTCCACAGCCACTCGTGGCAACAAATTCCACAGATTTACCACCCTCTGACGAAAGTAATTTCTCCGCATCTCTGTCCTAATTGGACGTCCTTCAATCCTGAAGTTGTGCCCTCTTGTCCTAGACTCCTCTACCATGGGAAATAACTTTGCCTTATCTAATCTATTCAGGCCTTTTAACATTCGAAATGTTTCTATGAAATCCCCCCTCATTCTCCTGAACTCCAGGGAATACAGCCCAAGAGCTGCCAGACATTCCTCATATGGTAACCCTTTCATTCCTGAAACCATTCTTGTGAATCTCCTCTGAACCTTCTCCAATGTCAGTATATCCTTTCTAAAATAAGGAGCCCAAAATTGCACACAATACTCCAAGTGTGGTCTTACAAGTGCCTTATAGAGTCTCAACATCACATCTCTGCTCTTATTTTCTATATCTTTAGAAATGAATGTCAACATTGCATTTGCTTTCTTCACCACTGACTGAACCTGGAGGTTAACCTTTAGGGTACCCTGCACAAGGACTCCCAAGTCCCCTTGCATCGCTGCATTTTGAATTCTCTCTCCATCTAAATAATAGTCTGCCTGCTTATTTCTTCCACCAAAGTGCATGACCACACACTTTCCAACATTGTATTTCATTTGCCACTTCTTCACCCATTCCCCTAAACTAGGTCTCTCTGCAGGCTCTCTGTTTCCTCAACACTACCCGCCCCTCCTACTATCTTTGTTTCATCGGTAAAATTAGCCACAAATCTATTCATCCCATAGTTGAAATCATTGAACTGCATCGTTTAAAGCAGCGGTCCCAACACTGACCCCTGTGCAACTCCACTGGTACCCGGCAGCCAGCCAGAATAGGATCCCTTTATTCCTACTCTCTGTTTTTCTGCGATCAGCCAATGCTCCACCCATGCTAGTCATAGTCATAGTCATAGTCATACTTTATTGATCCCAGGGGAAATTGGTTTTCGTTACAGTTGCACCATAAATAATAAATAGTAATAATACCATAAATAGTTAAATAGTAATATGTAAATTATGCCAGGAAATAAGTCCAGGACCAGCCTATCGGCTCAGGGTGTCTGACCCTCCAAGGGAGGAGTTGTAAAGTTTGATGACCACAGGCAGGAATGACTTCCTATGACTCTCTGTGCTGCATCTTGGAGGAATGAGTCTCTGGCTGAATGTACTCCTGTGCCCACCCAGTACATTATGTAGTGGATTGGAGACATTGTCCAA